>NC_089038.1:6135344-6444310 GCF_034140825.1 Oryza sativa Japonica Group | reverse complement strand
GGATAGGGATGCTGGCGATAACGACGCTGCGGATGATCTTGGTCAGATGTTGCAGGACGCAAAGGAGGACTGTGAAAGTGAAAAGGGGGCCATTAATTAGAGCGGATGTTAGAGGACCACAGAACGTCGTTGTACCCAGGTTGCAAGCAGGGGCACAAAAAGTTAGATACCACTCTGGAGTTCTTGCAATGGAAGGCAAAAAATGGTGTTAGTGACAAGGCATTTGGCGATTTATTGAAACTCGTCAACAACATTCTTCCAGAGGGAAACAAATTGCCCAAGACAACGTACGAGGCTAAGAAGATAGTCTGCCCCCTAGGACTGGAAGTTCAGAAGATTCACGCATGCCCGAATGATTGTATCCTATATCGCGGTGAGGAGTATGAGAACCTAGAAGCATGCCCTGTTTGTAAAGCACTACGATACAAGATTAGACGAGATGATCCAGGAGAAGTTGACGGGCAGCTAACGAAGAAGAGAATTCCTGCTAAGGTAATGTGGTATTTCCCTATAATACCATGGCTAAGGCGTTTGTTCAGGAACAAAGGGAATGCTAGAATGATGCGTTGGCACGCTAAAGAGCGTCAACAGGACGGGATGCTGAGACACCCCGCCGATGGTTCGCCGTGGCGAAACATCGACAGAAAATTTAAAGACTTTGGAAAGGACGCACGAAACATATGGTTTGGTTTAAGTATGGACGGCATGAATTGTCACGACCGGAAATAACCCAACGGGCGTTCCTTACGTGCGTGCATTATTCCTTGTCCCAGGAGGCAAGGTACCTCAAAAGTTGATACAATTCAGAGTTTAACAAGCGGAAGCGTAATTAATTAATTTATTACATGGGCGGCGAAGAGCCAGCACACAAGAAGACAAACGAAAAACAGCGGAAGACTAGGGCGACGACCACAGGCGCTTGACGGCAGGCACGAGCTAGACACCAAAGCCTTCATCTTCCAGGAACTCCTCTTCTGAGTTTGGGAAAAATTGAGCAAGACTGAGTACAACCACCGTACTCAACAAGACACACCCACAAGTGCAGAATAAATGCAAGGGAGTACAAGGGAGCCATAATATAGGGAGTTAGGGTTTGCAGCAAACAGCATTAAAAGACACTTAGTTGCTCAAAGCTATTTTGTAAACACGGTCCTAGAGCTATACAATATTATTAATCAAGGCCGTGAACCCACACGAACCTGCCTTAACCCAAGGCCTACGCCGATTCAGACCGAACTGGCAACCCGACCCTGGGTCCCAGCTCGTCCCAAGCCAACCAAGGCCAACCATTCCACATTTTAGTTGTTAAGCAGGTTTTAAGAATTAAAAACACTAACTTGGGTACATTGCTCGGCTTGCCCATAACCAAGGGCGCGGCTATTCGAATAGGTTATACTCTGATCAGAGGTGTACATCTTTACCCACAAGACACATCTTCCTCACGTGTAACCACGTGCCACATACCACCACGGTATATGGACGGAAGACGTGACATAGTTTCCAACCCATCCTAGCCATAGACAAGAGTACCGACCCAACCCCACCTACGGCCGGAACCCCCGGGACAGGTAGGCAGGACTGAGCCCCTAGCAGCAGGACACCAGCCCTGTGCCATGACATCTCGACTACCGGGCCGCAGCTCGTGTAGCCTTCATTTGTCCTAGAGATGTCCATCGACCCCCGACTTCGTCCATCTCCATCCGTGTACTTTTGTTTATAACCAGACTGAGCCACAAACTAAGCCTTACCCACTAGACATGTGGAAGTACGGTAGTGCTTTGCAACAGAGGCCCGAAGACCGGTCCTTATATGGCCGAGGTGCTACTATCAAAACTATGCACCCGAGCCCAGCCTAAAACAATTTTGAGGATTTTGAATAGAGGGGGTGGTGTGAACCCAATTCCACAATAATCCAACCATTCCATAGTGTCCAGGTGATATGAATATCCCAAAGTCTAGAGTTGTAAAACCACCTAATGTTACCTAATTAAGCGGCGAAGCATCTACCTAAATTCATACTAGTGGTACCATGAGTAGAGTGTCCACTAGTTGGGGTTTTGTTTATTCTAGGGTGAACAAGGTAATAATAACAATAACAATAATAAGATCATAACAAAGGTAAATAGGTATGGCTAGACAAAACAGTGATAATGTGGGAATTTAAATAAAGCGATAATGCAATAATTTAAATCAAAATAATTTTATAAACTGGGATTCAATATGTTCAAGGATGATGTGACTTTCCTTGCTCGCTTTCCCAAACGTCGGCTTCAACCTCCACGAAGAGCGGATCTTCCGAAGCTGCAGCGTCTACACGACCAACCGAAAAGAAAAGGCTTTTACTCTAATAAACACCATATAACCAGCAAGAACAAAGCACAAAAATGGGTTCTTGACTTCTTAAGGAAAAATTAGAGACTTGAACGGTCCAATTCCGAGTTCAAATGGCCAAGTTATGGCCATTTGAAGTTTATATGCTCTTTAAATGAATATTTACGAATTTCTTCATTTAAATTTTAATTTAAAAAGGGTTTATTGCGTCAGCCGAGGGGGAGGGGCGCGCGGACCGGGTCCACGGGAGTGGGGCCCACGCGGCAGCCTCACGGTCCACGGTGGACCGGGTGCACCCGGGCTCACACCGGTCGGCGCCGTGGGCCCCACACGTCTGCCGCACCCGAGGGCGCGGGCGGCTGACGGCCAGCCTCCACGCGGCAGCCGCTCGGCGCGCCCGAGGGCGGCCACGCCGGCGCGGTCGGCGGGAGGCGGCGCGTCCACGCCCCGATGGTTGCCGCCGGCGACCACCGGCGCGGCGGAGCGGCGGCCGAGAGAGGGGAGGGAAGGGGGAAAGGAGGCGACGGTCCACGGCTCACCCCGGGGCGACGGCGGCGACGGAGGAGGCGGCCGGAGCGGAGGGAGGCGGCGGCGCGGCTCGGGTCGACGGGGTCGACGGCGTTCCGGCGGTCGGCGACCGAAACGGAGAGGTGGACGAGGTCGGCGAGGATGCGGCGAACCCGAAGGAGGCGGCGCCGAGGTGGGAGGCAGTCCGGGGCGATGACGGCGGCGGACCGGAGCTCGGCGGCGACGGCGGAGAGAGAGAGCGACGTCGCGAGCTCGAATCCGGCGAGGAGGAAGGGCGGCGAGAGGCGGAAATGGACGGAGGAGGTGCGGGGAGGGTTTAAATAGGGTTGGAAGGGGGAGAGAGCGGCTGGAGGGGAAGAAAACCGGAGCGGGAGGTCCGGCCGCCATCAATGGCGCCGGCGAGATTTGCGGGGACAAATCCGCCCGTTTGAACGCGAGAGAGAGAGGGAAAAATGGGGGGAAAGGGAGAGGGGATCACGGGGAGTGATTTCCCCCACTTTATTGCACGCGGGGACGGCGGGATGCGGCGGATTTGGCGGCGGCGGCGGCGCTTGGCGCAGGCGGAGCGGCGGGAGCGGCGGGAGGACGGGGATGACGGGTGGGCCCCACCCGTCAGCGAGGGTGGCGGGCGGGCCTGCCCGTCAGCGGCGCGCGCGCGGGGAGAGGCCGAGTGGGCCGCAGGGAGAGGAGAGAAAGAGAGGGGGGCAAGAGAGATGGGCCGGGCCGGCCCAATGGAGGGAAGGGGGACATTTAGGGTTTTTCTTTTTATAAAACATTTTTAACTTTGTTTATTTCTTAATAATTATTATTTGTGCTCTGAAAATTCCACTAAAATTTATTTACGTATTTTAGGCTTTTAGGAAATATACAAAAATCCTCTAACCCTTATTTGACTTTTAACCTTGCACATTTTAATTGTTGGAGGCTTTCACACGGTTTTTAATTATTCTAGGCATAATTTAGAGGATGTATTTTAGAGTCGTTTTGGGACGCGACATGAATCCTTTTGGAGAGATGAGCAGCGGCCATAGCACTTGGCCCGTTACGATGTGTATCTACAACATCCACCCTTGGCTATGCATGAAGAGGAAGTACATAATGATGCCAATTATTATTCAAGGCCCCAAGCAACTTGGTAACGACATCGATGTGTACCTAAGACCACTGGTCGAAGATCTTAAACTGTTGTGGAAGAAGGAAGGTGTCCCCATGTGGGACGAGGACAAACAGGAGGAGTTTAACATACAAGCGCTGCTATTCGTAACATCAACGATTGGCCTGCACTTAGTAACCTATCCGGGCAATCCAACAAGGGGTACAAGGCTTGCACTCACTGTATGGATGAAACAGAAAGTGCGTATCTTAAGCACTATCGGAAGGTTGTGTACATGGGTCATCGTCAATTCCTTGCAGCAAACCACCCAGTACGGAAGAAAGGCAAGCACTATGAACATACGATGGACCACCGTACGAAGCCAAAACATTGCAGCGGTAAAACAGTGTTTGCTTATGTGGCAGGAGAAGTGAAGAGGCAACTCAAGCCTCAGAGTCCTGAAAAGAAGATACCTATTGACCCGAGCGTGAAGAACTTCTTCAAGGGAATGTCCACAACAAACAAGGAGGCCTTAAAGATATCGGACTATGACCGAACACTTCAGAAAGCCTATCACAAGAAGTCCAAACCAGTCCCTCAGCTTGGAGAACAACCAAACCAAGAGGTCGAGCCGTTGGTGACCGACGAAGATTTTGGCATAACGGATTTCATTTCAGACACCGGTCTAACTGTGGATCAGCTGATTGGAGCCGCACCAATCCCGAAGGCAGAAGTGGCATACAACTTTGAACTCGGTAAACTGCTTGTCACGCCTGAGGAGCTGCAGTCCCTACCGACATAGATGTACAAATTCTATGAACGGTACATGGAAATGAGTGCCAAGGGTAGAGAGATGTTCGGAGCGAGGATCAGAAACCCCGACTTCTTGCAAGGAGAAGATGTTCTCTGGCTCCAATTCAAGGATGTCTTCGATCTATACCATCTGGACGCCCTCGACGTCTCTCTTTTGAGCGCATGGATTTTGTAAGTATCTTTGAGTTCGAACGTGAGCGAACGTGAACGAAACGTTAACGAACGCGAACGAACGTGAACGAAACGTTAACGCACGCCTGAGGAGCTGCAGTCCCTACCGACATAGATGTACAAATTCCATGAACGGTACATGGAAATGAGCACCAAGGGTAGAGAGATGTTCGGAGCGAGGATCATAAACCTCGACTTCTTGCAAGGAGAAGATGTTCTCTGGATCCATTTCAAGGATCTCTTCGATCTGTACCAGCTGGACGCCCTCGACGTCTCTCTTCTGAGCGCATGGATTTTGTGAGTATCTTTGAGTTCGATTTGTTTCGTTCAATAATTAGCTCCTGGCATATATGTAAGCAATAATACTTTCCTTTCATCGTTGTAGAATGGAGATTCAAAGGACCCGATGACGAGGGTCTACGATACTGGGTTCATCGACCCTCGGAAAATCAACACCGAAATGATCGACAAGTACGAGAAAGACACAGAGGACAATCTCGTCCATCTCCTAACGCAGCAGCATTACGTTCATAGTACTGTCGTACAACACAGAGTGAGTTTTTATTGTCGTTCGAACAAATTTCGTTCCCATACATATAGCATGTACATTTTCATATATATCTCATCTCACGCATTTTCCAGATTCCACTGGGTCCAGTTATTCTTCGACTTGGACGCATGCAGAGTCACTGTGTACGACTCAATGAATAAAGAGGAGAAGATTTTTGACAAGGTCTTCCAACTGATAGACAGGCAATATAATGCCATCTATTCCAAAGTCGCGGGGATTCCATTGCTATTATGTTGATCTCGGGTAATAATTAATTAATCATAGCTTGCAACTGCACATGTAGGGCTTGGGATCGGTTCCGTCAATTGGTCCGCGGGACTTGGAAAGAAAAACTTGGACGGAGGTTTCATTTTCCAGTGAGTATATGCATGATCCAAAATTGTATTGAATTAAATCTCTAATTACAGTTAAATATAAAGATTATATTAAATCTCTCATCGTTTCTCATGTAGTGTGCAAAGCAGGACCAGGGAACTAACTTATGCGTCTACTACGTATGCGAGTATGCCCACTGCCTATCAAACCAAATATACACCACACGAGAGCTCGATGTACGTATACATAAACCATTTAAAATTTCATTGTGTATTGATTTGTTAAGTTGTTTATTAATTTCATATATTGATATGTCATTATTTTTTGAATGATAGCGTATTCACATGAGGGATAATCTCCCACACAAGGATTTTATCACGGCTGTTCAAGAACAACTAATGGGATTCATCAACGAATAAGTCCTTAATCCCGATGGTGAATTCTACTACGATGGATCAACAATTCATAACGTCGGTCCTTCCTCCTCTGACATAACGCCGACGTCGAAGTCGTAGCTATAGCTAGCGAGCAAATGAATTGTACTATATATGCATGTATATATATATTTATATATGTACACATTTATATGTACACATTTACTTTAGTGTTAATATATATTTTGGTAATATATATGCATATAAAATGTTAAGTGCTTTAAATTATACATATGTGTGTAATATATGTATTTATATATATACACATATGCACATATATATATATATGTATGCACCATGGTGCCCGGGCACCATGGTATCTAATGCACAAAATCACTCAAATTTTTCAAAATTTTCAAATTGTGAGTATATACCTAGTTATAATAATTTGATTCATACCTATACTTATCAACAAAACAACTCAAATTTAAATTTATTTCACAATCCATGATTACATACCTAACAAATTATATGTATGGATGCTATATACCTAGAATCAAAATCTAACAAAAACAAGTTCAAATTCAGTTCAAACTTGCTTTAAACTAGTTAGTAAAGTAGTTAATGTTAATACCTAAGTAATTGAAAAAGTTTCATACTTATTTGAATTGGGTATATACTCAATTTCAACAATGGTGCCCGGGCACCATGGAGCACCAAACAAATTTACTATATATATATATATATAATCAACCTTGTAGCAAACAGGGCCATGCAAAATAAAAAAAAATGGTACACCGATCTTTAGTCTTGGTTGGTAACACAAACCGGGACTAAAGATCGATCTTTAGTCCCGGTTATTTCACCCAGGACTAAAGATAGCTATCTTTAGTCCCGGATTCGTAGTCCCGGTTGGACAACCGGGACTAAAGGGGGTTACGAACCGGGACTACAAACGGTTTCTCCACTAGTGTATACTCCTCTAATTGAGGATCTTGTATATTGGGAAGGCTATAATATATGGTCATCCCCTTCATTGGGGAGTGTGGTGTTCCCTCCTATTCTCTCTACAATAAAGTGGAATGCAAAAGTACACGGCAGGTGGCTGTGCATGCTGGCATGCATAGAGCGTGTTTGGTTGCCTGTATGTAGGTTGGTTCACACCCACGGATGCAAGCAACGCGTGTTTGGTTGCTTGCACAGCCCATAGGGCCTAGTTCCACTCATGTAAATTTACCTTCCGAGCCAGTCCTGAAGGAAACGCTTGATTTGAGCTTCGATCCCCATCCTGGCCAAGCGCGTGCAGGCGCGGGTGCGGGTGGGTGCAAGTGGGGACACGTCAATGCATGAGGCTGGAGGGGGTCAAGCATCCATTCTCTTCCCTCTCCCATTTGCTCCTAGAGGCCACCGGATTCGTTGTCGTCTCTATCGTCACCTCGTGGAGCTCCTCAGCCGAGTGGAGCCCCTTGTTACTGCTAGCCGCTATCATGTAGCTAGCCAGAAAGCAGGAGACTTGGACAGGATGACGGATCTGGATGCTCGAGCGGTGGTGGCACTGTCACCGGCCTCATCTTTCTCATCTCATCGCCCTCTTCCTCGCGCCTTCTTACGCGTTGGCCGCCAGCCTCCACTCCATTTTTAGCCGCCGGATCCAGCGGCCACGAGCTCGAAGTCGTCAGATCTGGTGACCCAAAGCTCTTGATCACCGGATCTAGTTGTTCCGATGGAGGTGAGCCGTGCGGCCGACGAGATATGCGAGGCTGCATCATGTCAGGCGAGCTGCGATGCTGCTTCTCTATTCTTTTTTTTTGGGCAACCAGAGTAATTGTAGCCACTAGTTATGATGATCATGATGATGGCCGGCTCGTTGTTTAACCGGCGTGATTATATCCACTAATATATGTTGATGACCGGCATTTACTTTGTGTCCATTCTCATAAGGAATCTTTTTTTTAATATAGCAGGTATTTTTTGCCATATATGTCAGAAATTAGTCTTTGCATGTGATAGGTTGTTTCAATCTAAGTACTCAATTAAATTTAAAATTTCTTCATATGAATTTGTTGAGATAATCTCACCCAACTAAAGTAAAAGGTAACCACACTCATATCATACAACCAGCCAAACAATCTCTCTTCCAAACAGTATCCTTCATGCATGCAACTGTCACGCCTAGAAATTCATTAGTAATTTCCAAACTAATTTGTGCATAAAATCCTTATCCAGGAATCAGCCGAGGTACACAAATTGACATTTTAATATACAAATCCATCATAATAATAACATTACAAAAACTAACAAAAGAAAAGAAAAACACAGCAGCGGATAAACGGTCTAGCAATGCCTTCAGCTCCTCTCCCACAGGCAAGGTATAAGCTAAACGTCTTGTCCTTCACAACTTTTCTTCAACTCAGGTTCGATTGATTATTGCAAGGTGAATACATGGAATACTTAGCAAGCCACACAACAAATATGCAAGTGCACATGGATAACAAAGGATGGCATAATATAGGGTTCATTTTACAAAAGCAACATTTATCAAAACATTTAAGAGTAGTAAAACAATAGAATAATTAATCATTAATATTAATCAACACTGAACAGCACTCCAATGCTGCACTGGCCCAACCAAATCTGAACAACCAACCCCGGTCGTACAGATCAAACCTCCAAACTAGGAATTATCCATTCCAAACCAGGAGTTAAACTAATTATCATCAACTATCACATTATTATTATTATTATTAATGAGTAGTGTGGGACTAATCATGAAAAACATTGTTAGACCCACCATAACCACAGGCACGCTATTCGAATAGTTTTACTCTGGCCAGAGATGTAGCACTGTACCCACAAGACACAACTCCACAATATGTCACCATGTCATGATATGCCCATGTGTTGGTATTTCTTACGACCATAGATAAATCTGCAAGCGCACGGAATACCGCAGTAGCACTTCACCTTCAGGTGACCCCAAAAGGATATCGAACTTAGGGAACGTGTGTAATCTACCTAAGGCTAAGACTATCCAAGTACAACAACTGATGAAAGGTAGGCTAGGCTAGAGAGGACTTTCTATGTGTTTTAACTATCTACGCTAAGCAAGGTAATTCTCTATCTGTTGCTTCGGGTACCGTCCCCTGCTGGTCTGCCAGCGTGGTTCTGGCTATAGCTCTATGATTTATCCCAACGTGGAGGATTACTACGACGGGATTCAGGGCTGTCACCACCTGCTGCCTACCTCTAACAAATCCGTGGGATACACAAGAAACAAAGGTAATCCCTAACCTAGACACCACGTCTAAGTTATTAATTACTACTCTAATACTCGCGCAGGAACTTCCTTCTCTATCCAGAATCCTAGTACTAGAGCACTTAGTATAAAAAACTAAACAATGAACCCGCAAAGATGGAAATCTATCTTACTTAAACAAAGTAATTAAATAACTTAAGAAAGAAACACGAATGCTTACTTTATAGAAGAAGTTCTCCGATCCCGAAGTAGAGTGTAATGACAGCTCCGGTACTCCTCCCGAATTCCTCCTATGAAAGCTACACTCGTCGAGGTAGAAGTTGGATGAGTGCCAAACTTCCGGGCACTCCTCCAGAGCTTCCCCTCACTCTCTACCTTATTCTAATGTACAAAAAATACAATAGAGCCTCTTGTAATTCAGCACAAAGTTGTGTGTTCTTGAAGTGAGATGGAGGCCACCTTATATAGGCTCCAAATGACGGTTAGGGGCATGGGAAATGACCAAAACACCCTACAACCGCCATAGAAGAGAAATCCAAGCCGTCCATGTGAAGCCAGATAGCGGGAGGTGCCAGGATTGGTTCGGCCGAACTGGCGGTTCGGCCGAACCAAAAATCCGTCCTCCTGGCCTCTTCTTTGGTCGGTAGGTTGCTTATTGGGCCCCCAACATCTTGCACAATGTTTTGGCCCAGTTCTAAGTAGTTTTGGCTGACATATGGTCCTCCAATCCGTGTAAACGCATCCTGAATGCGCGGAGGTCCATTTTGTCGCATGACGGATGTGTTTTCTCCTCAAAATACCTGCATACACATATTTTACCAACACTAGTGAAGATGATTAGTAATACTACTTACCACTAAGTTGGATACCATGTTTTATTTCATTATATGCAGGTATTGACGGTTAGATATTATGATTTAAGGATCGTCAACACCATGCTGAACACGTCTCCATTTCTGTAGTTGTGACAAGACCCCTCGCATAACTCAACTCAGAGAGGCGCAACTTTCCTGGATCATAATCACCCCATTTTAGCCAAGGTATGGACTCCCCAGCGACCCCCATGGGTTTATCTCTGGCACTTCATAGTTTGGCACACCACAATGAGCCTTGCTATACAAAGTGTCAAGTTGTTGCCCATGCTAGCTTGTGGTTGGCACGGTTAATGTTTCACAACAGTAGCTCACGAACCGGTCCTTAATTGCCATGAGCACAACTATCCAAACTTCAAACCATCTACTCACAACCCACCATTAATCAAGTTTTAGTTGGCAACTAATTATCCAATCAAGATTGACCACCGTGATCGACCATTAAATATCTATCATTAGGTTATAGTGAAGCTTTAGTTATCCCAATAGTTTGCTAATATTTCTAAGCATAGCTAAGAAATTATATCTAATATCTAGCTGAACCAATATATAAGGCCCAGACTAGTCAAATTATAACCCATTGGAAAATAAAGTTGTCGATTTCTAGGATCGGTATTTGTTGGCAGTATGTCATGAGACCCTTCGACCAGACCTGCCGAAACCATGCGACCAGTCAGGATTCAGGTTTAAGGTGTTAAGTTCAACGGGGCGAAGCCCCACAGCGAAGACGCCGAAGCCACATGGCAAAGACAATGGAGTGAGGACGGCAAGAGATGGACCCCCATGGCAAAGACTGTACATTCTAGACGAAGGGTGCCTGCCGAAGGAGGGTGGCTTCGCCATCCCGGTCGCTCTGGCCGGCCCTTGGGTCGGCATTCGCCAACCAGGCCCATTAGAGGCCCATGAATGCAAATGACACTGTGTACCTATGTAAATGTCCCCTTCATAAGGGCAACCATGTAAATTCCCCTGTAAAACCTAAACCCTAAAAGGAGAACCTGTAACAGGGTTATAAATGGACCCTTAAGGCCATGTAATGGGGGGATCCCGAAGAAAAATTCTCAATTTAATACACTACCATTTTCCAACCACTGTTGAGTGACCACGTCTTTCGATGTATGCATTTGTCGCTTCGACAATAGTAATATATTTTATAGGGTACGCTAGATCAAAGAAAGTGATGGTGACACAAACGTTTATCCTGGTTCAGGCCCTCAGAGTGAGGTAATACCCTACATTCAGTGTGGTGGAATATCTGTATCCGGTGGAAAAAGGAGATGATGTATGCTCGGTTGTGGAGATGATCATACCTCTGTCCTCTCGGGACCCCCGCCCCCTCTTATATAGGATGAGGGGTGTTGATGGTCCTTAAATCATAATATCTGACCATCAATACCTGCATATAATGAAATAAAACATGGTATCCAAATTAGTGGTAGGTATTATTACTAATCATTTCCACTAGTGTTGGTAAAATATGATTATGCAGGTAATTTGAGGAGAAAACACATCCGTCATGTGACAAAATGCACCTCCGCGCATTGAGGACGTGTTTTCACGGATTAGAGGCCCAATAAGTCAATAAAAACCATTTAGAATTGGGCCAAAACATAGCCCAGGTTGTTGAGGAGAGTTTTTGGGTTCGGCCGAACACACCAGTTCGGCCGAACCAATCCTGGCTCTTCCCGCCATCTGCTTTCACCTGGACGGCTCAGATTTCTCCCCTAAGGCGGTTGCAGGGTGTTTTGGTCATTTCCCATACCCCTAACCGTCATTTGGATCCTATATAAGGAGGCCACCTTCTCATTGCCAAGACACTCAACTTTGAGCTGAATTACAAGAGGCTCTATTGTATCTTTTGTACATTAGAATAAGTTAGAGAGTGAGGGGAAACTCTGGAGGAGTGCCCGGAAGTTTGGCGCTCATCCGACTTCTACCTCGACGAGTGTAGCTTTCTAGGAGGAATTCGGAAGGAGTACCGTAGCTGTCGGTACACTCTGCTCCGGATTCGGAGAACTTCTTCTATTAAGTAAGCATTCGTGTTCCTTTCTTATGTTATTTAATTACTTTGTTTAAGTAAGATAGATTTCCATCTTTGCGGGTTCATTATTTAGTATTCGTACAATGTGCTCTAGTACTAGGACTCTGGATAAAGTAGGAAGTTCCCATACAAGTATTAGAGTAGTAATTAATAACATAGACGTGGTGTCTAGGTTAGAGATTACCTTTGTTTGTTGTTTGTTTGTTGTGTATCCCACGGATTTGTCAGAGGTAGGCGGCAGGTGGTGACAGCCCTGAATTCCGTCCCAGTAATCCTTCACGTTCGAATACATCATAGAGCTATAGACGGAACCACGCTGTCAGACCAGCAGGGGTCGGTGCCCGAATCACCAGATAGGGAATTACCTTGCTTAGCGTAGATAATTAAAACACATAAAAAGTCCTCTCTAGCCTAGCCTACCTATCATCAGTTGTTGTCCTTGGATAGTCTTAGCCTTAGGTAGTCTACACACGTTCCCTGAGTTCGATATTCTTTTGGAGTCACCCGAAGGTGAAGTGCTATAGCTGTATTCCGTGCGCTTGCGGATTTATCTGTGGTCGTAAGAAATACCAACAAGCATTTCTAGCGCCGTTGCTAATTTATCCGAGTCGAGGTCATTCTCGTGTCTTTATTTTTTATTTCTCTTCTTTTATTCCTTTCCTTGATGGAGCAACCCAAAATTCAAAACCTTTCTGCTCCTCGGGTTGATCTTTCTGAGCCATCCTGTTCTTCAAAATCAATCCTATCCGATGGCTACGAAATCGGTCCTGGCTTTATAGCCATGATTCGAGAGCAAACCTTCTCTGGTGGTATTGGTGAAAATCCATACCTCCATCTTTGGGACTTTGAGCTAGTGTGTTCATGTTTATCCATCGTAGGCATGACACATGAAACTCTAAAGTGGAAGTTGTTTCCTTTTTCTCTTAGAGATGAAGCGAAGCAATGGTACACTCTGTCTGTCAAGAAATTTCACGGTGAATGGGAGGAGCTTAAGTGCAAATTCTGCCTTGCTTTCTTTCCATTAACCCGTGTAATTAATCTTCGATTAGACATCCTTTCTTTCCGACAGAATGAGAAGGAATCTCTCGATGCAGCCTGGGCCAGGTTCTCGCTGTTAACTCAGTCTGGCCCAGACTTGTCTTTACCCGACCATGTGTTGTTACAACATTTTCGGTACGGGTTAGACAAGGAGTCTACTGCAAATCTCGATATTTCCGCCGGAGGATCGTTCGCACACAAGACAACAAAAGAAGGAAGAGAGCTCTTAGATCTCATCTTAGAGAACAATTCTTTCGGTCGAAGCGAAGCCATCCTGGAGGTCGAGGTTATCCATGAGGATCCTCTGCATGTGGAGTCGGAACCCGACTCAACTGCCAAATCCTCATTCCAGTTGCTGGAGCCGGAAGAAGAAGAAATTCATCCTCCGGAAATTCCATTCCAATTCAGGGATGATCTTTATGAAGATTATGGAAACACCCTGAATTATTCCAGCAAAATGAAGGCTCATCCCAAGCATGAGCCGTTCGAGGAGGTGATGTTTGTATCTTCGTTCGTTTCTTCTAAACCTATTGACCATCTTCATGAAACTGAACGACACTCATCACTCTCGATCAAGCCTAAGCCTTGTCCCTCTGGCCCTCATAATGTTGATCTTGTTTATCACCAAGAAACAACCCGGTTCTTGCATGATGCATTTCTTGAGAAGGAAAACTTTTAGGCCATGAACAAGCTTAAGACATCGACTCTGGAGTACGAGAGAAAGCATTCCACATATGAGCATGAAAGTTTTTCTTTCAAAATTCCCCTGAATTCATGCTCGCTTAAGGATTCCCCAAAGTACTGTTCGATTAGTGTCGCGTCCCTATGCGAGGACTACAACCCCCTCTCGGTCCTCATTTCTAACATGTTTAGAAGGATGGTTGTGGATGCTTATATTTATCATAAATACTGCAAATCTCGTATTTGTTTGTGGCACTAATCTTGCAGAGCGATGTCCCATTGGTCAAGCTTGTGACCATAAACAAAGCACTGTTGGGAGATACCCCGGATTATCATGGTAAGCTTTCTTTCCAATAAAAGCAAGAACCAGTTTTTAGGATAATATGCAGCTTCGGGTATTCTTGGTCGCTAACCATTTCAGGTTGATATTAAGAATGAGGGTCATGCGATTCCCAAGAACACGGTAGCTACATCAACTGTACACTTTGGTGATCCTTGTTATTGGAACACACTCTATAGGAGAATCCGACATCACACACTTGGTTTTGGATGTCTTGCGACAAAAAGTCCAAGTGTGGGGGGAAGGTCGACGAGCAAAATGACGAGTTCCATCAACCAAGGCCATCTTGGTTTGAAGTTGGTGTTAGTCCTAGCTTGCTAAAAAAAAAGAAAAAAAAGAAGATAAAAAAAGAGGAGAAAGTGAGACATAAGAAAAGAAGAAAAAAAATGGGAGAAGAAAAGAGCAAGAGAGCTGACGAGCTACATTTGGATCAAACACCGCATTATGTGCATGTCTTTGAAATATGGCTATGCACCTTGCTTGTAGCAATCATGCTGCCTGGCTACACCTAGCCCCTCTCTCGAGCTCATGTGCCGCCTTGGTTTAGCCTTTGTCAACTCCTAGCCGTGCACAGCTTCTTGCTCCCGCAACACCTACACGCATACAAGCAAGAGGAGATGCCCTCTTCTTTTCTAGGTGTTTGCTGCTCCGCTCCAATTGGCACTTGCATATTTGCTCGGAAATAGATGCACCCTACATCTCTGTGCCAACGGAACGGGCCTTTAAGGAATAAAGTTCGTGCACCAGAGGTGTGTGCATAACCAACCCACTCGCCTGAGTTGGCATGGTTAAAGTGCCTTCCTCTGCTACAATCCACATCAAGACGGAGGAGAGATCACCAATCATATGTGACCATGACACTGTTCCAGAGATTCCAATATATCTATCATGCTGGCAGGTAAGTACACTCAGGTATGTGGAAGATAAAACAAGGTTCACCAAACCTTTACTCATACTTATCTCTATGTGAATATGGCTTGATCATATAGGTTATGCTTCTTATATCCATTTTTTTTGTATGACATGGTTTGGGTGTATTATCGATGTACATCCATAGGCTTTTTAAATTAAGCATGGTACTTAGGTTAAAATAAGTCTGTTTAATCAAGTTAGACATGGTGTCAAATTTGATTAATGAACCATTTGAGCTAGTACTTCCATGGATATTAGATGTATATCTTGTATGGACTAACCCCTACAGGGGAAAGTTTTCAAATTGACGGGTGAGTCCTCGTGTTTAATTCACACTGGAGATAAGTCAGGGTCCGACAAACAAATCAATAAATTGCAAACATGCAAAGGAGTAAAACATCGCATGTCAAGGTGCACGGTGCATATATTACTAATCGCTCCTTCAGCATGTTCATGCAAATTTACCTCAGCTCTGTATGAGTTGTGCTAAAACGAAAATTTGGTGAATAATAAAAATTTGAAAAAAAATGTTTCAGAATAAAATGTTGGCAACCTTATGGGATCCACGCTTCTTAAGTTTTTGCAGGAAATAAAATGTTGGCAACCTTGTGGGATCCACGCTTCTTAAGTTTTGAATGCAATTTCATTTTAGCGTGGATTTGAACAACTAATTTCGAGGCTATGATAAAATCTTTTCAAATCTTTATAGTCCCTCGGGTATTTGTTATCCACTAACCTTTTGCCTGAAATAAAAAGGCAATCAAGGAGCAGTGTACAATAACTTCAAACACTTATATCATGCTCCTTATCCACGAGAAAAGATATGCACATTGAACCAAGTAGAACAAATGCAAAACTTGTTGCATTCTTGCATTCGGCTCAAATCTTGGTAAGACCTATCTGGTAAGAATCTCATACACCATGTGCATCCTCATCTCATGTGTCCATCCTGCCAGGATACCCACCATATCCATTGTTGCCATAAAGAGATAAAATAAAAAAAGAGAATAAAAAAATAAAATAAAGTTGGCTCCTTGGTCTTCCAACCAAGTGAGTCATTTTTGCTTCACTCGTGTCTTTGTTTTTCTTTTTGTGTCCAATAAAGAGCCAATGTACAAAGACAAGTGTGGGGGTGATCTTGCACATCAACGCCATAACCAAAGCAAGATTACCCCAGAAGTGATGAGCCATGACGAGCCAAACAAGGGAAATTGATGCAGTCAGACCCAATGAATCATCCTCTGTTTTATACAGAGCCAAGTTTGCACAATTTTTCCTTTGGACATCCATTCTATCTTGAGTTTAATTTGATTATCAATTCTAAAATATCGAAGATAATTAAACTCAAGCTAGGGATGGTGCAATTAGAGTTCATGGTCTCCTTAAAAATGGCATGCATGCCTATTATTCTTTGCTCATCACTTGTTGCTTGTGGTGATATATCCAATAGGGACCCCATGCTATCTGGGTAATTGATGAATGAGATATAGTCTGATGATAGAAATCCTACTCTTCATGTTGCACACATGGGAATTTTATAAAAAGAAAAAAATATAACGATGCTAAACTCCTCATTGATATTTTGAATTCCGACTAGAGCCATAGGTTGATCATTCATAATTAGCTTGCTACATATGCTGCTCGTCATTTCATTGAGCGTTGTCAAGTTTTGTAACCCTAGTGAAATGCTTTTCATACTTTCATGGTCAAGATCACATACACTCCGCATACACCCACCAATGCTTAACTTCTACACTGGAAATTAGCATTTCTCATTTACCATTCACTTCATGCATAGTCCATCAAATAAATATTCCATGTCATTTATGCCTCTTCCTCCAATGTTCTTTCAAAAAAAAAGTGAGAGAGGCATGGCTATGCAAAAAGAAAGAAAAAAAGTGCTCATACGAGTATGGAGCATGATGATGAGAAAAAAAAGGAGAAAATAAAAAGATAGCCATGCACTCTCCAAAATATCAAAAGAAACAAAAATAATAAATGGAGGAGGAGATATACAAAAGGAGTTATTCTTATTTTCCTTTTTCCACCCACAAATTCACCATACACATACACATGCACATTCTTGACCAGAAAGTATGTCTTGTATTTCCGTGGATCCATTATTTGACTTTGTGATACATGTGATGCAAGTAATGCTCTACTGTTTTCCATACCCTGAGCTCCACATAAGCCTTACTAGATGGTAGGAAAAGAAAAGGCACAATCATATGCCTTTGTGAGGAATCGTACACCTTGAGTGATCGAGAGAATCAATGGAGGAGTAAAGCAAAGTTATAATTTTGTGTTACATGAAAAACCCCAAGTTGTTCTTCATGAAAAGTTAGTGTGACTTGAGTCAAGATTGTTCCATTTCTGAATTGCTCAGGATTGTATGATAGACACTACAAAGATCCACAAGTACAGGTATGGCTTTGAATAATTTGTTTGCATGATTATTAGTAAGGAAGTCATAACTCTATTGTAAAGTCCATAACCTTCACTCGGGACGAGCAAAGGTTAAGTGTGGGGGTGTTGTTGACAATCCTTCAATCATAATATCTGACCGTCAATACCTGCATATAATAAAATAAAACATGGTATCCAACTTAGTGGTAGGTATTATTACTAATCATTTCCACTAGTGTTGGTGAAATATGATTATGCAGGTAATTTGAGTAGAAAACACATCCGTCATGTGACAAAATGCACCTCCGCGTATTCAGGACGCGTTTAGACGGATTAGAGGCCCAATAAGTCAATAAAAACAATTTAGAATTGGGCGAAAACATAGCCTAGGTTGTTGGGCACCCAATAAGCAACCTCCCGGCCGAAGGAGAGGCCGGGAGGAGAGTTTTTGGGTTCGGCCGAACCCACCAGTTCGGCCGAACCAATCCCGGCACTTCCCGCCATCTGCTTTCACCTAGACGGCTCGGATTTCTCCACTAAGGCGATTGCAGGGTGTTTTGGTCATTTCCCATACACCTAACCGTCATTTGGAGCCTATATAAGGAGGTTACCTTCTTATTTCCAAGACACACAACTTTGAGCTGAATTACAAGAGGCTCTATTGTATCTTTTGTACGTTAGAATAAGGTAGAGAGTGAGGGGAAGCTCTGGAGGAGTGCCCGAAAGTTTGGCGCTCATCCGACTTCTACCTCGACGAGTGTAGCTTTCTAGGAGGAATTCGGGAGCAGTACCGTAGCTGTCGGTACACTCTACTCCGGGTTCGGAGAACTTCTTCTATTAAGTAAGAATTCGTGTTCCTTTCTTATGTTATTTAATTAATTTGTTTAAGTAAGATAGATTTCCATCTTTGCGGTTTCATTGTTTAGTATTCGTACAATGTGCTCTAGTACTAGGACTCTGGATAAAGTAGGAAGTTCCCGTACAAGTATTAGAGTAGTAATTAATAACTTATACGTGGTGTCTAGGTTAGAGATTACCTTTGTTTGTTGTGTATCCCACGGATTTATCAGAGGTAGGCGGCAGGTGGTGACAGCCCTGAATTCCGTCCCAGTAATCCTTCACGTTCGAATACATCATAGAGCTATAGACGGAAGCACGCTGTCAGACCAGTAGGGGTCGGTGCCCGAATCACCAGATAGGGAATTACCTTGCTTAGCTGTCACGCCCGAAAATTCACTAGTAATTTCCGAACTTATTTGTGCATCAAATCCTCGTCCAGGAATCAGCCGAGGTACACAAACTGACAATTTAATGTACAGATTCATCAAATTAACTAAAACGATAAATACTTACTTAAGAGGCACTAAGTCCTCACCATGAAGAAAACTGCAGCGGAAAATAAAATCTAGCGAAGCTCCGGCTCCACTCCCACAGGCAGCTCAACTGGGGTATAAACCAGACGTCTTCTCCTTCTGGATCCTTTTTCTTCAACTGAGGTTGATTGATTATTGCAAGAATGAGCATATGACATACTCAACAAGCCACACAGCAAATATGCAAGTGCACAAGGATACCAAAGGATGGCATAATATAGTCTCATTTGCGAAAGCAGCATTTAGCAAAGAGTTAAGAGTAGTAAAACAGTAGAGTAATTAATCAAAAATTTTAATCAACACTGGACAGCACACCTATGCTGCACAGGCCCAACCATCCTGAACAACCATACCCGGCTGTACAGATCTAACTCCAAACCAGGAGCTAAGCAAATTATTACCAGGTATAACATCCATAATTATTGTGAGAGGTGTGAGACTAATCACGAAAAACATTGCTCAACCCGCCCATAACCGCGGGCACGGCTATTCGAATAATTTTACTCTGGCCAGAGGTGTACCACTGTACCCACAAGACACAGCCCCACAACATGTCACCATGTGCCTCAATACAACCACGGTACCTCGGAAAGGAGCTGTGACAATACCCCTTGCACAACACAATCCACCACAGCGCACCTTTCCTGGATCATAATCACCCCCTTATAAACAAGGCATGGACTCCCCAGCGACCCCCGTGGGCTTATCTCCGCCACTTCTCAGTCTGGTGCTCCGCAATGAATCATGCTATACAAAAGGTAAAGCCGTTGCCCACGCTAGCTTGTGGTTGGCACGGTTAATGTTTCACAACAGTAGCTCGCGAACCGGTCCTTAATTGTCATGAGCATAACTCTCAAAACCATGTGCTCACAACCCACCATTATGAAGTTTTAGTTGGCAAGTAATTAATTTACCAATCACGATTGACCATCGTGAACTATCATTAAACCATCATTAAATAATAGTGAATCATAAGTTATCCCAATAATGTGCTAATGTTTCTAAGCATGGCTAAGCAATCATATCTAATATCTAGCTGAACCAATATATATAGCTCAACTAGTCAAGTTATAATAACCCAAGGTATCAAGGAATAAAGTAATCAATGCAAACAGGCCATAACAAAAGAATAGATTTACACCACCCAGTGACATTTGAAAATAAATGCACAGTTGAAATAAATAGAGAATTTAAATATAGGATCAACATGCTCAAAGGATTGTGTTTAGGATCTGTGTGACTTGCCTTGTAATAATCGGTCTTCAATTAATCTTCTTGAATACTTCCGGCGCACTCACGAACCTTCGCAACAACGGAAACGACAAGCTAACACGCAAAACGAAGAAAAAGACTAACAAAAACAAAATAAACAATACATAAAAAGTAAACAAACATGTAGATCATAATTTTAGATGAATTATGAGACTTGAACGGCCTCATTCTGACTTCAAATGAATTTATTATGAATTTTACTAGATTAAATCTAATTAAAGCCCATTTAAAAATAATTAAATAAATTTAATTCAATTTATGGATAATTTTAATATGTAGATCTTTATTTTATACAACTTTTGCAACTTGAACCACATTAAACTGAGTTACAATGAATTAGTTATGAATTTTCAAAGATTAAATCGGATTAAAGCATTTATATGGATTTTAATTGAATTATGACGCAATAATGAATTATTTTTGAAAAGGAAAAGGAGGATTATTCCGTCATCAAAGGCGGTCCGGGTGCACGGGACGGTCTAAGGAAACGAATGGCCGAGATCGATTCTATCCAAAACGGGCGGCCGAGATCAACTTGATCTACCGCGGTTCACGGGACAAGGCGACGATGACGTCAACGGTGACGTCAGCGATGACGTCAGCACCGGCGGCGGCTCGGCAACGCATGCTCGCCGGTGAACGACGGCGCGACGACGCAAACGGAGGACACCAACGGGTAGAGGGCGACGCGGCGAACTCACCGGTGACCAAAACAACGGCGGAAGAGCAACGGACGGCGCCGGCGACGAGGAAGAAGCGGCGACGGTCTTCGGGTCGACGGTGACGGCGGTGCTCCGGTGGTCTTCGGCTGCGGCGAAGCGGTGGACGGGGACGGCGACGACCTCGCGATCCCAATGGTGGGGATGGCGACCAACGACGGCGGCTGCAACGGCGGCGCGGCGCGGCTGAACCGACGGCAACGACAGCGACGGCTAGGGCTACGCGGAGGCGGCGCTAGACGCGACGGTGGGCTAAGGCAAAGGTGGCGGCGGATAGAGGAGAGCTCGGGGGTGCTTTTAAAGGGGCTAGCGAGTGGCGACGGAGGCCCACGGCGACCGGCGGCGAGATGGAAAGCTAGGGTTGGAGGGAGAAAAGTCGATCCGAATCGAGCTCAAATCCGTCGATTTCCAAACGAAATTGACCGAAGTTTCTATAAGAGAAAAGGAAGAGGAGATCGAGGAGATTATTTCCCCTCAAACGATTTCACCGAAAACGGAAAGGATCGACCGGATTGGAAAGCGGCGGCGGCTAGGGTTTCGGCCGGCAGCGGCGCGAGGAGGAAGACGGGCCTGACAGGTGGGGCCCACCTGTCAGCGACAGCGAGAGAGAGAGGAGAGCGGCGGCTTGGTTGCGGACTGGGCCGACTTGGGCCGGGGAGAGAGAGAGAAGGTTTTGGGCCGGCTTTGGGCCCAAAGCCAAAAGGAGGATTTAAAAACATTTTTCTATTTAAATTATTCATGAAATGCAATTCCATTGATTAAAAATACTTCCTTGGCTCAAATAAATCTCAGAAAAATCTAGGAACTATAGAATCAAGTAAAGTATTTAACAAAATTTTATCTAGCCCAATTTTATATTGAGATTTAACAAATTAAAATTAGATCTTCTCTTTTAAGATCATTTCTAATTATTCCTTTTAAACAACAATTTATAATTTAAGGATTTTTAAACAAGAAAAGCTCTTAACAATTATAATTAGATCATTATTGATCAAATAATTACTGAACTATTCTTTGTATCATTTAGGAATTGAGCTCTGAAAAATCCGAGAAAATTTCAGAGAGTTGACTTAATCATGGAGAATTTAATAAAAATTAAATCCATCCATGCTTTATATTTGGGAAATTTTATTTCCCACATTTAACTTCACTTGTAAATTAAAGATCATTTAATATAAATTCTAATAATAATTTATTAAATAATTTATAAATCCTGAAACAAAAATCAGGATGTGACATTAGCGTAGATAATTAAAACACATAAAAAGTCCTCTCTAGCCTAGCCTACCTATCATCAGCTATTGTCCTTGGATAGTCTTAGCCTTAGGTAGTCTACACACGTTCCCTGAGTTCGATATCCTTTTGGGGTCACCCGAAGGTGAAGTGCTATAGCGGTATTCCGTGCGCTTGCAGATTTATCTGTGGTCATAAGAAATACCAACAAGGGGGAGGGTTACAAGGAAAGTATCTACTAGATCTCTATTCAATCTATAAAAGATATGCATGATCGCCGAAGTTTATATCTTATCTCGGAAATGTCTTTTTCTTTATTTACAAGATAGACACGTGAGCCTAGGCTGCTGGCCCACCCTATGCCCCATGGCCCAAAGGCCTCTCCTTGATACCTGGGTACCATGTAACCCACAAAAGTCATCTTCGGCCATAATATAGGGAAAAGGCTCACCACCCGATGTCATTTGAAAATAAATGCATATTTGAAATAAATAGAGAATTCAAATATCGGATCAAAATGATCAAAAGAATTGTGTTTGGGATCTGTGTGACTTGCCTTGCAATAATCGGACTTCAATTAATCTTCTGGAACACTTCCGACACTCTCACGAACCTCCGAAACGATGGAAATGACAGCTAACACGCAAAACGAGGAAAAAGACTAAGAAACTCCAAACAAACAGTACATACAAAGTAAACAAACATGTAGATCATGATTTTAGATTAATTTAGAGCGTTGAACGGCCTCATTCGGACTTTAATTCAATATGAATTAGTTACAAATTTTACAAGATTTAATTCAATTGAACCTATTAAAGAAAAGACTATTCAAATTAATTAAAAAATTTACAAATAATTTATAATTGAGATAAAAGATTAAAAGCAACCTCCGGAAAAGATTATATCATATTTGGTAGATGACATATAGTAAAAAGGACTAATATGCCATTGAAAAGAGAGAAAAGGATTTATATTGATTTTGGACGGCTGCGATTAATCTTGACCAAGAGTTGACGAGATCTAACATATTAGCTCGATCTGATATAGGTGGGATTAGTTTTTCCGTTTCTATTTTCATAATCTTCTTAGTACAGCTCTTGGAGAATTTATCCCCTCATATGCCAGCTAACACTGGCCCCACACATCACATGGCACTCACACCTACTCCTTTTACAAAGTACGCTTTCTCTTCCGTATCGCGCCTTTACACTTTACGCCTTCCCCTGTTCCTCTTCTGTTGTCGCCGCCGTTGTGTCCATCAGAGTGTCTGGCGTGACATTTGCCCCCCCCCCCCCCCTTCCCCCTCCGAGCAGGAGCTTGTCCCCAAGCGATTGGCTCAGGAAACCTGGCACGGACCACTTCATAATCTTCCCATGTAGCCCACTCTGGTGCCAGAGAGCCCCAACGAACAAGCTCTTGAACCACCAAGGCATTACCTTTTTTTGAACATACGGTGATCCAAAATTGCAGAGGGAACCAATTCAGTAATGTCCAGCTGCAATGGAGAGGGCAACGAAGAAAAGACAGGCTTGGCATCAGGGACAAATTGTTTGAGCTGCTACTCATGGAACACTGGATGAAACCCACTGTGATCAGGAAGTTGCAATCGATATGCCACAGAACCAATCTTATCCACAATTGGGAAAGGACCAAAGTACTTAAACACCAGCTTAGGAAAAGGTTGAGAAACAACAGACTTCTGGGCATACGGTTGAAGTTTCAGGAGAACCAGATCACCAATCTGAAATGAGCGACGAGTACGCTTCAGATCAGCTGTTTTTTTCATCCTATTTTGAGCACAGGTGAGATGATGCTTCAGCAAAGAAGAAAACATAGCACGTTCTCTGAGCAAAGCATCAGCTACAGGAGAATCAGAGTCAGTAGATGCAAAGGCATTAACTGACATGGCAGCAGTGGCGGATCCAGAAAATCGATTAGTTGGTATCGTAACATGTCTATCAATGTCATAGTATGCTAATTATGCTTAGATCATAGTGTTATAACATATAGATAAGTAGTTTTGCTATAGATTTTGCCGAAAGTCGTCGGTGTCACGTGACACTGGCCTTAGTACTGTAGATCCGCCCCTACATGGCAGGAAGAAGACCATACGAAGGATCAGTGCCAACAGTGATTTTTAAGGAGAGCATTGTAAGGCAAAGTGGTAATTTGTATTATACCAAAACTGTGCTAAAGGGAGCCAAGCACACCACTAATGTGGGGAAGAGGAGACCGCACACCTCAAAGACATCTACAGGCATTGTTTAACACGTTCGGTATGGCCATCAGACTATGGATGGTATGCAGTAGAGAGATGTAATGGCACTTCAAACCTCTTAAACAAAGTCTGCCCAGAAATTACTTGTAAACACCTTATCGCGATCTGAAACAATGGACTTGGGCATACCATAGAGAGAAGCCATATTGTTCAGAAATAACTCAGCCACCTACAAAGCTGAAAAGGGATGTTTAAGAGGCAGAAAATGAGCAAATTTAGTGTATCTGTCAACCACCACCAAGATAACACTGCTCCCCTTAGAAGTGGGCAAACCCTCCACAAAGTCCATTGAGATATCTAGCCATGCACCATATGGAATTGTTAATGGTTGCAGCAACCCAGGATAAGAACAGTGCTCATGTTTAGCTTGCTGACACACTGCACATTGCTAGACAAATTCTTCCATGGATTTCTTTAAACCCTTCCACACAAACAATTTCTTCACTCGCTGGTATGTAGCTTGAATCCCACAGTGACGTCCTATTGCAAAAGAGTGGAAGGCTGCAATTAGTTTGGTCTGCAAAGCAGAATTAACTCCAATCCAGATTTTATCAGCTTTCCTTATCAACCCATGCGACAAGGTAAAACCTTGAGAATTAGGAGAGGTAATGGCCAATTATTGCAATAATTATTTAGCAAAAAGATCTACCACATATGAATTAGGGACCTCCTGAACCCAAGCAGGTTGAACAACTGAAATAGGAAAAAGATGCCCCACTCTAGAGAAAGCATCAGCAGACTTATTATCCACCCCCTTCTTATACTGAAATTTGTACTGCAGACCAATCAGTTTAGTCATGGCCTTCTTCTGCAAATCTGTACTGCGAGTCGCCCCCATTACTAGTTCGGCGTGCTGTCAGTATCTAAACTCTGATCATCCAAATGATAAAGGGCTTTATGATCAGTTTTAATAACAAAAGGACTAGTGAGTAAATAAGATCTTTACTTATCCACAACCATTATAATAGCCAAAAATTCCTTCTCATAAATTGATAATTTCTGATTAGCAATGCCCAATGCTTTCCTGTAAAAGCCACAGGATGCCCTTCTTGAGATAGCACAGCTCCAATGCCAGTAGCACAAGCATCGATTTCCAGAACAAAAGGTTTGGAAAAGTCAGGGAGAGTAAGGACAGGTGTAGTACACATAGCAGTTTTTAGAGCTGCAAAAGCTTCCTGAGCTTGAGGAGTCCATACAAACTTAGTGTTCTTCTGAAGCAACATGGTGAGAGGTTTAGCCAAAATGCCATAGTGTTGCACAAACTTTCTATAATACCCAGTGAGACAAAAAACCATCTTAGTTGAGTGACATTAGTAGGAATAGGCCAAGAAGCCATAGCTTGAGTTTTCTCAGGATCTGTGGCTACACCTTCAGCAAAGATAATGTGGCCCATGTATTCCAATTGAGAAGTGGCAAATGAACACGTGGACAACTTAGCACATAACTGATGCTGCTGTAACAACTAGGGGTGAAAACAGTCGGAAACAATCGGGGAACACCCTAAACCATTACCGCAACCATATTATTTTTCGGAAACATAATCGATAACGGTAAGCCGGTAGCGGAAACGATATCGGAAATATCTAAATCGAAAATGGAATTATTCAATCGGAAATGTGTCGGTATCGATCGGAAGCCGATAATTCCTGTCGGAAACATCAAACAATAACATCGCACATTTAGCTAGCAATCTAGAACTCGAACTTGGGTGTCCAACTTGGAAAACTATAAAAAATTAGGATTCAGAGACTCGTCTAATATATGAAATTTATTAATTACAAAATAGGAAAATTGATTTGATCAAGTAGAAGGATCATTGAGGGCTAGTATGAAAATAAATATGAAACTTAGGGTTTATATGGAAGAAATCAACTAAATGAAGAAGTTCTCGTAATATTTACAAAGTCCAGGGGCTAAAATAGAAGATGATAGGAGATATTTATCCACCCATCCCATTGATGGAAGAGGATCCCCATTGACCCTATCTCGTTCCCATCGCTATCTCCACTCTCCAGTCGATCCAGCGCGTCTCCACCGCCGATCCAGAGTCTCCACCGCCGGCGCTCCAGATCCGCCTCTTCCCCTGCTCCGGCTGCTCCACCTCTTCCCATGCACGCCTGCCGTTGCTGCTGGGTGGATTCGGGGACGCTGACAGCCTACGAATGCCGGTGGCCGGGGATGACAATGATGACGACAGCGCTGTCCCTGGTCAGCTGTTTCAAAACCCCTTCCGCTGCTCCTTGCTATCGATCTCCCATCTACTTTGGACTCTCCTAGCCGCGTCGACGCGGGGATTGGGGAGCCAGGAGTAGCCGACCAACTCTAGGGTTAGGGATTTAGGGTTATTATTGGGCTGAGAAAATGGGCCAAAGAAAAATAACTGGGGCCAGCCGGCCAGATGTTTATAAAAAGGATAATTTACCGGAATATATAAACGGTAATTACTGGTATAATACGGTAACCACACAAAACGGTTGGTAAATTACCAAACTATTTCCGATATTGTTTCCGTATTTTTTACCGTTTCCGTTTTCGATTACGATATTTACCGTTTCCGGAACGTCCGATTGGTCAAATTCGAAAAAGGTAGCCCGGTCGGCCGGTAATTACCGCTACTGTTTTCATCCCTGGTAACAACTACAACACCAGCTCTAAGTGGTGACCATGCTCCTCCAAAGATTTGTTGCATATCAATATGTCATCCATGAACACTAAAACAAATTTTCTCAAGAAGGGAGCAAAGATAGAATTCATGAGACACTGAAAGGTTGCAGGGGCATTAGTTAACCCAAATGGCATCACCCTGAATTGGACATGACCATGATGGGTTTTGAAAGCAGTTTTATACTCATCAGCCTCCAACTTTCTAATCTGGTGATATCCACTTTTAAGATCAAGTTTGGAGAAAAACTTAGTACTAGCTAGCTCATCCAAAAGTTCCTCCGCTATGGGCAAAGGAATTTGTTCTTAATTGTTAAAGAACTCAACCTGCGGTATTCCACACAAAATCTCCAGCTGTTGTCCTTCTTTTTAACCAGCGACACAGGAGATGCAAAAGGGCTACAACTGGGAGTAATGAGTCCAGCGGTCAACATTTCGAAAACTTGTTTCTCAATCTCACCTTTCTGAGCAGGAGAATATCTGTAAGGTCATGAATTAACTGGCACAGAATTAGGTAACAAGGTAATTGAATGATTCAGCACCCTATCAGGGGGCAGGGTACTATACTGCTGCAGTAGCTGCTGTATAGCAGGATATTCAGAAGAAGAACTAGACAGTGCAGCAACAGGTTCAAGCATAGCCATAGCCCATATATCATTACCCTGATCCCATTTAACCACCTGAGTTGCTGAGACTTCAGTTACTTCAATTACAATAGGAGAGGCAACTCCTTGCAAAATAATTTCAGCCCCCTGATAGGAAAACTGAATTGTCTTTGCAGCCTAGTCACAGGTCATAGGACTATATTGTGTTAACCAATCCATGCCTAGCACCACATCATATCATCCCATGGGTAGAAGACGCATAGTAAAAGAGAAATGATATCCCTGCACCCACCAAGTAAATTGGGGAATCTTGGCATCACAAGACAGTACCTCTCCATTGGCCACTTTAACTGAAATAGGTAGAGTTGCAGTAGTAGGAAGCTGTAACTTGGCACACAAATCAGAATTCACAAAGCTGTGGGAACTCCCAGAATCCACAAAAATCAGAATAACCTGATTACCCACCAGCGCTCTCAGCTGAACAGTAGCCGAAGAACAGGTACCAGCTAGAGCATGCAAGGAGAGATTAAAATCCTCTTCTACCAATTCAGGAGCAGTGACAGCATCCAAAATATCATCAAACAAGATCACTGGCTCTTCCTGCACAGCAACTTTAACTCAGCCTCTTGTTTGACACAGACTTGACCAGAAACATACTTATCACCACATTTGAAACACAGACCCTGAGCCCTTCTATATTCCTTCAGCTGCTGTGCTTTCCACAACTCACCACGAGCCAACTTAGGTTTCTCATTGCCTCTACCAACAGCATTATCTCGGCATTGATTAAACCTCTTCCTTGGTTGTCCAATATGAGCACCCTCCTGAGCCAAAGCAACAAGACAATCCTGGGTAACAGTAGTAGGCTGAGCTGCCTGAACGAAAGACCTCAAGTCATCCTTCAGTCCCAACATAAAGTGAGAAACCAAAACAGAACCACACAAGAGCGGGTCATAGAGACGAATCTGATAAACAAGTTCACTGAATTTTGAACAATATTCTATCACTGTGCTAGTTTGTTTGAGTAACAGTAACTCATCCATTTTCACAGACCAAAGGTGCACATCAAATTCCCTAGAAATAGCAGTTTTCAACATCTCCCAATCATGCCAACCCACTTCTAACTTCCATGTCTGATACCAATTTGCGGCATCACCCATGAGATTCATAGATGTTGCTGAAACTAGAAATGCTTCCGTGATTTGATAGAAAGCAAAATAAGTCTCACAATTATCAATCCACACCTTAACCCCATTTCCATCAAACTTCGGAAAATCCATTTTAGGAGTCCACTGACGATGACCCATGTCACAATGCTCACAATCACCCGGAGAGTAATGAGGTGAAGGTACCCAATGGAGGAGGTGGTGGTGGTTGTGGTTCAGACGAGGTTGAAGCCACGGAACCCGAATAAGGAGTCGACAACAACGGCGCTTGATGTGGTGTTTCCGGCGGCAACGGTGGCGGTGGTGATGGTGCCACAATGACCGCCTTCAGAGCCCGTTAGACCCAAGTTTGCTCTTGCTGCACCTGGTCAAGGGAGGTCAAGGAGAGATCCACCTTGGTTTTTACCCGACCCAACCGCTCGCCCTGCTGCTCGAGTTTGAGGTCAATCTACATCAAGTGCGTGGCGATGTCGTCCTTGGCAGCCATTGCATTCATGGCATCCAACAAGCGCTCCTCCATGGATTTCATCGCTGCGATCGTCTGCCGAACCTGCAAACTTGGTTTGGCTGGCGCCGTGTCGTCGTCTTCTCCAAACCCGATCAACCTAGCCTTGATTTACCGCAAATCAACCTGAAGGAAGACCACGAACGAAACACCGGATTTACTGATCAAGAGTCGAGAGAGTGCGAGAGATAGCCCGGGATCGAAAAGCGACTGATACCAACTTGGCATGGCCCTAATCACGGCGACGGAGCTCGCCGGAGTTGGGGGAATAGCAGAGGAAGAACAGAGGAAGGAGAAGGATACAGAGTAGGTGGGATTAGTTTTTCCATTTCTATTTTCATAATCTTCTCAGTACAACTCATGGAGAATTTATCCCCTCACACGCCAGCTAACACTGGCCCCACACACAACATGGCACTCACACCTACTCCTTTTACAAAGTACGCTTTCTCTTTCGTATCACGCCTTTACACTTTACGCCTTCCCCTGTTGCTCTTCTGTTGTCACCGCCAATGTGTCCGTCAGAGTATCTAGCGACTAGCGTGACATGACAGCACGTTGCGGCTGGGGTTGGCGGCAGCGGCGGAGAGAGATGGAGCTCGCGGGGAAGAGTGGCTTGGGCATGGGAGCTCGGGGAAAGGAGGGGAAAGCGAAGGGGAGACCCAGTGCATCCTTTATATAGGCGGAGGAGGTAGAGATCGATACGGATGTGGTGGGATTTGGTGGCCGAAAATTAGGGTTTATCCCGATTTGTTAGGATAAGAACGGGACCGAAATTCATGGGATTAAGCACGAATTTGATGGGGTCTTTCTTGGGGAAAAGGTAGAGGAGATTGAGAGGGTTCTATTTCCGCGATCAATTTTAGATTGGGAGCAACGGCATGGCCGGATTTGGTGGAGGATGCAGCGCTACTGTGAGCGGGCACGTGAGAGAAACGGCTGAAGGTTGAAGACAACACTGTAGCAACAGGGGAGCAAAGTAGACTTCTGTCGGGGCTAAAAGAAAAGAAGGGACAAGAAATAAGCTTTCTCCGAGAATGGAGAAGAGGGCACAGAGGAAGGATGGGCTAATGAGGGAAAAATGACTTTTTCCAGTTTCAACCCGAAAAGGAAAAGGGGATTTTAATTACTTTTCCAATTTAAATTAATCATTGAAATGATCTTTGAATTGTTAAAAATATTTCCAATGCTCAAATAATTTCAAGAAGAATCCTGAAAAATACTTGGACACTCTAAGTGTTTAGCAAAACTATATCCAGATCCTTTAATGATTAATTTATTATGTTAATAATTACTGAAATGTTCTTCGTATTATTAAAATTAGGAATTAAGCTATGAAAAATCTGAGAAAATTCCAGAGAGTGTAATTAATCATGGAAAATTTAATAAGACTTAAATCCAGCCATACTTTATATTTATGAAATTTTATTTACCACATTTTACTTTATATTAATGAACATTTAATATAAATTCTAAGAATAATTTATTAAATAATTTATAAATCCTGAAACGAAAATCAGGATGTGACAGCAACCAAACATGACCTCATGCTAGTCAGGCTAGCCTGATACAAGAAACCAACACTTGCATGTGTCTCTCCAATTTAGGCTAGGTTTAGCCTAGATGAGGGAGATGTGCCAGGCTAAAGGGATACGAGCAACCAATCACACCCATAAATGCACGGGTGAAATGACAATTAATCTAGCTGGTGGCTGTCTTCCTTTCTCCGAATCTATCCCCATTCCCAGCTGTTTTTTAAGACATTTGTGAATTTTGAGTGAAACCTAATAGGTTGGTACCATTTTTCCAATCCCACGCGTCAATAGTAAAAAATGTCCAATTAAGGTCACTACCACCGTCTTCTCCGAATTCTTGCAAGCCATCCAATTATTTTATTCTAAACCATGCAGAGGTCCTAGACTAAAGGAAGATGACTACATACCCGTTGTCTGATTCTAGGATCTACGAAGCCATCATGATGTCTGATTTTCAAAAATAATCTTTATGCCACAAGTATAAATTAACCAACATTGTCAATTCCAGTACAAAAAAATAGATATTGATAATTTTGACAGCAGAATAAAACAAGCATACATTAACCATCAAACTTTTTGGGTCACGAGAATCATCATAGTATTAGCTAGATCAAAATACGTCTGCCACAATTTTTTTCATGGAGAATGATTAATCAGTTCACCATTTAATGGAAATGTTTTGTAAAGACACAAAATAGTTCCTTTGATGATTTCTTCGGTTTGAGCTAGTTATGATTTTTGGCACCCTCCCATTTGGCCACTTTGGTCTCATAGTGGTACTTGCTTTTTGCAATGCAACTTGTTCACTTTCTTGCATTTCCTTGTTTTGGGGGCCTCCCTCTAGGACGCTTGACAGTGGTTGAGGCCAAGTGACTGACCTTGTTTTGTCCTGCCCCATGTGCTGTGTCTGAATTGTCAGAGTTGCAATCTTCGGCTATGGAAAGAAATAAAACAATATCAGGAATAGCCAAAGGTGGGAGAGGCAACATATCATAATTTTTTTCTGGAAACATAGGAAATTTATTAAAGAAAGAGTGAAGGGAATAAATCCCTGGTACATCGCCTGAAGCAAAGCATCATATAGAGCACAACCATCCTTTTGACATGAAAGGGTGAATGAACTACCGATAACAACACTGCAACTGAAAACATATAGCAGCAGAAAAGGATGAGATCGATAAGGGGCAACGGCATTCCCTTTGGCGGCCTCCACTGGAGCGGCACAACTTGAGGTTTTTCTCTTAAGTCTTAGATTTTGAGTAGGCTTCACCAGACTCGACAACAGATTACTGCGGAGTTCCCCGATAAATCTGAGCAGCACTAACTGCGAAGCTAACGACAAATGCCGCATGGGCAGACTACGTTCAGCCTGAATGGAGGACCGAACACAGATACTGCTGCAATCAACGGAAGTAAGAGAAATCTTTGAAGTCCAGCCAACCTTAATGAACAAAGCTTAGGATGGTGGTTAGTAAACGTCTGCCTTACTACACCGACAACATGGATTGCTAGCCTGAATATAGCAGAGTAGTTAGACGAACGGGTGACCTGGGAGTGCTACACATCTGCTTCACACATGCTACCCCATGACCGTAGATCGTTGTTGCCAAACCAGCCAGCAAAGCAAAGACAAGAGCCAACTTTGCTTGAATGGTCACAGTAGACAACCGACACAACGAGGAACAACACTCACTTCTCTAGACTCGCTACCTCGTGAACAATGGCCACTGCCACTGAGCAAGCCACCAGACAAGGGGGTTGTCCAGCAACCAAACCACAATCTTACTAAACAAGCCGCACCGGGCAAGCACCACGTTGAGGAGTGGAGAAAGGGGAGAACAAGGTGGAGTGGAGACCAAAGAATGGGACGGGGAGACCAAAGTAGTCGACTGAGCAAAGACCGCAAATCTAGGCCTATAGCAGCACGAGCTAGCAGATCTAGCTTTTTTACCAGTAACGGCTGCCGTCCGCGCCACCACCAGCACTGCCACCAAAGAGACCCCCCCCCCCTCCAAGCCACAGCTGCCAGACCACCACCAGCAGCAGTTCCACGCCTCCACACCATGGAGATGACACCAGCAGATCAAAAATAATACAAGTTGCCCAACAAAGGAAACCTGACAACGCTAAACCTGAAGCTAAGGGCACCCAAACCCATTCTAGCTGTTATCAGCAGTGAGCCGCTAGAATCGATGGGGGAAGAGGGCCGAGAGGGATCATTTACTATAGCACTACCTTATCGCCGATCGAGCTCTCCAGATGTGTGAGTCTCATTTTCTTTTGTAAAATAGAATATCAATTATTTCTAAGGGTGCAAACAGTAAAACTCTAAATAAACCCATGCTTCAGAAAAAGAAAGAAAGTGGTGTCTCAAAGCCACCAGTACAAGTCATAGCAAACAAAAACCATGTGACCATGTCTATAGATAACTTGTCACTGCCTCCTTTTATTTCTGCCACAGCTTCTAATCACTGTGATTTTGCATGATGATTAAGGAGGTAAAATATATAATGTATTTTTACTTTGCACAATGCTTAAGGAAGTCAAAAGATTGAGAAACTAATGTTACATGACAATTTTTAAATTATTTTAGTACGATGGTACAGGCAACCATCTCACCCCCATGACTCTCCTTTTTTGTAAAAACATGGAATGCTAGATCTAATTGTAAAAAAATTGGACCTAATCTTAATAGTACTACTTTGTAAGAAAAATTGAAAATATTAGCCAAAATGTCGAGTTAAATTGCATGGAAGTTAGGATGTCAAAGTTAAATAAACTAATGGTGTAATTGGGGTCATATGGATTTGCTTCTTAGGTGCACTATTTAACCAGTTAGTAGAGCTTATAGCAAAATTATCCCCCAAAAAGATATTGGTCTTCTAGCTAGGATCAATCTGTCTTATTTTGGGGCTATATTAATTATTATCGTATTTTATAACATAGAGTTTGAAGCATATTATTGTGGTAAAATTGTACTGGATAGCACAACCTGAAGAAAGCATTATGAGAACTAAATATGCCTAGAAACTGATTTTACACAAGAAACCTCATGAACTTTTGTTCCTCGGGAACTAACTTACCGCTAGTTGAACCTTGCTCGTCACTAAGTATCTCTTCTTTCAGTGATAGTTTTCGGAGTTTCGACAATCTTGTGCGCAGCTGGTTTGTCCCACCTAACTCTAGTCTTTTCCATAAGCTTTCATGCTGCCATGTGAAACATATTGTAAAGCATATTGTAATAGCACGTGGATGCAGCATATTGTAGAAGGATTTTATTGGGAGTATTGGTAGTAACATCATTATAGAGAGCAACTATAGTTAGGTTTGTGTCCTAGATATACCTTTTTAAAGTAGATGGGTTAGAACTAATACATTTTTCAGAATATCTACAGATATGAACATGATTGTTCGATATAACTACACTCAATTGTGTGATTTGTTTTATCGAAAGTAAAACAAGCATGAAGTGCCAGAAATTTTGAGGAACAATTACCAAATGTGTGAACTTTTCAAAAGAGTACATCTCATGGACACTTGTCTTTTGAACAAAGGCACGTATTGTTACTTTCCCTGTTTCCACGTAGAGAGCGGCTGACCTCTTGGTATGGAATACATAATTTTTAATGGGATCGGTGTAGTGCTGCAAAAGACAATGTGAAAAACCCATGTACATTCAAAGTGAATAATAATGATTAACTGCAATCACATACGCGGTCTCTTCTAATTTTGCCGGTATTTGTTTTTCTAAAGACCACTTCTTTCACCCATCCTTGTGGCAGCCCTTCAGGGTTAAATTCCAGAATTGCAAGAATCTACAAATCAATCAATGATAATGTCATTCATGAAACTACCCAAACATTAGTTCTGCAAAGTGAGAAATCATCTAATAGACACTCCCTTTATCCCAAGATATATCAACTTAGTACTTAATTAGGCAAATCCTAGTACTATAAATCTGGACAGACTGCATGACTAGATTCATAGTACTAGAGGATGTCTAAAACTATACTATGTTGATACACTTTAAGACGGAAGGAGTAATTGTTACTCAAATAAGTGTAATGGTTCCAACAAGAAACATACATTCTCTTGAGTATTTGTGTTGCATTGTCCATCTGTATCAAATCCAGAAATCTTCATTTCTTTAATGTAAATTAGTACATCATCCTTTGAGAATAGTCGAACTCTATTTGGTGGGTACACATAGAACTGCGAAACAGGAAAAAACATGATCATATTCACTCACTTGGGGGAACAGCCTCAAGCTCTCTTCCAACAATATTGTTCCAGATGAGCAGCCAACATGGCAATGATGGTGAGAAAACCCTACATGTGCACATGTTTTGCAGTATATTTTCATTGATCACCCTCATCAGTAATGATTCATAAAATCAGAGTAATATCAGTTGGTGGTGATACACTCATATGCCACAGTTCAACTGTTATAAGTGACTTTATAACTAAATTCGTAACCAACAGTTAAAGATGGCAAGCTCTCATCGCTAACCAATGAACTATGTTGGTTCAACGAATGGGGCACCCTGTATTGTAGTGACTATGAAATTAATCTTTTGCTTTGTTACAACATACTAAAATAAACAATTTTATAATTTGTAAAAAGGTAGGTCCTAGTTTGAATGTCATTTTACCATCGAGCTTGTCTGTACAGAGGCGGTCTGTGAACTACACCCTACTGGCGTATTGCACATATGATTTAACTTATGGACCACTTGAGCAATACAAGGGGGACATTTGCAAAAATAGTTTTGTCATTTTGTTTTTAATTTCCTAGCACCGTTGCATTCAACAGTTGAAGCTTTCATGATAAATTGTCTCATTAGAGTACTACTAGTGGACATAGACGAATTAGTATAGAGTTAATATAGAATACAATCAAAAGCTACCTTGTACATCTTGTCCATGTTGTCTCCACCAGCTCTAATCTCAACCAGCCAGCCCTTTGGAAGCCATTCATGTGTCCTCTGCATAAATCATGGTAGAACTCAGACGTACTAATTCTAAACACCAACTAAAATCTTGAATGATATGGTCATATATATAACTCACCGTAAGGTTACTGCCTACAGCATGGTTCTTTGATTCCAAGAAACACTGATCCATCTCTGAGAATAGATAATCCAAAACCTCTGACTTCGTTGTGAAAGTGGTTCCGGACAAGGGACATATGTAATACTGTACAAAAGCAAACAAAATTAGCATTGCAACAAAAATCTTTTAGAACAAACAATAAAATTTAAGTTCCACGAAAGAAATAGATTGCCATCTACATATTTTAATACCCGGTAGATGGTGCCATCATCATCACAATAGACCTCCATTATCCAGCCATCTGGAAGCCAACCTGGTCGGCCATCCACATCATCGTCGTCACTTTGCAAATTCTTTGTTGCTTCCTCAGAAGATTTGACTTCATCACGATCATCGTCGTCTAAGATCCCGACAGATGGTGACTTGCCCATGGTTAAACCAAGATCAAAGAACTCTCTCCCCTCTACCTCCCTCCCTCGCCCTCTCTCTCTCTCTCTCTCTCTCTCTCTCTCTCTCTCTCTCTCACCCTCCTCTGCTCCCTCCCTCTGTTTCTATACCTCTCTCAACTTTGCACTAGCTTGTGTATATGTAGAACAGGATGTTTAGCTGCATATTAATAGCTGCGGTTTTTAGTAAATAGTGTGTTTGTATACCTTTGAGGGACAACCCACAAGGCGTATTGGACAGCTAATGTTTAATATAATATGCATTTAATGTGATGAGTTATACATGTTTGGTTAAGATATGTTCTAGATAGTATCATATCTGATGCCAAATCGAACATATTTTCGAAATTAATTTATACTATTTATCACATTGTAGCTATCCATCCTACTATAAACGATAAAATGTATCAAATTAATTAAATCCGATGCCACCTCCAGAATTGAATAAACGTCGTCAGTCCTTAAACTTGGACCAGGGTGTCATCTAGGTTTATAAACATGTAAAATGAACATATAGGTCCCAAATCTCGGTTTAATGTATTGGACCATAATCATTGTGCTCCACCTCATTGTGACTTAAGTTGTGTGCTTTACTCAGTTAACTCTATGGAGGACCTGCTTCATCTCTTCTTTCAATGCTCCTTTGCAAAGAACTGTTGGAATGCTCTTGGTTTCTCCTGGGATACTTCACTGAGCATGGATAGTATGATGGTTCAGGCAAACACTCTCTATCAGGGTCGGTGCTTCATGGAAAAATTCTTGTATGGTGCTTGGAATATCTGGAAGCAGAGGAATGGTTTCATTTTTGAACAAAAAACTCCTTCCCTGTCTTCATGGAGACAAATCTTCAAGGGTGATCTCCTCCTTTTGCTGTTTAGAATAAGTGAAAGAGATAAGGATGTAATCCTAAACTGGAGCAGTTTGTTGTAATTTTTCTCTTTCTTCCTTTATCAATAAAAGTTTTTTAACAGTGGGGGCCTCCTCTGCTGCATTCCTTTCAATAAAAAATTCGTGAAACCACACGCTATGATAGGTTGATCCACTCGACCACACAAACAAGTGGATCTATTGCCCCCCTCAATTCCTTGCAAGGAAATGCAAGAAATTCCCAATCTATGGCATAACAAGGAAATGCAAGAACAATCTATGGCAGAAATTCAGAGTTCCTCTCTCTAATTTAGGAGCGGCTGCACGACACCTAGGAGATGAAAAAAAAAGCAATTTTCGCTGCGTAATTTCAATAGAATAAATTTGGTCTACCCTCTTATGAAGAATACGGGTACTAGCTGATACACAAACAACCTACATATCCGACTAGAGATACACGCGTAACCCTGCAAAACAAGGATTACTTTGAATGGTCAATTCTGAAAAATGGACAATTTTTAGTTAGCTCTATGTATATCGCAACCATGAACTCTAGTGTTAGGATTGGCAAGTGGATTATATGAGATTTAAAGGTATATTAAAACTAATGTGGTTCCTTAATAACAAAGTAATCCTAACAAAGGATAAACTGGCTAAAAACACTGGGGGTAGACAAACACTATTGTTTCTTTCCATTATGCACCAGAGACAATCCAACATCTTTTCTTTGGGTGTCTTGTTCCTTGTTTTCTTTGGAGACATGTGTTCTTTGCTTTTAATGTCCCCCACCTCGTAATGCCATAAATATTTTTGGTAATCGTTTACGGTCATTGTAGACCAATTTCAACCATCAATACATCCTAAAATAATGGGGAACTAGCAATGCTTGCATGCATATTTATTTAAAAATAATTTAGTTCCACTTGTACTTAGCAAAGTATTTGAATACAGGAGATCACACCATAAATGGAGGAGAAATGATGGAAAATCACCTTTAAATCAATCAGAGACCGACATATGGTTGACATATGGATCGATGGGCCCACAACCCCATTGAAACTTCTGCAACTGGGCCCAACCACCAAGCCACTGGGCTGAGGATCCATCAAACAATGCCCAGGAGGAAGCACTGGGCTAGGGAAGTCTGCTAAGGTTCAGCCAACACCGGCCTGGCTCTGCTGGCCCAGGCCCAAGCCAATGACTAGGGATGGCAATGGGGCGGGGCGGGGGCGGGTTGGGCTGGAACGGCCCCGACCCCGACCCCCAAACTCTCCACCCGGCCCCAGCCCCGAGTAGACATGCGGGTGCAAATCAATCCCTGCCCTCGGCCCCTGCGGGGCCCCACAGTGAGTAGCAACTCCAACAAATCAGCAAATCTTGTTCTAATGTTCTCTATCATCGGAATGTAAAACTACCAAATATATGAAACAACATATAAATATACACAGAAATATAGATCGAGAAATAGTGTTATACCTCTCAGACTCTCACTGTCAGTGCGTGAAGCAGGCCGTCGTGCCTGTCCCCTCACCGGCCCCGCTCCTGTCCCCTCGAGGCCGCCACGGGCAGCCGGACGCCACATCTATCCCTTCATAGGATGCCGCGCCTGTGCGCCAAACCCTCGCCAGCCGCTGCACCCTCGCTGCTTGACCGCACCCTCGCCGCGCAGCGCCTGTGCGCCTCTACATTCTCGCCTCATCGGCAGACATGAGGGAGAGCCGGAGAGGGGTACTGGAGAGATGGAACACGAGAGGCCGGAGCCCATAGGGGAGGGGAGAGGGTGACCGGCGACGACGTGATCTAGAGAAGTGCGCCGTGCATCCTGGCACCGCCTCCGCCTAGATGGTGGGTGATGCGGACGGGAGTCGGGAGGGGAGATGCCGAGATGGGGAGACACTGGAGAGGATAAGGCTAGGGTTTGTTTTTATCCCTCACTATTCTTTTGGGTTGGGCCCTTTTGGGCATTCTATGGGCTACATTTTAAGGGTTAATATACACCCTTGGGGCCTCGCAGGTCACCCATGGGTGAACTGTCTCCCCTGGCCCCTCCCCACAAAAATGCGGGGCCCCGGCCCCGCTTCCCCCACAGGTCAGAAACGGAACCCGCCTCCGGCCCGTGGGGGAAATTTCCATCCCTACCAATGACGGTTGTAACCGACTTCCCAAGGGTGGTTGTACTGAAATTAACGCCCACAACCGTCATTCTGAAGCTATAAAAGGACTTCTCATCCTCCATTCCAACAAACACCATGAAGGAAATCAAGTGAAGAAGCTCTCTTTAGTTTACATATTTCGCTCTAGTGCTAGTGGATTTAGAATTAGAATGGTCTTCCTTAGTTCTTCAAGTTTTACGGAGAATTTGGGTATGGTTCTAGTAGCTCTTCCCTTTTTTGTAAGACTTTATCCAGTAATGAAATATTCTTCTTTATAGGTCCTTTTCTATATTTGCATAATTATTCAAGTACCAACTTAATTTGGTTTACACTTATCTCGTATTAATTATATGGTTAGCTTGCCAGAGATATGCAACGGTATTGGCATAGTGTTCACTTATTTGATTGTTCTATGTCATCTGCAGAGGTGTAGAGTAGTATTTACTAATGTAAGCATGGTGCTTAGATTATTAAGTATCATTAAGTGGTGCTATATGCCATGGATCTATAGAGGTAGGCCGCTGATGCTGACAGTTCAGTACGAGTAATCCTCCACGTGCGTATATAGGGCTAAGAAAGGTTCCTGTTCGTGTACTCCTCCGTATGTAAAACTGGTTGGATAGTCATGACGGATTGTCGTAAGGTACTCGGCAATTAGGGGTGGTTTCTCGATGTACCACATAGTTGTACAATAGCAAGTGTATCGCAAAAGGACTATATACTAGAAGTACATAAATGATGCTTTTCTTATTTCTTCTCTACTTAGCCTAGACTTATAATTTAGTGAGAGTATTCTAAACTGAACCTTCTATGTGTCAAATCTATCCTTATCCTCAATTGATAAACCCATGCGTAAGACTTTGATTTGCATAAGTGTAATATGAATTTATAGCACATCACTCTCTTACCATATCTTCCCTTGGGATTAAATAAATACGATAACTTGGAAGTACTTCTAGGTGAAACGCTACAGCAGTATATCCGTGCGCTTGCAGATTTATTTATGTAATCCATTATATTACCATTTAATATTTCTAGCAACATTGCTTGGGATTAACTTCCTAGTAAAGAAATATCAACACTAAATGGTTTAGAAGAGTACCTAGGTCCATGAAAAATATGATATTAATTGGAACAAGTGCTTTATGTTGGTCAATTTGGTGGTGCCGCAATGATAGTTCTCAATTGTAAACAATTGTTTAACCCGATGCAAGTTATCTTTATGTCTTCCTATTAGCTCTCCTTTTGGTTTACTATGCTATCATCAAAAGAGCATAGTACAATGCACAATGGTGCTATATATACTCTTGAAATTGGTAGCCATGGTTCTCTGAATGCAATATGGGTGGCATAGTTTCATTAAAATTTGTTGGCTAAACTATGTGGTTTAACACTAGTTAATAATAAGGAGGAGTTGGGGGCTCTGTCCCATCAAATTATATCTCATTTTAATTTGTTGAATATGTGTAATCAAAGTGTGTTTGGATTATTATTTTGTGATGATTGGTTTTTATGTTTGGTGATAATTGGCTGCTAGTGATTTTGTCTTTGGACAGGCCGGTTTCACTAGGGTGCGTGTACCAGTCCTCCCTTTTATCAAATTCAACTGAAAATTCAACTGAGTGATTGTTTCTTTGAACACGACCTCTGCTTCTACCATGACACTACTGGAGAATTGATTATTAACGACCCGAAATGTGGTCGTTAAAAGCTTAAATGTGGTCGTTAAAGATCATTAACAACCACAAAAGTGTGGTCGTCAGTGGTCGTTAAAAGCTCCGTCGTAATAGTACTAACGACCACGCAACTTTTTTTGGTCACTATTTTATTAACGACGGCATTTTTTGTGGACACCCCGAGTATTATATCATCCAGTGTCCAACACGACCACCACATACTATTGAAGGAATGGGATCTATACACGCATAAATAGCCACTCGTCCTCAATGTGTCCATGATCGCGGTTGACAACCTTCTATTATAATAACCGGAATGTCGAGTAGTGAGCGCAAGAGATAACCGTAAGACAGCTTGCCAGTACACTCCGTCATATGCCCGTCAACCACTCGAAGGTGGCGACCAAAAGTATACCCCAGTGACTCGATCCAAAGCGCTATCCCCGATTATCTCAAGCGATCAAAACCCGTTACTCATGCTTAGCTAGTCCCCAGGAATGTGACTAGCCTCACACTTTCATCGCAAGCAATTAATAAACATAGCAAGTACCATAATAGGGTTAAAGTGCAGCGAGGTACATGACACATAATAGGGTCCGAGGTCCCAACATACAACACCTAAATATAGCAGCGGAAGTCTCAAATAGAGTTCATAAGCAAAAGATAAAACCGGTGGTGCCACAACCCCACTAGGGCAAACCAACCGGGCAAGAGCCAAGCTGCAAGAGATCACTCATTGCCCTCGCCGTCCTCGGCAGACCAATGACCACACAAGAAGCATAACTCATAACCGGAATCCTCTCCTGAAATTGCAGACACCGGATTAAGTACAAGATTGTACTCGCAAGTCTTACCCAAAATTATATATACAAAAGGGAGAGAGAAGTATGCAAGCTTTCTAGCCTATAGTGGGTCTCTAGGTTCAACATTTGCATCAAGCAAATTTTATTGAGCAATTAATGAGTAAAATAAGCAAGGACAAGTAAATCTAGCATCATTTTAATTTATGGACAGCAAGTATATAATTCTGAAATATATAAGCAAATGAGCCCAAACGGCGCTCTCATCATCAACCATGGACTACCAAAGTCCATAACAACATGGCACAACATGCCAACACCACCATCAAACATAATCCCATCCATAATAATCCACATTTGATGCTAACATAACTAACACATCAAGCATTGTCTATAACCGAGGACGCGACTATTCGAATAGATTATACTCTGATCAGAGGTGTACAACTGGACCCACACGAAATGAACAAGGATCAAAAGCTACACACCCCGTCGAGTGCGGTACACAAGTGATTCAAGCTCATTACATGCCCTTTCTTAGCCTCACCCCAACCACCTATACCACGCTGGGGTTCCCGACAACTCAGTCACGTGCGTGCGTGATGTGACCAAGGCGGGCGCGCCACGCGGGAGGCACCCCCGGCCAAACCTAGGCACCCGAGGCCCTCCAAAGGCTACCTGCCTCACGACTCTCCAACGTGATATAAATGATCACAGTAGAACTAGTAAGAACAAGCCGGTCCCAAATAAGGCATGTGGTAAGTACGTAGGGTGCTTGATTAGATGTCAAAATGTTCGGTCCTTAACGACCTAGACGGGGCTACTTGCATCAGGGGAAACCAACCTCCCATCATCGCCCTATCACCCGTCCAAGTCTAACATATTTCATCAACCATTATTTAGTGTAAGTGCTCAAGTTTTATGCCCAATAATGCAAGTTATTTATATACCACAATTAATAGCACTGTCCATCCCTATAGTTCTATTAGCACTAAGCATGGCTAAGCATTAATGAATAAGACATCCCAAATAATCCCAACCAGTGGTAATAGGATATAAGGACAGCAATAACACAAGAACTAAATGCATAAATAGGTTCTACCCATACACCATAAACCGACAATATTAATATCTAGGCAATGCATGCATATATATACGTATAGATTGCAACCAAATCATTTTTAGAGAAAGTATAGGTTCTATATGCTTAGGTGCTTGCCTTGCTGCTGTATGGAAACACACTCAACCTCAGAGTCTCGCTCCACGAACTCCGAATTCTCCGAATCTACCGATAAGAGGCAAATATGCAAATAAGATTCAAATAAACATGCATATGCAACATGCTCTATAAATCATGGCCTAATTACAGTAGGTAGAGAGTATGATAAACTGGTTTTAGAAACAAGAATCATTTCATTTACATTTGTGGTTTGAGAGATATAAAAATGACAAGCCATATACACTGAAAATGGCATTTCTGTAATTACATATGAACTACCCTTGGTCATATGAAATGCTGACATTTTCTAGTTAGATTTCACAAGTGCTATCATTTTTAATTCAAAAATCATAACCCACTGGTTCTAAAAAAACTTGGCTTACTACATTTGGAGTTAAAATATTTAGTTATGAATTTTACAACTTTAATAAAAAGAGGATTACTTAATCGCTTTAGACTTACTTTAGGAGGTAGTTTTGTCAAATTATTCCTTTTCAGATAAAAGATTATATCTTTATAAGGTAACCAAAAGTGGTTTCATAATTTTAGGATATAGCATAAAGTTCCTAGAGATTATACAACTCCTCGGTGCAAAAATAAGTGTTTTTATGAAACTCACAATTTTAGTGACTTTTTCAGTACTGAAGTTGTAATGTTTTAATTTACAAACATAAAGACTACAAAATTATGAATACATAGAAATTTGGTTCACTCGAAAATGAGTTAAGATGAATTAGTTATGGATTTTTGAAGTTTTCCTAGTTCTCATATATGTTTTCAATTATTCTTTTGGACTGTACTTTTTCATGTCGAACCCTGGGATTTGTAAAACTTGCAACCAGGTCCAGGTTCTTCTACACTCGAGCAGGAAGCAGCGACAGCCATGGCTGAGCTCGATCTCAAGCTCGCCGGCACAAACGGCGGCTCTAATGGGGGCGAGGTCAAAAGATAAAATGTAGAGCAACACATTGTGATTCCATTCCTCAACTTTTCCCCAGCCAATGGTGACTGGAACGACGCAGGCGGCGGCTGCAATCGGAAGCGCTCGGGACGCCATGCATGCATCGATGCGTCACGGTGGACGGCTCGATCTATTTCATGCATGTCAAGAACATCACATGCAGGATGTAGAACACCACCTAAGGTTGCTACTACTGCAAGAAATCGACAAATGGCTCACCGGTTGAATGGGAATCGACGACGGAGGCGCTAGATCGGAGTTGGAGAAGACGGTGGTCGATCTCCCTCCTCGCTGCACGGTTCTGAGGGATTCTTGGGGCGTTTTGGAGAGCATGGTGAGGCGAAGCTGGTGGCGCAGTAGCTCAGCCGGATTCGCCTCGAGGCGACGGGAACAGCTGCGCGAACCCGCGGCTGCGCGTTGACGACGGTGTGGCCGCGCTCCAGAGCTCCCGTGGCGAGGTCGGCGTTCCCAGAGATCGGCTGCAAGAAACGGGGCAAGATCAGATCAGAGGCTATGGCGTGCAAGGGTGAATCGGAAACGAAAGAAAGATGGCGACGACGATGACCCGTTGGGCGGCGTGATGGCATCATCCCGGCGGCCGGCAAGAAGATGATGGCGAGGAGAGCAAGAAGGAGCTCTCCCACTCTGGTTTCTTGGATCTAGGGTGGACTACAGAGTGAGGAGGGATGGCTGGGAAAGCTAGAGAGCAAGGGACGAGTCTAGTTCGCGAGCATTCGTCCGTCACGAACACCTCCAACGGATCTCAGCCGGTGGCAACCCAACTGAATTACAGAATTAGCATGCATCCCGCCACCTAATTAACGTGTAATTAGTACCTGTCAGATATTATTATATAGTAATTAGCATTGGACAACGCAACAAATATAGGCGATATTTTTCCACGCCGTAATTTTTCAGATTTCTTTTTTTCATTAGTCCTTTTTCATTGTTTCTTTTGACGGAAACTTTTTTATATGAATTATTTCCTTTATACATGTAAAGTTTCTATGTGTAGATTTTATATATGTAAAGATTGTATATGTAGATTTTATGTATATAAACTTTCTATGTGTAGACTTTATTTATATAAACTTTATATAGAATTTATATCTCTGGAATTAGAAAGTTTAGTGTATTAATTTTAATAGAAATATAAATGTTGATCATCACAGGATATTTTTTAAAAATAAAATAGCTACAGTCCAATCCAAACAAACCTCGTAAGTCGTAACAAGAAAACATAAAGCATGTGTGGACTTATTTTAACCGAAGAAACAAACTACCAGGACATTGGCCATTAAACTAATCATGATTTAAGCACGTAATTAGGCATGTAATTAGCTATGAGGAATAAAAGATGAAAAGGTATCGCAAAATTCGCGAGATTCCTGGCTCGTATACTAGACCTACCAATCCGTTCGCGTCTGGCGCACGTTCGCGCGATAGACTTACCCGAGAGCAAGGGGGCGAAGAAGGATAAGCTGTCACGATGTTCCAACGTGTCGGTATTTCTCTCTATATTCAAGGTGGGTCCCACGCGATAAAATGGTGGAACACAAGTGTGAGCAAGCCAAAGGCACTGCCATGTGGGTCCAGGTCGTGGTAGGCTACGTAAGGGTGACGAGAATGGCTAGGAACACAGGTAAACACATGTTTTATTCAGTTTACAGGATTTTCAGAGATTTTTCTGTTTCTCTTTCTTTGAAGTTCAAATTAACCAAGTTAGAATGATGTTAACAATTTGGTGATTTTTGTGGTTATAACCTATGCTACCTAGATTCCATTTCTCAAAGTTTCACTCAAAAATTTGAAACATTTTAATTCTGACAAAAAGATGAAAAGGGGTATGCTGAGAACTAAATTGAATTTTTAGGAGGTCAAAACTAAGGGTAACAATTCTTGAAAAATTATATTAACTCCTGATAAATACTGTAGCATTTGAATAAATTATAAAACCTATATCCTTCTGTTCAACTTAGGCACATTTAGAAGTTGCTTCATTTTGCCAATTAGGTTTCTAATTAATTTAGTTTGACTACCTTGACTATTTTACTTGAGGTAGTAAAAAGTTTGATACAATCACAAAACCTTCATAGTGGTCATCTTAGGTTGGCTAAGTGACAAGAGGATATTCATTGATTTTATGTTGCTTAGATTTGTTACATAGTCTCTAGGTTTATTTAACATGCATCAACCAATTATGAACGACAAAAAAATCACTCAAGCCAATAAATTGGACTTCACTACAAACAACTACACAAGCACACAATTATTAGTTACTAATTCTACTAACCAATTACTAAGCATGATTGGGTAGATTATCAAAGAGCAAAAGATTAATGACTATACTACAACGTTTCTTAACTACCGCTTGACCATTTAATTTGGTTATATACAGAGAGGCTTGGACAAAGCTTGGAAGCTACAAAGTAGAAGACACTAAACATTAGAGCTTCATGGATTATCTATTGTTGAGTCAGCTTAGTCTCTTGAAACATTGTTCCCCTCGTGGAAGGGAAAACACAAATTAGTCGAGCTACACCTAGAATGTGTTGGTAGATTTTATTAGCGCCAAAACACTCTCTGAATGTTGGATGAGTCTTTAAAAATAGTTTTCATTTATCTACCATAAGGTTGTAGGGTCATTAGTCTACCTATAATGATCATTAAAGTTTCATAATAACTCAAACCAACAGTTATGGAAAATTGTTTCAATTTCTACCCATTTTTTTATATATACACAAATTAACCGGATGAGGTTTTGAACCGAAATAGCTTTAAAACTTCCAACTTTTACTAAGGATATACCCCGATTTCCACTTAAGTTGATTAATTAAAACTGCAGGATGTTACAATTTTGTGCGATCGTTATTTCATTAACGACAGTGGCATTGTGCCATCGTTATTTCATTAACGACCATGGATTTGTGTCATCGTTGTTTTTTTTAACGATGACAACACTGGGTGGTCGTTATTTTATTGGCGGCAGTATTATCGTTTACTAATGACAGTGGTATATTTAGATTCATGATCACATTCACAGGAATAAGATGTTAACAGACTAATAACTGAAAATTATTAACAAATCTTTATTGATCAAATGCAAATAATTTAACTCATTTGTTACATAATTGGAAATGTATGTACATAATCTAATTAAATTTCCGTACAACTACAAGAGAGCTATATAGTTTTATAGTAGTCTTCAACTAAAGGTTGTACAGCTCTTGGCTTGTTTCATGCTTGTTGTGAGCCCTGCAAAATACAAGATTTCAACAATCAATACATAAATGAGCTGTGATAGCAATATAGAGTTACAACAGAGCATATAGCTCAGCCTGAATAAGAGAGCAGTCTGCATGCTTCTGCTGTGAATAAGATACTGATCTAACAGCAAACTATGATAAATGTAACCCTAACATGTAAGTTATTAGGGTCAACTTTAGTGGTCCATCATCTGTTTATTATTCTTTTTTCATTCCACCAAAGCATAATGAGCTGGGACCATATATGATATCCTTGTTACAAAACTAGGGGAAAAAAAAGACACCGAAGTGACAAGAGATATATCGGAATATCAGGACATATCATATTGATGCATTACTTAGCTAGTATAAGAATGCATACCAACATATAACTAATCCTGGATGGACTATTGGAACTAACATCTTGACACACAAAACAAGTTTCATGGCATGTTAACCATGTCAAACAGGAATCTCTGTCCATTAAGAGAAGGAAATTATGATATGAGAAGTTAAAAACACATTTTAATAAATCTAAAAGGTTGCAAGTGTCCTCAGATGGTGATACTTTACATTGAGCAGAAAAAGATAGTGAAAAATTCATCTAGCTATAAGTCCAATATGTTAAAGAAATTATCAGGTGCCTACAAGATTATACTTAACATACCTGAAACTTTGCTTAAGGAATGTGGAATGCTTTGCCACCATCTCAATTATCAGGATTGAACCCCATCCATTTCTTCTAGATCCTACAAAAGCTTTGCTAACTCCCCTTTGCGTGCTTGCTGAGCTGGTCACTGTCAGTAAAATCTATAGCATATCTATATAGATTTTTGAAAAGAAAAGAGAAACTACTTGTGAACCACCAGAGGGACGAGTTAACAAGCATGTGACCATTGTACCCAGTGGGGCACTGGGCGGCGCTGCTGCACCTACAAGGGAAATGTCAAGGAGTGTCGTGCCACGGCGAGGGTTCACAGATATATAAAATCTAGTGTTCTCATCATTCCACTCAGCAGCTTCTGGCATCTGCACTAATAAAATGGATTATATTCTGCACTTTAACATCATATAGTCATGATGTACCATTTGTGTCAGCAAGAAGCAGTAGAACTCAACACGAAAACAAAGATTGAATCCATACACTATGTTTCAGCTTTTCAGGTTTCTCCCTGAATGACAAAAACAAGAAATTGAAGGAGATGGAAGGTCTTCCTAGGCCACATTTTCAAACCTGTACACTCTTGGAACCAAAGGAAAGAAGAACCAAACAACTGTAACTAAAAAATGCAGGTATTTCCTGTTCAGATCAATTGAGAACAACTATCAGAACTTCATTCCTTTTACACCATAATCTGATCTCTATCGACAAAGGTAATTGAGCCAACTACGACACTATCATATAAGCAAGGAAAGAAAACACATGAGAAATGTAAATGTTAAACTAAATCCAAAAGGAAAATCCTGAAAGTAATCAGCATTTACTCTTTGAAACTGAATCCAAAAGGCATGGACTGTGATAATTCTAACCTACTAGCATCGCTACATGCAAGCAACATCAAGCACATAGACGAAGCATCCAGTACATAGGCGAATCTTTTCTTTTGTTAGAAACAAAGTTGTACTAGCACAAAAATTATCTTCCAGTTATGCTAGAAATTTAGGGTGTGACTCAAAACGAGGGGAATTTAGGTGTGGGATGAATAGATGGATACCTTCCGTTCTTGGTGATGAGGAGGTATCGCGCACTGCAGATCGAGGCGGCAGCCGAGGAGCCGGTGCAGCGCTGCGAAGGGGGAGGTCGTCATGGTGGCGGCCGGCGGCGCTAGGTCAGGAGGAGCGATGGACACCTGCAGCGGCAATAGGTCGAGACCTAGCAGGTGTTGGGCTTTTTCACTTTGTTACTATTTTCAACCTTACCTTTTTTTTGGCAAAGTTACCAAAAAAATAACTACATTTAGTTTGTTGCCAAATTTTAGTAAGTACATATGAAATCTTGCCAAAATTTTGGTAACCTTACCAAAATTTGGCACTGCAAAAACTTGATAAGGTTTATCGAGGAGTGATCCTCTCTATCGGGAGATCGTGGGATTCCCCTTTCGTGAGTTCGGCCGGGGGCAACGGGTGAGATCCGAGGTCGTCGATTATCCGCGGTTCAAGCTCCTGAATCTTACACGAGCACAAGGATTATACAGGTTCGGGCCGCTATCAAGCGTAATACCCTACTCCTGTGTGTGGGAATATCGATCAGTATTACAAGAGTCCCTCAAACTTCAGAGAGCTTTTTTCTTGTTAGTGTTGTCTCCTCCTTTCTCACTGGGCAAGGTCCTCCTTTTATAGTTGAAGGGGATACCACATGCACGGCCTCTACCTACTCTTCCATGAAAAATGGAGGGGGGCACCCTCTCGTGGCCAATCCGCGGCCCGTGCCTTTGCCCGGAGGTTAAGCCACGGTTGGCCCTTTGGTGGGGCCAGCGCCGTCCCCCGCCTGACACGGGGGACAGCCCTATCATTCGCTCTTAAATGAGCGAATGCCTTCGCCCGGAAGTTAAGCCGCGGTTGGCCCTTTAGTGAGGCCCAGCGCCGTCCTTCACCTGACACGGGGGGCAGCCCTGTCATTCGCTCTTAAATGAGCGAAGACCGGTGGCTACCCTCCTCTCATGGAGAGGAGTCCAGATGATGCCCCTGATGTGACAATACATACCTACCTTCACTTCACCGGGGACAAAGGAGACGTGGGGCATGGCCGCGTGTCAATCGGATGTGACCGGTGACAGGCCGGTCACAGACCGGTTACGCCCGATTTGACGTGGGCCAGTGGTGGGGCTCCACACGTCTGCCCCGATCGCACTAAATGCTTCGAGGGACGGTTGGAGCGCCGCCCATTAATGACCGCCCAGCTTGGTTTCCTCTCGCTACATGGCAGCTGGGCAAGGGCCTCGGGTCCAGGCAGGGCGAGGGCCCGAGGGGCCTGACGTGGCACCCCGAGGGGCTGACATAGCACCCCGAGGGGCCTTACACGGCACCCCGAGGCCCCCCGAACGTGTCCGCGCTTTGCGCGGTGCGAGGAGCGGGGGCTGGGCCAGGCTGTACAGCCACGTATGAGGAAGTGAAGGGAACTTCCCCTTACTTTGCATACCCCTGGGCCCATATCTCTGACATTCGGCGTTAAGCATAGCCTTAGCCATGCATAGATGTGCAACAATCAGATTATGTGTCAACGGCCTTGGCTGATCAATACAACAGTGGACTCCAAAATTAGCATGGTGTAATCCGTAATTCATCTTTATCTTGATCATTTGTGTGTCAACCTAAGCAAAAGTAAAGTGCAAGACTTAGGTAGTATGTAATGCTCGTCAATATCGAGATATTGTTCACCTAGGAGCAAGTTCACCTCTAGTTGTCATTTCTTGGCTCTGGTACGTGTAATTGGTCATTGGAATGGTGTAACTAGTCCTTGGTCCTCCTTAGCAAACTCTTGGGTCAGTGTAATCATTTCTGAATTATGCCTAACCTCATCATTTGATGATTTGTTTCTGTAGCATTTGTGTTGGCTTGGTAATCCATAACACATGAAGTAATCACAAGTATCCAAATAAACAACCAGAAACCAACTCCAAACAGGAGCAAGCTGGTCAGACCATTAGGTTGGCCAATCTGACCGTCACCACTACTTCGGTCTAATAGGTGCATACGACTCGGTCTGACCGGCTCCATCAAGTCAAAACTTGTTCATCATCAGAAACACTATTCACCACAACCACCAAGTTTGACCATTACACGCATCCCGGTCAGATCGGCCGGTCCAAAGACAAAACCAACACTTCACCAATTATCTCCAAATATCAAACCAATCATCGCATAAGCCAATTGTTTATCACAAAATAATAATCAAAACACACTTTGATTTCACATGTTCAACACATAGAAAAAACATAATGTGATGGTACAGACCCCCCCCCAACTCCATGTTATTATTAACTAGTGTTAAACCACATAATTCAGCCAACAATGTTAATGAAACTATGCCACCCATACTGCATTAAGAGAACCTTGGTTACCAATTTCAAAAGTATAGCACCATTGTACATAGTACTTTGCTCTTTCTATGGTAGCATCGTAAACCAAAAGGAGAGATACTAGGAAGACATAAAGATAACTTGCATAGGGTTAGACAATTGTTTACAATTGAAAACTATCATTGCGGCACCGTCAAATTGACTAACATAAAGCTCTAGCTCATTTTAAAATCATATTTTTCATGGCCTAGGTACTTTTCTAAACCAATTACCAAAAATATTTATGGCATTACGAGGTGGGGGACAATAAAAGCAAACAACACATATCTCTAAATAGAACGCGTAACAAGACAGCTAAAGAAAAGATGTTGGATTCTTTGTTGTGCATAGCTGAAAGAAACAATAGTTTTTGTCTACCCCCAATTTTTTTAGCCAGGTTATCCTTCGTCAGGGTTACTTTGCTATTAAGGAGCCACATAACTTTTAGTAAATCTTTAAATCTCATGTAATCCACTTGTGGATGCTAACTCTAGAGTTCATGATCGCGATATACATAGAGCTAACTGAAAATTGTGCATTTTCTGAAGCGATCATCCAAATTAATCTTTTTAATTTGCAGGGTTACGTATGGATCTAGCCCACCTTGTATTTCTAGTCAGATATGTAGGCTGTTTGACTATCTAATACATGTATTGTTCACAAGAGGGTAGACCACATTTATTATATTGAAATTACACAACGGAAATTGCTCTTGTTCTTCTCCTAGATTTTGTACAGCCATTGCCAAATGAGAGAGAGGGATTGGGAATTTCTGTCGTAGATTGTTCTTGCATTTCCTTGTTTATGCCATAGTTTGGGAATTTCTTGCATTCTTTTATTTGTTTGCAAGGAATTGAGGGGGCAATAGATCTACTCTTTTGTGTGGTTGAGTGGATCGCGTGTGGTTTCACGAATTCATGGTGCTGCACGGGCACTGTGTTTGTCATCGAGTTTATGGGATTTCATGGTGTATCCGGATCCTACATCGAGAAGGTTGGGCATCCCAGTATCAATAATATTACTCTTAGATTTGTTAAATTTTGGAGGTGACATTGGATTTAATTAATTTGATTGTTCATAGTACGATGCATGGTTACAATGTTATGATAAATTGTATAAATTAATTTTTTATTTAAATTACTACCAGGTCAGGCCTAGTAGTAGTATAAATTAATTTGGAAAATATATGACAGTTGGCATCAGATATTATTCTATCTAGAACATATCTTAACCAAACATATATAACTCACCACATTAAATGCATTGCATTAAACATTAGCTGTCCAATACGCAATATGGGCTGTCCCTCAAAGGCATAAACACACACTATTTAATTACTAAAAACCGCAGTTATTAAAATACCAGCTGAACATCCTTTGCTACATATATCTAAGCAAGTGCGAAGTTCAAAGAGATAGATAAAGAGAGGGAGGAAGCGAAGGAGGGTGAGAGAGAAAGGGGGAGTGGAGGAGGGATACAGAGATAGAGGGCAAGGAGGCAGCGAGGGAGGGAGGGCGGGAGAGGGGAGAGAGTTCTTCGATCTTGGCTTAATTATGGGCAAGTCACCATCTGTTGGTGTCTTACATGAAGATGATTGTGATGAAGTCAAATTCTTTGAGAAACCAAGAAAGAATTTGCAAAGTGATGATGAGAATGTGGATGAGCGACCAGGTTGGCTTCCAGATGGATGGATAATGGAGGTCTATCGTGGTGATGATGGCACCATCTGCCGGGTATAAAAATATGTAGATGGCCATCTATTTCTTTTGTTGAACTTAAATTTTATTGTTTGTTCTAAAAGATTTTTGTTGCAATGTTAATTTTCTATGTGTTTTTACAGTATTACATATGTCCCTTTTCCGGAATCACTTTCACAATGAAGCCAGAGGTGTTGTATTATCTTTTCTCAGAGATGGATCAGCGCTTCTTGGAATCAAAGAACTGTGTTGTAGGCAACAACCTTACGGTGAGTTATATATATATATATATATATATATATATATATATATATATATATATGACCATATTATTTAAGATTTTAGTTGTGTTTAGAAATAGTACATGTGAGTTCTACCATGATTTATGTAGAGGACACATGAATGGCTTCCAAAGGGCTAGCTGGTTGAGATTAGAGCTGGTGGAGACAACATGGACAAGATGTACAAGGTAGCTTTTGATTGTATTCCATATTAACTCTATGCTAATTTATTATGAAAGCTTCGACTGTTGAATGCAACGGTACTAGGAAATCATAAACACTGGGACATAAAATTGTTTTTGCAAATGGCCCCCTTGTACTGCACAAGTGGTGTATAAGGTAAACCGCCCTATGCAGTACGCCAGAAGGGCCTAGTTCACGAACCGCCTCCGCACTGATAAGCTCAATGCTAAAATGACATTGGCAAAATTTACTACAGGACACTCAAAATTTGTGGCATTTGCTGTGAGACATCCAAAGAACGTGAATCTTCTCGTGGATACTGTAAAAATATGGTAATTAGCTATTGGACACTCGCGGAATTATTTTATTATTTTCCATGAAAACGGAGAGAGAAATATTGGTTAAAGACAAGTTTGCCCATGGGCCCACTCCCATACTCTCTTGTTCTTTCTCCCATCCTCTTCTTCCTCTTTCTTTCGTTGCCGCTGAAGGCATCGTCGGTGAGCTCCCACAGCGAAGATGGAGTCGACGCACGGGGTGTGCGTGCGCACCGCTCTAGCGTCTCCTGCTCTGCCTGCCTCGGCGTTGGCATGTTGTTCTCCTTCTCCTGCCGCTGTCACTGTGGCTCGTGCCGGTGGTGTGGGTTTGCAGCGGCGCCATCTCCGGCCGCCACCACCGTCCATGTCACTCCAACGTGGCCTGGACAATACACGGAGCAGCGGCGACCATCACCGGCTCGGACGCGCCACCGACATTGTCCGCGATGCCGCCGAAGCCCACCGCCCGCTTGATGCGGTCGCGGGCGTGGTGACCATGCTCACCGACCTGCGGAGCAGCTTGGTCAGCGGCAAGGACATGGCCGGCTGCAGCAACGGCCCGGTCCGCGAGGTCAGCACGACAGACGGGGCAGGTGACATGCGCGGCGAGCCACACGTCGATGCAGGCGGTGTGGAACACATGGCAGCACCCGGGGAGGAGGCAGAGCTTCTCGCCGTCGTCCACAAACTCGGCGAGGCAGACCGCGCACTCGAGCGCCCCATGCCCGGCCTTCACCGCCCTCGCTGTCGCGTACGTCGAGCCCCACGTGCCTCCTCCGATGTTCCCCACCGACGACGCGAACGGCCGCGCTGGCGTGCACAGCACCGCCCCCACGGCAACGATGCGCGGCAGTGGTGGCCTCGGAGCAGCGTGGGCAATGGAGAGGAGGAGGATGACGTGGGCGACGAATGCGTAGTGACGCCCCATCGGAGGCGCCACACTCCGTCTGCCTCGCATTGAACAAATAGCAGAGAGAGGAAGAGAAAAAAGAACAAGAGAGAGAAAAGAATAAGGAAGAATAAAGAAAAAAATATTCGAAGGGTAGAACCGTACTTACACAGCTGTTTCTCTCTCCAATTCCTTCGGATATAATAAAATAATCCCGCCAGTGTCCAGCAGTTAATTACCACATTTTTGCAGTATCTACGAGAAAATTCACGTTCTTTGGCTGTCTCACAGCAAAGGTCATAAATATTGAGTGTCATGTAGCAAATTTTGCCAATGACATTTGAACTAGCACCTACCGCTTACATGTTATTAATTTGTTTATTCCAACATATTGTAACAAAGCAAAAGATTAATTTTATAGTCACTGCAGCCATCTTTAACTATTGGTTAACAATTTATTCATTAAGTCACTTATAGCGGCGAACCGTGACATAATATGAGTGTGTCACAATCAACTGATTACTCTAATCTTATGAATCATTACCATTGGGAATGTTCAGCGAAAATATACCGCAAAACATTTGCATATGAAGGATTTGCTCACCATTGTTGCCATGTTGGCTGCTCATTTCCAAACATTGTTGGAAGAGAGCTTGAGGCTGCTCCTCCATGTGAGTGAATTTGATCATTCATTTTGCTATTTCACAGTTCTATGTGTACCCACCAGATAGAGTTCGACTGTTCTCAAAAGATGATGTACTACTCTACATTAAAGAAATGAAGATTTCTGAATTTGATACAGATGGACAATGCAACACAAGTATATGTTTCTTGTTGGAACTATTTCTCTTATTTGAATAGTAATAATTATTCCCTCCGTCTTAAAATGTATCAACAAAGTACCAGATTAGATATATTGTATTACTATAAATCTAGTCATAGAGTCTGTCCAGATTTATATTACTAGAATATGTCTAATTAAGTACTAGGTTGCTATATATTAGGATAGAAGGAGTGTCGACTAGATGATTTCTCACTTTGCAGTACTAATGTTTGGATAGTTTCCTAAATGAAATTATAGTTGATTTATTTTTAGATTCTTGCTATTCTTGAATTTAATCCTGAAGGGCTGCCACAAGGATGGGTAAAAGAAGTGGTCTTTAGAAAGACAAATACCAGCAGAATTAGAAGAGACCAGGTATGTGATTGCAATTAATTATTCTTATTCACTTTGAATGCACTTGGGTTTTAAACATTGTCTTTTGCAGCACTACACCGATCCCATTAAAAATTATGTATTCCGTACTATGAGGTCAGCAGCACTATACCTTGAAACAGGGAAAGTAATAATACGTGCCTTTGTTCAAAAGACAAGTGTCCATGAGGTGTACTCTTTTGAAAAGTTCACACATTTGGTAATTGTTCTTCACAATTTCTTACACTTCATGCTTGTTTTACTTTCGATAAAAAAATCACACAATTGAGTGTAATTATATGGAATTACCATGTTTTATATCTTTAGATATTCTGAAAAACGTATAAGTTCTAAGCCATCTACTTTAAAAAGGTATATCCAGGACACTCCTAACTATAGTTGGTCTCTATCATGATATTACGACCAATATTCTTAATAGAATCCTTCTACAATATACTGCTTCCATGTGTTATTACAATATGCTTTTCAATGAGTTGAGAAGTAAAACTATAACTTAAGAGGGACGAACCAGCTGTGCACACAGTCGTCAAAACTCCAAAAGCTTTCACTGAAAGAAGAGATTCTTAGTGATGAGCAAGGTTCATCTAGCGGTAAATTTGTTCCTGAGGAACAAAAGTTCATCAGGTTTCTTGTGTTAAATCAATTTTTAGACATATTTGCTTCTTATAATGCTCTCTTCAGGTTGTGCTATCCAGTATAATTTTACTACAATAATATGCTTCAAATTCTATGTTATAAAAAATGATAATAATTAATATAGCCCAAAAAATAAGACATATTGATCCTAGCTAGAAGGCCAATATCATTTTAGGTGACAATTTTGCTATAAGCTCTGATAACTGATTAAATAGTGCACCTAAGAAGCAAATCCGTATGACCCCAATCATACACCATTAGTTTAATTAATTTTCACATCCTAACTTCCACGCAACTAAACTCTACATTTTGGCTAATATTTTCATTTTTTTATTATAAAGTAGTACTATTAAAACTAGGTCCAATTTATTTACAATTAGATCTAGCATTCCAAATATTTGCAAAAAGGAGAGTCTTGGGGGTGTTATGGTTGTCTATATCATCGTACTGAAATAATTTAAAAATTGTCATGTAACATTAGTTTCTCAATCTTTTGACTTCCTTAAACATTGCGCAAAATAAAAATACGATATATATTTTACGACCTTAATCGTTGTGCAAAGTGACAGTTATTAGAAGCTATGACCGGAAGAAAAAGGAGACAATGACTAGTTGTCTGTAGACATGGTCACATGGGTTATGTTTCCTATGACTGATACTGGTGGCTCGGTGACACCTCTTTTTTTTGAGGCATGGGTTTATTTAGAGTTTTACTATCAGCATCTTTGGCAATAATTGATATTATATTTTGTAAAAGAAAACGAGACTCAAACATCTGGAGAGCTCGATAGGCTATAAGGTAGCACTACAGTAAACCCTCCCTCTCGACCCCTCTTCCCCCCTTTATTCTGGCATATCATTGCTAATGATGGCTAGAAGGGGTTTGGGTGTCCTCCTCTATCTAGTAATGTTGTGTACTTTAGCTTCAGGTTTAGTGTTGTACTGTGTCGGGCGCCTAGTCCTATTTTGGATCTGCTGGTGTCATCTCCATGGTGTGGAGGGGTGGTGGTGGTGCTGGAGGTGGCGATTGCTGGTGGTCGTCTGGGCAGTTGTGGCTTTGGTGGCAGTGCTAGTGACGGCATTTGTGGTGGATTTGGCTACACGGTGCTGGAGGCCACACTAACTGTAGCAGTTGCTGGTAGAGGCTAGATATGCTAGCCCATGCTGCTAGAGGCCTGGATTTGTAGTCTTGGCTCAGTTTTCTTCTTCAGTCTCCAGTCTACCTTCTTCTCCCCTTCAATCCCCGTGGCAGGACTTGTCCAATGCGGCAGTTTCAGCAAGGTTGTGTTTTGATTGCTGGCCAACCCCCTTGTTTAGTGGCTTGCTCGGCGGTAGTGACCATCATTCACGAGGACAGCGAGTTTGGAGAAGCAAATGTTGTTCCTCATTGCGTCGGTTGTCTGATGTGACCATTCAAGGAAAGCTGGCTCTTCTCTTTGCTTTGCTGGCTGGTTGCCGGCCATAGGTGCAGCATGTGTGAAGCAGCTGTGAAGCACTCCTAGGTCATACACTGCTATGTTCAGGCTAGCAATACATGTAGTTGGTCTAGTAAGGCAGAAGTTTACTAACCACCAACCTAAGGCTTTGAAAGTTAAGGTTGGCTGGACTTCAGAGAAGTCTCTTGCTTCTGTTGATTGCAACAATATCCATGCTAGGTCCTCCATTCGGGTTGAGTGCAGACTGCCCTTGCAGCTTTTGTCGTTAGGTTCGCAGTTAGTGCTATTCAGATTTATCAGGAAACTCTACAGTAATCCGTTGTTTTATCTGGTGAAACCTACTCAAAATCTATGACTTAAGGAAAAATAAATCAAATTGTGCTGCTCCAATGGAGGCCGACGGATGCGATGCCAGATTATCAAGCATGCAGTCTGCTGGCTTACAGTAGAGGCATATGAATGTGGATGTAGTCATCGCAGCAATGCCACTGCCCCCTGTCGATCTCATCCTTTCTGCTGCTATATGTTTTCAGTTGCAAGGTTGTTCTGCGAAATTCATTAACCCTTCCATGTCAAAAGGATGGTATGCTATATATGATGCTTTGCTTCAGGCGATGTACCGAGGATTTATTCCCTTGACCATCTTTAATAAATTTCTTATGTTTTCAGAAAACTGCTGCCTCTAGCATCTTTTGCGATTCCTAATATACTTTTATTTCTTTTCATAGGTGAAGATAGCGACTCTGATTGTTCAGATAAACTGCATGAGCCAGGACAAAACAAGGTCAATCATGTGAAGACTACTCTAAAAGGCAAAGAAGTAATGGCCTCAACCACTGTCAAGCGCCCTAGAGGGAGGCCCCCAAAACGAGGAAAGGCTAGAAAGTGAACAAGCTGCATTGCATAAAACAAATCAAACTATGAGACCAAAGTGGCCAAGAGGGAGGGTGCCAAAAATTATAACTAGCTCAAACTAAAGAAATCATCAAAGGAAGTATGTTGTGTCTTTACAAAACATTTTCCATTAAATGGTGAACTCGTTAATCATTCTCCAAGAAAATATTTTCTAGTAGACATATTTTGAACTAGCTAATACATTGTCGATTCTCGTAACCCAAAAGTTTGATGGTTAATGTGTGCTTATTTTATTCTGTGGTCCAAATTATCGATATCTATTTTTTGAACTGGAATTGACTATGCTGGTTATTTTTGAAAAACTTTATGCCTACATAGATTCTAGAATCAGACGGCGGGTATGTAGTCATCTTCCTTTAGTCCAGGTTCTCTATATGGTGTAGAATAAAATAACTGGATGACTTGCAGGAAATCAGAGAAGACGGTGGTAGTGACCTTAATTGGATGTTTTTACAATTGATGTGCGGGATTGGAAAAGTGGAACCAACCTGTTAGATTTTACTCAAAATTCACAGAACTCTAGAATAAATAGCAGGGAATGGGGATAGATTCCGAGATAGGAAGACAGCCGCCAGCTAGCTTAATTGTCATCTCAACCGAGCATTTATGCATCCCTTCATGCATAGGCACCAGTCTCAGGCTTTGAGCCCATGCACTATCCATTCTTTTTGTCTTTCCTATTGCAATTTGTCTTGTGATGTTACAACAATCATGTCACACAGTGGCGTCCGTCCACCGTGTACTTTTGCATCCCATTTTATCGCCTTGTATCTTTGACCGTGCTACACCACATCCCCTGAGTTTGGTCCTAGTCTGCCATCTATCAAGGTTGACGTCAAGTACTTGCGTAGTCATAGACAGACAATTGTTTCCATGAACAAATGTTACAAACTAAAAAAAAAGCATCTAGGCCCTCCCTTGATCAAGGTTTTGGTGACTAACCGTATTTACTAAGTCTGAAAGGAGCACCATCCATATTAGGAAATGCGCTATAATGGCTCATCCATAAAGGATGTTGGTGAATGAATGGCTTCAACAATTCATCCATAAAGAAGTATTTCATCCCAGTGATTAAACGTCCATAAAGGTATTTGTGTGGTATTCAACAAACAAAGCAAAGATTAGAGGGCCCGTGTTCACTAGTTTACCACATCAAAGGGGTTGAGGTGATGTGGAGATAGAATATGGGAAGGAATTGGACTGGAACTTACCGAGGTGAGAGTTCCCAAATCAAATGCACAGAGGCGTTCGGTCAGCACCAAGAAAAGAAGATCAGGCAGTGACAAGTTGTACCATGGAGGAGGAGGAAAACGGATTAAGGTGGGAGAGAAACACATGGTGAAGCTTGTTGGATACCGAGATACTTACCGGGGATAGAGTTTAGCGCTTGTTAGGTCATGGTGGTGCCAGGTCAGCGTGGGAGTACACGATGGTGCTGCGGTTGTGCTCGCTATCAACTGAGTGCAAAAATGGAATCAGTGGGTAAAGGGACACGAGGTGACATGGCTGGGACGAGAAGATAGACAACGGTGGTGTTGGAACGGCGGAGGCATGCTAGCCGGCGCCGCAGGTGGCACCTCTTGTTCCTGGCGAACCAAGGGGAAATCCCTTGGTCCTTGGCTGCCTGAGAACAAGGGGGAGATAGGGAGATAGGAGGACAAGGTCTCGGTTAAGGCGGAAGCCAGGGAAGGAAGGGGAGAGATGGGGCCGGTGCTTGCTCTACACCCTCGGTCTCGAGATGGTATGTGTGCGGGCAAGCATGCGGCAAACAAATGGGACAGGGCAGGGTGTTGCAGAGGCTCGTAGAGGGAATCTCGCGAGGTCCTGAGGCAGGAGGCCTCTCTCTCGTGCACACTCGAGTAAATGAGGAGGTGCTGTTGGCAGCAATAAATTATGGTGGAGAAGGACAGATCAGCCAATATCGCCTAGGGCGAGTGCAATGCGACTGAAGCAGCGTGGCGTGTGGTCTCCAGGGCGGTCTGGTGGGACGTGGCCCAGCCGAGACGCACAGTCACGCACGAGGGCTAGCCTGGCTTGCGCAACCCTGCGCAGGAGGAAACAGCTCGTGTTTGGCTGTGCTGTGGCGCCCGAATTGGAGGTGGGGACCAACAGGTCAACGAAACAAGAGAAAACGAGAAGAAGAGAGAAAGGACTCCAATTTCGGCTGAGCGTTTGACTAAATGGTTAGATGGGCAGACTTGCTTCAATCTGAATGTAACTTGGAGTCAAGGTTGGTAGTAAGGTATGGAAGTTTTAGGAATTTAACCATAACTTTTGGAGAAGTTTCAAAACTGAAGGTTGGTTAGGGCAGTGGGAACCGTTTAGAGCGATGGTACAAACATTAATCTGCTCAGCTATGATTTTTCATGCACGAAATAAGGCATGCGGTGCAATGCACATGAAAAAAGTTTTTATGCAACAAAGAACTAAAGTGGGTTGTTACAGAGTGCATTGATCAGCCTTTTCTGTGTAAGTTGTTTATGAGGGGATGACTGTAATGTTCTACCTCACATTTATTTATGATTTGTTAGGGGACGACTGTATTGTTCCGCTTGAGGGGACGCCTCACTGTTCCACCTCACGTACAACGTTCAGCGCCACATAGAGGTGTTAACATGAAATTCATCACGACACACGAAGGCCTGGGAGATCCACTTATCTCTAGTGCAGGCCCTATTAATCAGGTTCAGGGCGTGCCAGTTAGTTTGATCCTGCAACTAACAAGATGAATAAATTGACTGTACAAGATCAATGAGCCAATCGGACAATAGGCCGATGTGATGCAGCGAGGCCAGCCAATGTCGATAGAGTTTTGATCAATCGGCTATAGGTTCGACGTAGATTCAAATAATCAAATAAAAAATGAAGTTCATTGTCAGGGTTACGGATAAGGTATACCCTCTACCCTTGGATATATGTTGTATACCGATAAGGTATACCTGCGCGCATACGGATGTTTCCTGTACACGTTAAGGAAATCCATCACGTAATAGGAGCAGTATCCACATATGAGAGAAGTCCTACTCGGACAAGACTGGGTCGTCACTGTATCATGAAGGGTCCGATATCTCCGAGTCCTACTTGGAGATCAACTGACCCGTGATATAAAAGGGACCCCCCAGGAGGTCCTAAGGCATCGAATCTCACCGCCAACACATCCACCTCAGCCTACGAAGTCGGAGCCTACAGGAGCCAAGTCGCCGGGTGATCTAGTCGAACCAACTCGACTACGGTCTCGTCGGTATCATCGAGTTCCGCTATTCCCTTTGTAATCTGTGGTTTCCATTATATAATCCCATATCAACTGGATTAGGGCTATTACAGGAGCCAAGTCGCCGGGTGATCTAGTATAATCTTTGTCTTCTGCTTGTTTGATGTCGTACTACGTAGATCCTCATACCAGCGTACCCCAATACCCTCTATATCCGGTCTGCGGGTATCCACCGTCGACAGTTGCGCGCTAGGTACGGGGACTTGGTGCTCAAGGTTCTACTACTATGCCATCAAGCCTCATCAACAATAACGTCAACACCAGCATCAACCAAGGAGTTTAACCTTCAACAATGCTGGTGTGGACTCAAGTCGGTGAAATCGTCTTCCCAGTTTTCACCACGGTGCCGATCTCGGCTGGTCCATCAATGACCGGAAGCGAGAACGTCGTGGTTACGACCCCGGACGGCTCTATGTCGAAGGATCCTCCCGCGGACGTGGAGAGCGGAACATCGACGACGTTTGAGCCCGATAAGGATCCTAATGCAGCCAAATCTTGTCCTTCCGATGAGAATCACGAGCCGACAAGGAGAACTTCCGAGGCAACAAGGTCCTGGTGTCCTATCTACAAAACCAGGAAACACACCTTGCAAACTTGCTGGGTTTTTCTCGATGTACAAGCTGAGATCCGTGCCTGCAAAGAGCGTGGAATTCAACGTACTTCTCCAACCCGTGATGTCTATTGCCCTATTCACAAGACAAAGAATCACGACCTCTCAAGCTGCAAGGTTCTTCTCAGCGCCATGAGGACGTCACCTCCTAAGGTCCAGCAGTCACAAATCTCTCTTAAAGATGCGAACAAGGAACGAGGAGCGACAGTTATCTCAGATCGATTTGTTGGGGTAATCGACATCGATCCCCACGAGTTGTCAGTTCTACACTTGCTTGAAGACCAGGGCACATCGTCGACGAGTACACCACGCGATGTGTTTGCTATCGATGGGACCAGCACGTCTGCGCGCGCTAACACAGAAGCGGAGGATCAAGTGATTACACCGGCCCAGCACATCAGGGCCATCAACGCAATATTGAGGGAAACCTCTTATGATCCCGTTCTGAACAATGATCTCGCACAATGGACAGAACGACTACGAGAATAAGTGGCTAACCTCAGCAACGCGTTCGAGGAGACCGCCGCTGGAGTACTGCTAGAACAACCGCCAATTGGCGGTGCCAATGGCGAACTACCTGAGCAGAATCACATCGTCAAGCCACTCCACCACCTCGCGGCACCAACGATCTCCGTGACCATTTGAATGGCCGCCGAGAAGCACGACGCGCGCGAGACAACAAAAATCGTTCCCGGCATCGCGTCTCTTCACGACATCGAGAGAACGAAGAGCGAGGAGGACACCCGAGCGAGAACCAAGACCGTGATAACCGCCACAACCACCACGAACGCGATGATCGCAAACAACGGATGCCAGGCGATAATGGTCGAGGACGCCGCCATAACGATGACGACGACGGAGATCGGCGTCGGGACAACAACGGTGGGCGATGACAGGATTCTCGAGAACCCAGACGTCATCCTCGTAATCGTACCCCGGAACCAAGTGACTCATTGTCATCGTCATCATCCTCATCATCCTCGTCGTCATACAGACATCCACGGAGGACATACAATCGCCGACAACCCACCGCCCCCGGTGGTGGGTGTAGAGCTTTCAGTCGTGCTCTACGAGATGTTTGATGGCCTGAGATATTCCGACCGGGAGCAATAGAGAAGTACGATGGGAGCACCGACCCTGAGGAGTTCCTTCAGGTCTATTCCATAGTACTCTACGCTGCCGAAGCAGACGACAACGCGTTAGCGAATTATTTGCCGGCGGCGTTGAAAGGATCTGCACGTTCATGGCTAGTCCACCTCCCACCATACTTGATTTCTTCATGGGTAGATTTGTGGCAACAGTTCGTCGCTAACTTCCAAGGAACATACAAGCGCCACGCGATCGAAGACGACCTACACGCGTTGACACAGAATCCGGGCGAATCATTGAGGGACTACATTCGGCGCTTTAATGAGTGCAGAAATACGATCCCCGAGATCACCAACGCTTCCATGATCCGCGCTTTTAAGACTGGTGTCAGAGATCGCTACACCACCCAGGAGTTGGTGACAAGACAGATCACAACTGCTCGAAAGCTATTCGAGATTGTCGATCGATGCGCTCACGCGGACGACGCACTGAGACGCAATAACGACAAGCCAAAGACGGGGGGAGAGAAAAAACCAGCCAAGGACACACCTGAGTCAAGCAAGAAGAAGAGTTGCAAGAGTGGGAAAAGGAAAGCTCAAATGGAAGTCCTCGCAGCAGAATATGCGGACCCACCCAAGTACCCAGACTCACAAGGCGACGATACGAAGAAAATATGGTGCCCTATACACAAGTCGGACAAGCACTCCCTAGAAGCTTGTTTCGTTTTCAAAAAGTCACTCGCAAAGCAACTTGCATTGGAGAAGGGCAAGCGAGTACATGTAGTCGAGAAGGCCGCTGAAGCAGCTACTCAGGACTCGGACTCAGCATACCCAAATTCCGATCTCCATGTTTCGCACATCTTCGGAGGTTCCACGGCATACTCCTCGAAGCGAGAGTACAAGAAAGTGGAGCGCGAAGTTTGTTCGACATGGCAAGGGGCTGAGTCCAAGATGAAGTGGTCTGAGCAGAAGATCGAATTCTCAGAGGAAGACCACCCCAAGACTGCTGTCACCCCAGGTCGATATCTGATCGTGGTCGACCCACTATTCGGAATATCAAGGTCGCACGAGTTCTCATCGATGGCGGCAGCTCCATCAACCTACTCTTCGCCAGCACCTTGGACGTGATGGGGATCCCACGAAGTGACTTGACGCCCACTGATCAACCCTTCCATGGAATTACTCCTCAGTCATCGTCCAAGCCATTGGGCAAGATTACGTTGCTTGTGACTTTCGGCCAAGCAAACAACTTCCGAACAGAGCAGATCACCTTTGTCGCTGAATTTGATACAGCATACAATGCTATCATCGGGAGAACTGCACTCGCGAAGTTCATGGCCGCATCTCATTACGCGTACCAAGTGCTCAAGATGCCCGGGCCAAAGGGAACAATCACTATTCAGGGGAACGCAAAGCTGGCGGTGCAGTGCGACATGCGGAGCCTCGACATGGTCGAACACACGCCCAACCCACCTGCCACAGCTGAGCCACCCAAGAAAGTGAGCAAAACAAACAAGACGCCGAAGCCAGACAGCGCAATCAAGATCGTTCCACTCTCCAGCGCCAACCTCGACAAGACCGTCAAGATCGGGGCGTCACTAGACGAGAAATAGGAACTCGCGCTTATCACCTTCCTCCGCGACAATGTAGACATGTTCGCTTGGCAGCCGTCCGACATACCCGGGGTCCCTAGGGAGGTGATTGAGCACAAACTCATGGTGCGACCCGATGCCAAGCCAGTAAAACAAAAACTGCGCAGATTTGCACCAAACCGGAAACAAGCCATACGAGAAGAACTCGACAAGCTTCTCAAAGCTAGCTTCATCAGAGAGGTTATCCATCCAGAGTAGCTAGCCAATCCAGTCATGGTGCACAAGGCTAACGGGAAGTGGAGGATGTGTGTCGACTTCACCGACCTCAACAAGGCGTGTCCCAAGGATCACTTCCCTCTTCCTCGAATAGACCAATTGGTGGACTCAACAGCTGGTTGTGAGTTGTTAAGCTTTCTTGATGTCTACTCTGGCTACCACCAGATCAGCATGGCAAAAGAGGACGAGGAGAAGACAGCATTCATCATGCCGTTCAGTGTATTCTGTTACGTTAAGATGCTGTTTGGACTGATAACCGCAGGAAATACTTTCCAACGCACGGTCCAAGCGGCACTTAACGATCAGCCTGGGAACAATGTCGAGGCCTACGTCGATGACATTGTTGTCAAGACCAAGACAAGCGACTCATTGATTGATGATCTCCGGGAAACGTTCGACAACCTCCGACGATATCGCCTCATGCTCAATCCAGAGAAGTGCACATTCGGAGTACCATCGGGCAAGCTGCTCAGGTTCCTCGTCTCTGGAAGAGGGATCGAGGCAAATCCGGAGAAGATCAAGGCAAATCCTAACTGGATGCATGGCGGCACTGAGCAGGTTCGTCGCTAGGATGGGAGAGCGCGGACAACCTTTCTTCGCTCTGCTGAAGAAACAAGACAAATTTGTATGGACACAGGAAGCCAAAGAGGCATTCATCGCACTCAAGCGCTACTTGTCAAATCCCCCTGTACTTGTTGCTCCCCAACCTGATAAAGAATTATTCCTCTATATTGCCGCCACACCATATTCTGTGAGTACCGTCATTGTTGTCGAGAGAGAAGGTGCAAAGACCAGTTTACTACGTCAGCAAAGCTCTCCATGACGCAAATACAAGATACCCACAGATCGAAAAGCTGCTTTACACAGTAATCATGACATCAAGAAAGCTACACCACTACTTCCAAACCCACAGGGTCACAGTTGTTTCCTCCTTCCCTCTTGGTGAAGTCGTGAGAAACAAAGATGCTGTCGGCCTCATCGCGAAATGGGTAGTCGAGCTAAGCCAGTTTGATGTCCACTTTGTGCCACGAACAGCCATCAAGTCCCAGCTCCTCGCCGATTTTGTAGCTGACTGGACTATGCCTGAAAATAGGTCGGACAGTCAAACCGACAGCGAAACATGGACAATGGCGTTCGATGGCGCACTCAACAGTCAAGGAGCAGGGGCAGGGTTCATATTGTCACGCCCGGAAATTCACTAATAATTTCCGAACTAATTTGTGCATAAAATCCTCGTCCAGGAATCAGCCGAGGTACACAAACTGACAATTTAATATACAAATCCATCATAATAATAACGTTACATACTTACAAAAGAAAAGAAAAACAACAGCAGCGGAATAACGGTCTAGCGATGGCTTCAGCTCCACTCCCACAGGCAACTCAACTAGGGTATAAGCCAAACGTCTTCTCCTTCTGGATCCTTTTTCTTCAACTGAGATTTGATTATTGCAAGAATGAGCATATGACATACTCAACAAGCCACACAGCAAATATGCAAGTGCACAAGGATACCAAAGGATGGCATAATATAAGCTCATTCGAATAGTTTTACTCTGGCCAGAGGTGTACCACTGTACCCACAAGACACAGCCTCAACATCATGTCTACCATGCGTCGCGATACTGGAAAGTACCCGAATAGAGGCTATGACAATACCCTCTGCACAACACAACTCACCACAGTGCACCATACCTGGATCATAATCACCCCCTCTATAAATATAACCAGAGACATGGACTCCCCAGCGACCCACACGGACTTCTCGCCGCTTCTCAGTCTAGTGCCCCGCAATGAATCATGCTATACAAAAGGTAAAGCCGTTGCCCACGCTGGCTTGTGGTTGGCACGGTTAATGTTTCACAACAGTAGCTCGCGAACCGGTTCTTAATTGCCATGAGCACGACCTTCACAACCATGTGCTCACAACCCACCATTGACAAATTTTAATTGGCAATAATTAATTAACCAATCACGATTGACCATCGTGAGCTACCATTAAATATAACCATAAGTGATAGTGTAATATTAGTTATCCCAATCATGTGCTAATGTTTCTAAGCATGGCTAAGTAATTATATATATATAGCATTTAGCTGAACCCAAACCAATATATAAGGTTCTAGCTAATCAAATTATAACCCATAGGAAAATAAAGTCATCTTCGGCCATTAATTAATTGGGAAAGGCTCACCACCCGATGACATTCGAAAATAATGCATAAGTTGAAATAAAACAATAGCTTTAAATGGGTTCAACATGCTCAAAGGGTTGTTTGGGATCTGTGTGACTTGCCTTGAGCTTCCGCAAACACTTCCGAACCTTCCTCAACGAAAACGCTCTCTTCGGAACTTCGGAAACTAAAATGAAAGAACAAAATCAACAAAACAGTACAAAAACAAGCAAAAACAGTACATGTGGATATTTTTAACATGTAGATCTTGATTTTAGAAAAATTTAGCAACTTGAACCACTCGAATCCGAGTTACGATGATTTAGTTATGAATTTCCGAAGTTTAATCGATTTTCATCTAATAGAGAAAACTAAGAAAAAGGGATTAATGACGTCATCGCTGACATCATCAATGTCGACTCGACATCAGCGACGACCTCGCCGGCGCTAGAAGACTCGGCCGGACTTTTGGAGGGTACCTACGCGTAGAGGAGAACAACGCGAACTCACCGGTGCAAAGAACAACGACTGACGACGACGAACGACGGCCGGCGACGAGGTTCGACGGCGGCTCGGCTCGGGTCAACAATGGCGACGGCGCTCCGGCGGTCTTCGGCGGCTGCGAAGGGGAGGCCGGGGTTCCCCTCCTCCGTGCGCACCCAACGGCGGCGACGGCTGGCAACGGACACGGCTACCGCGGCGGCGCGACGCGGCTGGAAGGTCACCGACGACGGCGGCGGCTAGGGCAACGTGGCGGCGGCGCTACGGGCGACGAGGGAGCTCAGGACTTGGGGCAAACGGAAGAGGACGACTAGGGGATGCTATTTATAGGCTTGGATTGAAGAGATCGGACTCCAACCGAGAGGATTTGAGCCGGAAAAACCGAGGGTTAGTTGCAGAGATAAACTCGAAAACGAATTCGATTCCGCGTTGATTTCTTCGGGATAAAGTCCGATTCTTGGAGGAAATGATAGAGGAGGATAAGAGAAATATTTCCCCTCAACTAATTTTGCAAACGGAGCACGGGATGCGGTGGATTTGGTGGAGGAAGCGGCGTCGGCTACAGGGCACAGGACGGCAGCTCGGGCTTCTGTCCAAGCTTGAAGACGACACTGTAGCAGGGACGCGTATTAGACTTTTCGTCTTGGGCTGGCTGAAAACAAAGCAAAGAAAGAAAGAGAAGGAGGAGCTCGGCTGGGCCGACTTCGGCCGCACAGCACGCGCGCGAGGGAGAGAGATGTTGGGCTGAAATCAGCCCAACGGCTTAGGAGAGGATTTAAAAACTTTTTCCAATTAAAATAATCACTGAAATGATCTTTGAATTGTTAAAAATACTTCCAATCCTCAACTAGTTTCAAGAAAAATCCTGAAAATACTTGTACACTCAAAGTACTTAAAAAAATAATAATCAGTCCATTTAATGATTAATTTAATATGTGGATAATTACTGAAATGTTCTTTGTATGGTTAAAATTAGGAATGGAGCTCCGAAAAATCCGAGAAAATTCCAGAGAGTATAATTAACCATGGAGAATTTAATAAAAAATAAATCCATCCATGCTTTATATTTAGGAAATTTTATTTCCCACATTTAACTTCTCTTGTAAATGAATGAATATTTAATATAAATTCTAATAATAATTTATTAAATAATTTATAAATCCTAAAACGAAAATCAGGATGTGACACATCTTGATATCACCTTCGGGCGATCAGTTTAAGCACGCAATTCACCTCAACTTCAGGGCGACCAACAACACAGCTGAGTACGAAGGACTACTCGCTGGGATAAGAGCAGCAGCCGTACTTGGAGTCAAGCGATTGATTGTGAAAGGGGATTCCGAACTAGTCGCAAACCAGGTGCACAAAGACTACAAGTGCTCTAGCCCTGAGTTATCCAAGTACCTCGCAGAAGTCAGGAAGCTGGAAAAAAGGTTTCATGGAATCAAGGTCCGACACGTATACCGCAAGGACAACATCAAACCAGACGACCTAGCACGGCGTGCGTCCAGACGAGAGCCACTCGAACCCGGCACCTTCCTAGACGTCCTGACAAAGCCATTGGTGAAAGTGGCAAACGACGAAGATAGCATGGTCGTCCCCGACATCAGCTCAGGGGCTACAGAGGCAGAACGCGCCGTTGCCAACATCGAGACTACAGACGACTGGCGGATCCCACTCATTAAATTCCTAAGTAGCGACGAGTTGCCCGAGGATGATACAGAAGCCGAGAAGTTATCCAGACAAGTCAAGATCTACTGTATGATCGGCAACGATCTATACAAAAAGGCGCCAAACGGGGTACTTCTCAAATGTATCTCGTCCGACGACGGCAAACATCTCCTCCTGGACATACACGAAGGGATCTGCGGGTCACACACCGCTGGCCAGACCTTAGTCGAAAAAGCTTTCCAACAGGGGTTCTTTTGGCCGACCGCCCTCAAAGACTCTTGCGACATGGTTCAGCGGTGTGAAGCCTGCCAATTCCACAGTAAAAACACAAGGCTATCAGCACAAGCGCTCCTGACTATCCCTCTTACTTGGCCGTTCTCATGCTGGGGGCTCGACATACTCGGACCATTCCCACGAGGACAGGGCGGATATAGGTTCCTATTCGTGGCGATCGACAAGTTCACCAAGTGGATCGAAGCGACGCCCACGGGGGAAATCAAGGCCGACAACGCCATCAAATTCATTAAAGGGATATTCTGCAGATATGGATTGCCTCACCGCATCATAACAGACAACATCTCCCAGTTCATCAGTGCCGACTTCCAGGATTATTGCATTGGGCTGGGAGTCAAGATCTGCTTTGCCTCGGTCTCTTACCCTCAGAGTAATGGACAGGTCGAAAGGGCTAACGGCATAATACTACAAGGAATCAAGACCCGTGTCTATGACAGACTCATGTCACATGACAAGAAGTGGGTTGAAGAACTCTCCTCTGTGCTATGGGCCGTGTGTACCACACCGACGACATCCAACAAGGACACACCCTTCTTCCACATGTATGGTTCAGAAGCCATGCTCTGACATCGAGAGAACACTAGTACAAAAGTACTCTGACGAGGATCAAGAGGAGCAGCAAAGCGACAATGTGAATCTACTCGAGGAGCATCGAGAAAGAGTTGCCGTCAGAGTAGCCAGCTACCAACAGGCCCTTCGCCAATACCACGAGAAGCGCATCAGAGCACACACGCTTTCGATCGGCGATTACGTCCTCCGACGGGTTCAAAGCCAAGCAGGGCGTAACGAGCTCTCACCTAAGTGGGAAGGACCATACACGATCACGCAAGTCTTGCGGCCAGGTGCATTCAAGATTGCAGACGGCGATGGTTGTGAGTTAGCAAATTCCTGGAACATTGATCAATTACGTAAATTTTATGTATAAATCAATAGCATCCATACTTGCAAGACATCTTACAGCTTCAATAAAGTTGATTTTCAGGTAAAGATTACAATCAAAGTGTTTCTTCCCGACGATCCCTTACCACGACGACACCTAGCGTTGAAACCTACCCTCATGTCCCTTTACGCCGTCTTGACAAGGCCTCTAAGGAACCTCAGGGAACTTCGGCTGGGGACACCCAGAGCAGATAAGGCCTTGTCGGATCATGTAGAGACAAACGACCATGTAAGATCAGGTCATGTAAGAGCTCTCGTCGTGCGTATTAACCAACCCGTGTAATCGGAAACCGAGTATTCCAACTTCACGGCTGGGGGCTAGGGTCAATGCTTTTTCAACCGAGGCAGGTCAAGGGTCAAGGAGCCTTATCCTCCGAGAACGTTTCTCCGACAACAAGGCTGGGGGCTAGGGAGAGTGTATGACTCAAGCGATTGATCGAAGTCGCGAAATGAGAAAACACTCACACACAGCATATCCAGAGTAAGAAAACTTAGTTAGATAGATTCCTTGTCTATTTCACAAGTACTTCTTACAATTCATAATTGCTCCAAAATATATTACATGTCTCCTTGAGATAATTTTTACAGGATACAAAGACTACCAGGACGGCAAACGCCAGTCCATGGACTGAAAGACATTCTCGGCAAGCGGCACAATCGACTTCGCCAGATTCTCTATCTCTGCGGGAGTCCTCCGAGAACGTGAAAACCCTTCGTGGAGGAACTCGAGGTGCAGCTACGGGCGGTGATCTCAGATACAGGCCAGCACGTGCCCTCTGGCATATCGGCTCGACCGACGACACTCCTGCTTCAGCGCCTCGTTGATACGCTTGCCGATGCCTTCAAGCTGAGCACAGGCCCTATTCAACCATGAGATATATCCAGCCACCGACTCCTCGGGATTCCCGCGAGGTACTCGGCGTTCCCTACAGACTCCAGCCATCGCCATACAACAGCTCCTGAGGTACGAGTTAAACTACACCTCGCGACCTCGGAGTGCTTCCACAGCTTGGTCTTTTTTCACTTCCACCATGGTCCTCTCGAGTTCGGCCACCTCGAACTTCGTCCTCCAGTATTGGATCCGACGATCTCGGTCGGCCAACGCGCTCTCGAGGTCTGCTCAAACACGGAAATGACTAAGTCAAGTTGTTCTTCTCTCTCAAGAACACAGCAAATTAAGTCAATCCGAACAAAAGAGTGAAGGAAGTAAAGCCCAAGGTGCAAACCTAAAGACGTCATCGCCATGTTCGCCTCCGCGGACAGGCTCTGATCGACGTCATCCTGCGGCACGTACGGCTCAAGCGCTAGTGCCGGGATGACCACCGGCGTCTCAGGCTGCCCGCGCTGCTGGACATCCTCAATGTCGACATCTCTACAACGACAACAAGGTACTCGGAATCACATGCTAAGAAAACAAAGGAAAACAGCTGCATACATAAAAGAGGTCCGGGCCAATAGAAGTTTTTATAGTGTGTTGATTAAGGGGTACAAGGGAAACAGAATCCTACTCTTCAAAAAGGGGGAGAACAGACCTCCTGATCCAGAACCCTCTTGATGTCGAGGTCAGGGTATGCCAGCTTCACGCATGCGAGGACATGGCACGCCCCGGTGTAGATCCCGTTACACGTCTCCACGCCGATTCTGGCCGCATGCTTGGAGGGGATCTCCTCCATCGCCACAGCCAGGTCCGCGAGCGAGGACGTCAGCGAGAACTCGTCAGGGGTCGCCGGGATAGTGGTCGTCACGCCGCACTCCCCGACGAGTTGGTGTAGGCCGGTGTAAGACACCCGCAGCGAGCTGCGGATCTCCGACAAGTTCTCGAGCTCTGACATCCGGTGCTCGAGCCCTTGTCGCCGCCATTCATTACCAGCCACCAACTCCCTCATCTTCAGGAGGTCCTCGCGGGCCTCCGCCAGACCACGCGCCAGCTGCTCGGCGCTGTGGTTTGCCGACGACCCCGCCGCCCTGGCTTCCTTGATCTCGCGGCCCACGCGCGAGCACCAGCCTGGAGGATGCGCTTTATCTCGGCTTGGAGCTCCCCCTAGGTGAGGGCATCAACGGGCGGGCCCCGAGCGGGCACAAGGCCGCCGACGGGCCCACTCAGCGTCGCCTCCCAGTCCCTAGTCACGACCACGACATCTGTCGAGGCCGCCACAGGGGACATGCTGGAGGCCGCACCGGACCCGTCTTGCGTCGCCTTTGCCCGCGCCGCCCTGCGAATGATTTCCACGATTTTCATAAAGTCAGGCGGCCAAGGTTTTGCGAATTAAAGGACCTCAAAATCATCTACTTACTTTTTGCTGAGCGTCACCAGCCTTTGCCGTCGCTAAGGCGGGGGAGACGCGTCCGAGGCCTAAGTATGATAAGCATGGTGTGAGGTCAAGATCTTCCGACTACGTGTTAAAGGACAAGAGAGGCTTACCGATGGGTTAGGCGCCTTCCAGTGGGTCCCGGGCACGGAGGAGAACTTCCTCCCCTTCTTCGGAACGTTGCTGCCACTCGTCGTGGCAGCAGCAGCAACGTCGGACGCCTCTTTGGCGACGCCCTCTTTCAATGACGCCGCCGCCTGATGGTCCGCAAGCGGCCCGATGACATCCGTCAGAGGGAGAGCCTGCATACATGAAGTCACGACGCGATCCTAGGATGACAGAAATAAAGGAGTCATCAAGTATACTCACGTTGATCACAGCCTCGCATTCGGCCACCCCCTTCTGGCAAAGGGGGACGGGGATGTTGCTCGCTATCGTAGGGCTGCTGATCATCACTTTACCGACGCGGCGCTCCACGGTTTCGCTATTCAAACCTGTGAGATCGAGAACCAGAACTCAATAAGTCAGGAGGAACGTGCACATAAGAAATGAAATCTGAAACACGAGAAAAATACCCCGAGGAGAACCCGGGACGCGTCCTTTGGCCCAGAATAGTCAAAGGCCGGGTGGGCTCGAGCCTGGAGCAGTTGGATCCGCCTACCGATGAAGTCGGCAGCAACTTCATACCCCAACAACCCTCGTACTCAGAGGTCATCGATGATATCGATGAAAGACTGAAGGGAGGGAGTTAGGGCGGGTTTGGCGGTCCATTCCGGAATCTTGTCTGGTTGCTCCTCAGGGACAACAAAGACTGGATCCGAGTTTTCTATCTGAAGATAAAACCACCTCGCCCGCCATTTGCTACGAGAAGAGGGGCACTAGAAGGGGATGCCCGCCATCCCGAAGTCAGAATCCGACGCATCCAGATATCCTATTGGATTCCATCCAGCGCAACTCGTAGTAAAAACGAAAGAAATCAAGGAATGGCTCTACCCCAATGTAGGCCTCACAAAGATAAGAGAAGATACTGAGGAATGCGATGGAATTGGGGTTCAGATGGAGCAAGGAAAGGCCATAAAAATTCAATACGAGAAGAAGAAATTCGGAGGGCGGAGGAAGAAAACCGCAAGAAATATAATCCTCAACCGCAACCATGCGGCCCAGGAGGGGTTCAGGTTCAATACCTCCTGCTTCCCTCTCCATGGTCCCGCTACCAGGGAGGGCGCCGTCGTCCTGCAGCTTCTTCAAGGACGCGGTAGTGGAGGTAGACTTATCAAGATCCAACACCGCTAGAGATCGCCGGAGAACAAACTGAGATGAGCAAACTAGGGTTTTTTCTGTGGGAGCGGAGAAGACGAGGGGCGCTTGAAGGCTGGAGAGTTCTGCGGCAAACGAACTTCAAAATAGATCCCCAAAACTCCTTTAAATAAGCGCATTACCGACGGTGCGTAGTCCAAGGAAAGGAGAGAGATGGCCGCCGGAAATTTCTGGGTCCGTTACGCGCAGCAGTTTTCAGACTTCAATTTAAATTCACTCATGACCGTTGAACTTCGTACAATGTTATCGATAACTCTATGTCTCTAAGGGACCCCCGGGAGGTCCTAAGGCATCGAATCTCACCGCCAACACATCCACCTCAGCCTACAAAGTCGGAGCCCACAGGAGCCAAGTCATCGGGTGATCTAGTCGAACCAACTCGATTACGGTCTCGTCGGTATCATCGAGTTCCGCAACCTTTGTAATCTGTGGTTTCCATCATATAATCCCATATCTACTGGATTAGGGCTATTACCTATCAAGGGGCCTGAACCAGTATAATCTTGGTCTTCTGCTTGTTTGATGTCATACTACGTAGATCCTCATACCAGCGTACCCCGATACCCTCTATATCTGGTCTACGGGTATCCACCGTCGACATTCATGCTATCATCGGCTAGAACCAAAATATGTATGATCATCAATATGAGCGGATGCAACACTTAGAAATAGTAACATGATAACTCATCAGCTAAAACTTCGATGAAACATCGCATAAAAACTTATTAGCTTAATAGAAATAAACTTATTAGCAGCAATATGATAGATCAAACCTAACCGAGACACTATAAGATTGAAGATAATAAGAAAAACCTATTTAGCCGACAGATCTATATCGATAAATCTAAAACAACAATTTAATTAGAGAAATATCAACTTACTCAGAATATCGAACCTAACCATGAAAGTCCTAACCGTGGAAGATAGACTCGATATATCATATAGGCAAGACTTGCATTAACTTGAATAGAATATCGAACCTAACCGTGGAAGTTCTAGCCACGCTGATACAGGCGAACTAGATGGAACTTACCTCTTGCCGGAGTCAAACTTAACCGATGCAACCCCGCTCGAAACTAACAACTCGTCGGAATAAAAGGTGGCGATGCACCAAAAGTTGTATATTGATCAAGAGATAGTTTACAAAAACCCCGGGTGTACATATTTATACCCTTGGATTGATACAAGTCCTGATTGGACACGAGATAAGACTCCTAACAAGAAAACGAAAATAACTAATCTTGCCTATTTAAGATATATACTAAAAATATGAAACAGCCTTGTCACGGTCTTCACGATTCTTATTTGAATTCAGCTTGATCTGGATAAAGTTTCATCTACCAATCAATTTCCATCATTAACCGAATCCACTAGAGAATCATACCAAATTTTGGCATTAAAAAGGGGACAACTGTACCAGTTCGCCTACAGCGTTATGTTGGTACCCTCCCCCTCCCCCCCCCCCCAAACCTAACGGCATTAAGATTCTACATTTAGTGTGGAATAACACTCGTCATGCTCATGCAAGGAGTAGATAATAAATAATATAAAGACATCATTGTGACCTCTAGGTAGCACTCAGTGTTTACAGTGTGGTGGTATCAACGGGTACCGGATAAACTAGAGCGATTCATATTATGTGGATCAAACTAAACGATTAGACATGCAGGAAAATATACAAAATGAATTCTTCTTGAAAGGGGAGAATTGTTTCGATTTTAAAAAATAGTCAATTTTGTGCTTTTATTGCAAATATGGGGAGATTTTTCTTTTTTACTTTTTTTTATTTTTCAGTCTTTGTGCTTTTTTATTTTTCTTTTTTCTTTTCAAAAACACAAATTGCATTTTCAAAATATGGCCAATGTGTTCATCAAGGGGGCGGTTGTGAAATCAAGGTGGTAATTTAATCTATGTGATTAACAAACTGTCAAAGGTCAGTGTTTATTGAAAATACGGTGGATAGTGTTTTCGGTCGGTGAACAGTGCAATCGGCACTAGATGGCCAATCAGACCGAGCAGGTGCCACCGGTCATACCAGAGGTATGTGGGCGATCTGACCAGGTAGCTCGCCGGTCAGACCGGTAGACTATTGACGGTCGTTATAGACCAATTTTGACCTTCAATATAATCGGAATAATAGAGAACTAGCTATGCTTGCAATGCATATTTGTTTTAGAATAATCTATCTCCACTTGTACTTGGATTTTATTTGTTTGTAGAGATTAACACAAATAGAGGACAATCGATGGAAATTAACAGAACAATCAATCAAAATCCATCGAGAGGTAGACTTATGGTAGATAGGACTCTAAACCCATTAAAATAATATTAAAGGGCCCAATCACTACACAACTAGACCGAGGAATCAACGAGGAGCGCACTGACCAATTTCTAGGCCATTTGGGCCAGGCCAGGGTTCGGCCGAAACCCCCCCCCCCCCCCCCCCAAGCACCGTTGATCTCCCCCTTTGGCACGGATGTCCAGGATGCATTATCAATGAAGGTTGGAGGGCATTTCCGGCATTTCAAACCGTCGTAACCATCATTGAAAAGCTATATAGAAGGGTCACCTCACTCACTCCCTCACGCACTCCAAGAAGAAGATCATTGTTGGTATTTCTTACGACCACAGATAAATCCGCAAGTGCACGGAATACCGCTGTAGCACTTTACCTTCAGGTGACCCTAAAAGGATATCAAACTCATGGAACGTGTGTAATCTACCTAAGGCTAAGACTATCCAAGGACCACTATTGGTAGTCTAGCTAGGCTAAAGAGGACTTTCTATGTGTTTTAATTATCTAAAGTAAGTCGAAGGTAATTTCCTATCTATTGCTTCGGGCATCGACCCCTGCTAGTCTGCTAGCATGGTTCCAGCTATAGCTCTATGATGTACCCGAACGTGGAGGATTACTAGGACAGGGTTCAGGGCTGTCACCACCTGCCGTCTACCTCTGACAAATCCGTGGGATACATAACAAACAAAGGTAATCTCTAACCTAGACATCATGCCTAAGTTATTAATTACTACTCTAATACTTGTGCAGTAACTTCCTTGTTTATCCAGAGTCCTATTACTGGAGCACTTACTATGAATACTCAACAATGAACCCGCAAAGATAGAAATATATCTTACTTGAACTAAGTAATTAAATAACATAAGAAAGGATCCCGAATGCTTACTTTATAGAAAAAGTTTCTCCGAACCTTGAGCAGAGTGTACCGACAGCTCCACTACTCCTCCAGAATTCCTCCTAGAGAGCTACACTCATCGAGGTGGAATTCAGAGAGAGCGCCAAACTTTCGGGCACTCCTCCAGAGCTTCCCCTCACCCTCTACCTATTTCTAATGTATAAAATATACAATAGAGCCTCTTATAATTCAGCTCAAAGTTGAGTGTGGGTGTCTGGGTGAAGTGGGGGAGATGAGCTCTATTTATAGGTGGAGGTGCCTTGGGAGTGTGGAGATCCTCCATAGCATCCAAAGAGCATATTTCTTCTCCTCTTGTCAAGTGTCTAGCTGATGACAGTTTCCACCGGTGAAAACGGCCATAATCGTCATTGGGGAGTGGTTTGCTACCGAACTGGACTTGGGCCTGAGCTAGCGGCCTCTGTCAGGGTTCGGCCGAACTCATGGACATTGATTTTGAGGCTCTCAGTCCATTGGCATGGTGGTTAGGCCCATTTGAAGGTGTTTAATTGGGTTTTTGGGTCCAAAACTCCATAAGTTTGGATATGAGTTTGATTCTCCTCCTTCTTCATGTATATTTCCTTTCAACTTTGGTAGTCACCTGCATCCAAATATATACCAACACTAGTAGAAATGATTAGTAATAAACCCTACCACTAAGTTGAATATCATATTTTATTCCATTATATGCAGGTATTGACAGTCAGATATTATGATTTAAGGACCGTCAACAATCAAGCTCTCTTCAAAGTTTAGTTTAGTGTTCTAGTGCCAGTGGAGTAGAATTATAATAGTTTTCTTAGTCCTCGAGTATTCTTTGTTCAACTTTCTTTCCGGAGGTTATAAAGAATTTTGCAAATAAAATCTAAGTTTCTCAAATGGTACTCTCAGATCACTTAATGTGTATAATTCCTCACGAATGCATTATGTTGCCTCGTTTTCATCCTACGTATAAAAGGATCATATGTCGAGCTCAAGGTGGAAAAAAACATGAGGCAATACCTGTATCACACATATATTGCAAAATCAAAAAGAGGATCCATGGAGAACACAAATACCATGTGATCAAGATGTGCAACTGTGTGGCTATATGGTGGAAAGTGTTTGGTGGTAATCCTTGTCATAGACTCTCTTTTATTCCTAATCGGAGACATGACTATTCTTCTTCTATTTTTTGTCCCATGCTGCTCAAGAACAATCGTGCGCATACACTCCTTTTTCTTTTTTTTTTCTTTCTCATAATGCTTGAGAACATTTTCTATTTTCTATCTCCTCTTTTTTTTCCTCTTCTATCACAGTCATCTCTTTTGCAAACTACCATGTGAGACATTTTTTACTGACATAAATGGAGCATTTATTTGGTAGATGGAATGTTGCTAATCCCCAGTGTAGAGGCAAAACAACTATGGTGGGTGTATGACATTTTTTGCTAACCTCCAATGTAGAGGTCAAGCATATATGGTGGGTGCGCATGTGTGACCTTGATTAATAAAGTACGAAAACAATCTCACAAGGGTCACAACAATTTCAAAAAACTCAATGCAATAACATGTAGCATATTTGTAAAGGTTTTTTCATTGTACTCATCATATGGTTTTGGTAGGAATTTTTCATCATTGAGGAACTTACAAATTTTTCATTCTTTTGAAAATAAGGACTCCGGAGTTCAAGTATCGCTTGGAGAAATATCATAGAGTCTCTATTTCACCATCTCATATCCCGTAACAATTTAGACATAGATCATGCGTGTGCAACCCACAAGTTTCAAGTTCAAGACAAAGATTGTTATCCAACAAACTCAAAAACTTAAGCAAAGACTAAGTTATAAACTAAGCACTGGAGGAAACAAAATAGAGAAACTATTCATTATTTCAACTATTAGAACTAGAGCATTCTTAGGCTGAGTTCTTTCTCCCGCTTTCCCAACTCACATCTCTCGTTTTTCGCGCGTATGCTTTTCAAATTGATAAACGGTGCATTTTTTGCAAACATTCTTTATACGAATGTTGCTTTAAAAAATCAAATTAATTCAGTTTTGAAAAAAAATTGCTAATACTTAATTAATCACGCACTAATGCACCGTTTCGTTTTTTGTGTGGTAGAGATGGTTCCCAACCCGAAGGAGCAAACACAGCCTTACTGAATATGGAAAGCACATATTTTTGGTATTTTTAACTTTTGCAAATTTTTATAGGTTTTTCTTTTTAAATGCAATGCATTGAAATATATATCCAAATTACCTTAGTGTGGGGATCCTCCTCCAAGCTAGGGATTGAATCCCTTTGACTGGAAAGGCCAACATGTTAGCCTGACTTTTCTGTACGGTGGCGCTGATGTTCACCGACTGGCCATCGGTATGCTGCTGCCATGTGTGGGTCTCATGGACATGCTGTTCGGTGGGTTCTGCTTCTGGTCGGTTCAGAGATCAAGCTGTATCAGAGCTAATAGTACAGCTCACTTCTTACTATTAGCTTATTTTAAAGTCAACATATATAATATATTAGCTATAAGGTTGGCTATAATTTTTTTCTCTTCTTTCTATCTCTTTCTTATACATTTAATGTAATTGTTTTGAAGTTTATGATAAGCTCCAACACTCTTAATTTTTCACTATCTCTCCTCCATCTAAATTTATAGTAGGCTTATAGCTCACTATTATACTCGCTCTCAGCTGTTGGGTGATGTCCGCAAACCCTCGATTCAAGGTCATGATAACCTCTACCTGAGAAAGAGCAGCATGCACCAAACGACGGGGGTATTCCATTATAGTTAGAGGAGTGGTCTGCACTGGTAATGTTGTCCTAGCGTCTGCTAGGCTGCTCCCGGTGGCCACGACTCGCGCTTTGCTAAGGAGAGCCTCCTTCTTTATATGTTTGCGGTGGTTGGTCCCAAACGGTTGTGTGCACAGCTACTGCGGCTGCTGCTACGACTGCTTATCACACCTTAATTTTTATTTCGGTGATTTATAAATTATTTATAGAATTTATATTGAAGTGTACATTAATTTGCATTAATTTGCTTGTAAAGTAAAACTTCCTAAACAAAACGTGGCTGGATTTAATTTTTATTACATTCTCCGAGGTTAATTACACTCTAGAATTTGCTCGGATTTTTCATAGCTCAATTCCTAATTTTTAAAATACAATCATCAATAAAGCAAATATTTAAAAGGAAAAGTAACTAAGAGCATGCTAAGATTGTAGCCAAAATAAATCTTACCAAATTTTGGTAGGATTTCTTATATATTTTCCAAATTTAACAATAAATAAAACATAGACTTTGCCAAAAAATAGTATGGTTGAAAATGACATCAATCTGAACAGTCCCTAAAAATATCCACCGAAGCTTTGGGCCATTTTTGGTCATCTTCTTTTGTAATAAGTTCACTATAGGTCCCTCAATTTGTTGTCGAGTATGAAATCCGTCCCTAACCGTAATCCTATATCGATAGAGTTTATTCCCACTTAGTGTATTTAATATGATTTTCCTGCAATGTGGTTGTTCCACGTCACCTTGATTGCTTTTGAACTGTTGATTTGAACTTGTATGGTAGGATTAGATCGTTTTTATTGGTCTGCTGCTGGAAAATGAACCATGGTCGAGGCCCACCAGGCGAAGCATCGAAATACTTACCTAGTAGTCACCGATCAGGTTCCGATTTTCCTGGTTTTTTGAAATTTTTTTAGTCTCTTCCATTGCTTGCCGCGTGTCCTGCTGATTTTTTTTTACAGTTTTCCACTGATTTGGTGACCGGTTGATTTCCTATTGGGGTGACGTATCCGGTGTATGTTACTGGTGGCCAACTTTCTTCACATGGTGCCCACGTACGTGTCGGTGATTTTTTCCATTTTATTTTACGTTGTGTTTTACTTAGCCGGTAACGGCCGGTTATATCTAACGTGCCCCTTCCTGATTCGTTATTTCTTACAGTACACGCAGTATTATGTTCTTGTCGTTTGTTTTAGCTTGTGAGCTAAGGATTGTTTCTCTCTCCTTATCTTCTTACAGTCCATGCATGGCAAGCTACAATGTTGCACACATCTAGCTAGCTGCTTCTGCTTGCCTCGTGCCGACATGCGCGTGCTGCGTGCTCTCATGCTGCTCATGTGTGTTGTCATGTGTTCTCTTCTTTCCAATGTTTATGCTCCTCCTTGCTCCTTAAGTATGTGGTATTTTTTCTCTCACTTTATTGGCTCTTTCTTTTGCTATTTAAGTCCGACCATCTCGTTGTTTTCCCATACATTCTTCACATCAATATATATTCTTTCTTTATTTCTTCAGTGCTACTTGAGTTGTTTCCTGTGTGTTGTCATACCTTTTTCCGCTGCCATGCATATTTCTTGTTTGGTTGGTGTCTTATGTTTTGTTGTGTTCGATAGGTGTACGTGAGAAATGCGATGGCGGGATACTGGAGTAATGTGAGTGTGCGACCCGGACAGTGAAGGGGACGGACCGTAGGTGTGGTATGAGGCGACGTTGGCGTACCGGGTGCAGTCACAGGGGTGACGATCGAGGAACCAGCCACCCGGACATCATCATGGTTTCCTTCTACGTACGTACTCGACATGGGGTCCGTCCACCCACACCATACTGCCCATGCCTACCTTCTACGGTGAGCGTCACGCCTACCTTGCCCCCTGCAGCATCGATATCGTTAAGGTTGATGTGCAGAACATCATTGAGACATTCGGTGTCGGGCATGGACGCATGGCCGTGCCGCTGTGTTCATTTCAGCCCACTCTCTTGTTTTTCGCGCGTACGCTTTTCAAACTGTTAAACGGTACATTTTTTGCAAAAAATTTCTATATGAAAGTTGCTTAAAAATTCAAATTAATCTATTTTTGAAAAAAAAATTACTTAATACTTAATTAATCATGTGCTAATGGACCACTCTGTTTTTCGTGTGGGAGAGGGTTCCTAACCCCAGTAACCGAACATAGCCATATTGCAGGCAGCTTCGCCAAGCATGAGCGGATGTGTGCTATGCTGCCATAGCACCAACGAGGTTCCTACGACCACATTTGAGGATTTAAATGAAGCACATTCTGTAAGGCTCGGAAATCAATAGAAGAATAGAGGGTGTGTTTAGTTCACGTCAAAATTGAAAGTTTGGTTGAAATTGGAACGATGTGATAGAAAAGTTGGAAGTTTATGTGTGTAGAAAAGTTTTGATATGATGGAAAAGTTGAAAGTTTGAAGAAAAAAAATTAGAACTAAACAAGGCCAGAACAAGGTAGTAGGTGCGTGAGTCGGGTCACATGCGAGGAGGAGCAGGGACGTGAAGCGTGAGTGGCAGGAAGAGATGGCGCTGGTGTCGAGGTCTCCAACGGTATTACTCGAACGAGCAGTTGGGGCCCTGGGAGCTGCGGGGTAATTGCCGCGAAAATAGTGCTTTTCCTTGTGTTATTGCCGTGGGGTTATTGGATTTGGATTTTGGAGTTAGTCTTTAGTATTTTCAAATTTCCTAATTGTATCTAATTATCTCTATGGTTGGGATTGTTTTCTCTGCAGAAGGACAAAATAGTGTGCTAGCGTCATAGTTGAGCACTAAACCTTAACTTCACACTGATACTTTTTGCTCAATTGTTGTATGTCATTTTATACAAATGTTTAGGATATATATATATTTGGCATTTAGTAGAGAACTTTGCGAGTTAAGCGAATTTTGCTATTTGATTTACACATGTTAATCCTTTCTGTCTTGATGTGTGGAGCTACTGCACAAGAAATAGCCTACAGATGTTTCTCTGTCATTTATGTTTTGTCTATTAATATACTTAGTTTTGGATGTTGGATGAATTACTCTTTTCTTGAATATCGGGATATTACTATTTTTTGTCCCCGTGTTCAAATGCTAAGTGCAGATATCAACTTTGATATATATTTGCTCGGTATTATTTACACTTGTGTGTGACGTTCCTTGGGCAATAATATTATTGGTTTAATTTTCTTTATGTATTGCGTAAGAAGGTTTCGTATATAGACGCAGGGGTTCTTCTAAAAATAGCACTGGATACACACACATTCTAGCATTCAGTCTAAGTGCCTTCTCCAACACAAAAATATGAAATTGTAGTCGTAGCGCACATAATCCTGCTCAAGTTGCCGCGTATGCGACCATGTGTAATATTTAACAGATATTGAGCCACCGTATAAAAAGAAAAACGGTGCACGACAGCTACCGCGCGGCGTTACGCCGTGCTTACCTGTCTAGTATGTCCAGTGCATGTGCGTTTCGGGACCGCCTATCCATCACTCGGGTCTAGATTTTTTCTTCCCTTGGATTTGTATCTAACGGACTACAAAATAAAATAACTAATACAAATTTATTTACACAACATTTTTATCAAAATTACAGTGCATTTACATGTCATATCAACTAAATTTACATATGTAATTTTAGTTATATAGGATTGTAATTTTATATTTGAAATAAAATAACTAATACAAATTTACTTACACAATATTTTTATCAAAATTACAGTGCACTTACATGTCATATCAACTAAATTTACATGTATAATTTTAGTTTCAATTGTCTTAATTTTTCAATGGTTAAAGAAATCGATTTTTACGGAGAAAATCGAGAAAACAACTCACCGGGAAGGAGATTTATTTTGCGAGAGCTCTCACTCTCTCCGGAGCGAACGAGAAAAGAAAGGGAGAGAGAGAACGAGAAAAGAAAGCGCAGGCGAGAGAGCGAGAAAACGGCTAGGACGACACGAGCTCGGACCAGATCGGCCCACGTGGCTCCCCACGCGAAATCCACCACCAATCTAGCGCACCATCCGACGGCCAGAAAAACGTCAAATTTTCGATGAGAAATCACGCGACAAACGTTTAGCAAAATCGGTGCGTTTCTGTGTCTTCCGATCAAGGGGGGAGGCTAATGGGTGATCGATCGCAACCCCCTATACTCCTCCCTCTTCTCCTCCTTCCTCCTCCCCTTCTTCTCTTTCTACTACAGTACACCACACAAAATTTTTAAAAAAACAAAAGTTAGAAAAATTTATGTATAGATATACTATATATAAAAAATTTGAATTCAAATTAAAATTTGAATCGGGTATGTAAACTTTTGACTTATAAACTTTGGGTTTATAAACTTTAGGTGTATAAACTTTAGATGTATAGAAATACTATATATAGAAAATATTTGAATTCAAATTCAAATTTGAATCAGATGTAATTCAAATTCAAATTTGAATCGGGTATGTAAACTTTTGACTTATAAACTTTGAATCTATAAACTTTAGGTGTATAAACTTTAGATGTATAGAAATACTATATATAGAAAATATTTAAATTCAAATTCAAATTTGAATCAGATATAATTCAAATTCAAATTTGAAACGGGTATATAAACTTTTGACTTATAAACTTTAGATCTATAAACTTTAGGTGTATAAACTTTAGATTTACAGAAATACTATATATAAAAAAATATTTGAATTCAAATTCAAATTTAAATCGGATATATAAACTTTTGACTTATAAACTTTTGGTCTCTAAACTTTAGATGTGTAAACTTGAGATGTATAAACTTTAGGTGTAAAAATTTACTAAAATAGAAAAGTAATGCGGTACCAAAAAAGAAAACCAGGTGAAGGGAGGGGATCGATCGCTGCCCCATCCCCAGAGCGATCGATCGCAGAACAGCATTTCCGAGATCCAAGCACCTCATCTTCGGAAACCATTGACCTAGCTCGCCCCACTATAAATTCTTCATTGACATGGTTTACTTTTCCACTTCTCCAGTTCTTGCTTTGCCTCTTCCGATCAACTGTCCATGTTCTTTTTATTTGCTTTCTTAAACTGCCACGTGTTATATTCCCAATCTTTGTTTCTTTTGGGATTATGTTTCCCCATTATTGCATCATATATCATGTAAAATTATGCTAATTATACTCTTCTCATATTAATATTATAATATAGCTTTGTCATCATATATTTTCTCCCACACTACTTAAAAAAAACGATTTTTCCCTGAGGTCGAAAAGGGTTTTCGCGGCAGATCTCCCGCCCATCTGCACCCATGTCAGAAAAATTCCGATTTTTTCGTGCGAAACTAGTATTCACAGAATAAGTCGTGGGCGGACACGACAAAATGAAGCCACCAAAAATAGAAGCGGAGCTGGGTAGAATGCTCTCACAAAATAAACTAGATGAATGGAGCTAGGATTAGGCAGTTTCACAACTCCACTCCATACCCAACTTTTGAAGCTAAATTTAGGAGTTGTAGCTCTACCAAACATGCACTAAATTATTATATTTTGGGACAGAGAGAGTATATTATATATGGCATGAAAGATACTTTCCTTACATTGAATTTAGCTACAGGAGTTGGGTCTGAAGTGGAGTTGTGTAGCAGCCTAAACCCAGCTCCATTCATCTAGTTTATTTTGTGAGAGAACTCTACCCAACTCCGCTTCTATTTTTGGTGGAGTTGAAACTATTTGACATGGAGCTAGAACTGTGCTAAACTAGCCCTCAACACGAAAATCACCATTTAATTAGTGGAATAAGTTCATATGAGGTCCCTTAACTGTCAACAAATCCGACATGTCATTCTCACCCCTCTTCTTCCTCCTCTCTCCCCAACTCCCATGTATTCATCTCTCTCCCATCTCCTTTGTCCTCTCTCCAAGCGTGAGTGAGGAGGGGTGGTGCACAGCGACTGCCATCTAAAATGAGACCACCGGTTTTAACAGTTGAGGGACCCGTTGTATCTGGTTTTCCGGTTAAAGGACGAAAATCGGATTCGTTGATAAGTTAAGAGACCTCAGATAAACTTATTCCTTAATTAGTCACATAGCTCCGCTGGCCCATAAAGGAAAAGGCCCAAGGCTCATTCAAAGCTCCTACCCAACCCAAGTCACCTCGCCTTTCCCCTCTCAAAAAAGGGAAAAAGGTCGCCTCGCCTCACCTCCTTCCACGGCTCCACCGCCGCTGCCGCGACGGCGACCATGGCGGAGGCGGCAACGCGAGGGCTGCCGCCGGTGAGCCCCGGCCTCCCGCTCCCGGAGGAGCTCGTGGTCTGGGAGATCCTGGTACGCCTACCCCCCAAGCCCCTCCTCCGCTGCCGCTTGGTCTGCCGCGCATGGCGCCGCCTCACATCCACCCGCGACTTCCTCCTCGCCCACCACCGCCACCAGCCCTCCCTCCCCCTCATCGCCGCCTGCGACTACGCCGATATTATGTACCTCATCGACGTCCTCACCCTCACCCTCGGCCGCCGCAGGGGCGCCGCCGCGCGGCTCCATCCGGTCGCCCGGTACGCCAGCACCGCCGACTACCTGGATTCGTCCTGCGATGGACTCCTTCTCATCTCCCGGAACACCGGCCCCCCGCAATACTCCATCTGTAACCCGACCACGCGCCAATTCGGTGACCTCCCGCTGATCTCCGGATTCATGTTCTTGGGGTTGTACCAGCACAGCCCCACCGGCGACTACCGGATTCTGCTCTACCGAGCTGAGAAGGTGGTGTTGGAAGATCTGATTCCTGGGCATGTCGAGAGAGATGCCAGCTACGTCTACACATTGGGCTCCAACGACATGCCCAGGCGCATCGGTTGGGCAGAGCCAGAGGTGTCCATGTTAGCCGGCCACAGCAGACGCTGCAGACCTGCCCAGCTTCATGGCAGCCTGCTGCATTGGTACCATAGCATCAAACATATGATTCTGGTGTTCGATACCACGGCCGAGTCATTCCGGTGGATGCGCGCGCCCATTGACAAGACGGAGAATGAATTGAACCGGGAACTCTGGGCAGATGTGCTTGAGATGGATTCTACACTTGGCTTGTACTGCTGTAATCATGACAAGACGATTGTAAATATCTGGGCTCTGCAGGATTACGAGCAAGAGGTCTGGTCCATCAAGTACCAGGTTGAATTGCCGGTTACATGTATCAGGGGGGAACTTGACGTGGGTGATTCTTGGAGTGTGATGGTTTCGTCCGAGGATGGGGATGAGGTTGTGGTTGTGCTGGTTGATTGCGGACAATCGGTGCTTTGCTTTGATACTGACGGCAAGCTGTTGGCGCGTCTCGAACATGATGGTAATGACATCATGGTTACTCGTATGAAGCTTAAACAAAGCCTTGTTCCACATGCATTCTTTCCGTTGCTAAAAAGTTATGTCGTGAATGATTTGCCTTTCATCTGATGTCTGCTAAATGAAGTTTGAGCACACAAACTTATTATTTTCTGAATTGTGCTTTTATGTATGAAAACTTCTTAGCTGAACTTATTGTAGATGAATGTGCAACCAGGATACAATAATTGTATTTGGCCACATGAATAGTTGGTTCATTGTGACTTATAATGCAAAACCTACTACGTCTTGATTGAATTACAAATACGACATGTCGATAGTCTTTTGGTCCAAGGTGGAAACAACTCTCACTGATTAATGATGAACAATACTGCTCACATGGTTTTATCTAAAAAAAAATGAAACTTACTTGGTGTTGCACTATAAACATTAACCTGGTTTTTTGCTTGTATTTTCCTGAACCGGGATGTTGTGCACATTTGATTTGCTATGTTTTTTACACTCAAGGGAGTGCTCTAATGCTCTAAAAACTCTTAATGAAATGGTTACGGTAGAGCCCAGTGTTCAATGAAATGAACAGTTCGCGGTAGTTACTGACAGAGTCCATTGCATTCTGCAATTGTTGGGCATGTTTGTCTTCTTCCAGGAAGTTATATTGTTTAGTGATTTTTATAATTAGTTGGAAACAATAGTTGATATCTTGAAAAAATTGAACTGTTAAATGGTTGAAGCACGCATTCACAGCAGGGCTGTTTACATTTGGCGCAGTAAAGCAGTCATGCCAGCACCTGCAATTTCAACTACCGTCATTCTTATCCAAAAGTTTTCCTTTCAATTTCTTTACTTCCATGGATCCTACCAAAAAAGGATTCGCCTGGCAAAGAGGTTCTGTGCCATCGAAGCTAGTGTTTGCAAGCATTTATTAATCTATCTCCAGGAATGTTGGCATATGTTCATCAATACTATCAAATATGTTTACTAAATCAATTAAGCCATTAAGGTCTTCATCGGAGAAAAAATGCATTTGAGAATATAAGATGAATGTGTAACTGTTGAGTTTGAGCTGCTATTAGCGACGGAAGTGGTGGTGATGATGGTGGTCATCATGGAATAGGGAGAACAAGCAGCTGAAGAATGAACAAATTCATTGGTCACCTTGTCCATGGCTTCACATATAGCTTCAAGGATTAGATAAGCAAGTAAGTACGGAACATATTCAACTTGATAAGTACTTTTCCAGTTTGCTATGCTTGAATTCTTGTTTTGACATCTCTCAGCTGCACGCACGGTTGCTTTAATCTCCTGCATAAGAGCATACTGCACAAGCTGTACTGTAGCATTTTTGTTTAGTCTATCTGTCGCATCATCCCTCTGGTAGTAATACTGATATCCTGCATAGGGGCAGGCAGACTCTGTCAAATGAGGCTTCCATCCTGATTGTCTAAGGAGCAGACATGGGCTGGTTTCTAGTTATGTTTCATACATGTAAAAGTACTGCAATTTAGCTAAGTGGGCATGGTTAAGTCTCAAAGAAACAATCTGAATAGGCAAAAGAAGGTACTATTGTCGTCTGAAACTTCCCCCAACGGGTGTTTTGTCATAGCTAGTAATATTCATATTCTATTAATTTTTAATTGGAAATCACAATGGTATACTGTTGTTTCATGATGTGATCGCTGTTGCCATTTTGTTTACTGCATTGTTATACATAAAATTCAGCTATTCAAAGTTTCGTGCATATATAGTAACTCATAATTTCAATTAGATTATGTTTAATAATGCAAGATGGATGTTTAATTGTTGAGGTTGAGCTGCTTGGTGGACTAGCCATCATGGAAAGAGGGATTGAATCAACAAATTCAGTGTTCCATGGCTTCAGATGTAGCTTCATGGATTCGGTAATCAAATAAGTCAACATCTTCAGCTTGATAAGTAGTTTGCCAGTCTTCCATGCTTGAATTCTTGTTTCGACATCTCTCAGCTGCACGGTTGCACCTGCACCTAAGGTTGCTTTGATCTCCTGCACAAGAGCATACTGGCATAGCTCACTCGGCCTCCAGAATTGTTACGTGTTCCTTGGAATAAATTCAATTTCACGCTCGCAGACCTAGTGATGGTGACATGGTGTTGCCGAAATCTTAGTAACCTAATCATGTGGTGCTTGAATTTTTAGAGCTGTGCATCAGCTTGTACTGTACTGTTGATAACTTGAATTTGTGAATTCTTAACTGTAACCATGGTCGTGTACGTGGTGACTGAATTTGTGAATGTTTTTGCCCTGTATCTTGATGTACTGGAGGTAGAGAGCAGAGGCCAACTTTTCATTTTGAAGCAAAACAACGAGTCATTTTTCTGCTGTGAGCTGTGGCCGCATGTTTTTGGAAGCACAGCTGTTGAGTAAAAAAAAACTTGATCCACCCCTTTTCCCCTTTTCCTCTCTCGATCCACTCGAATCAAGGGTAAACCTAGGCACCTAGCTCCCACGCCACCATTCCCCCACATCTCGAACCCATTTCATCATCTGAGGAGGGTTGTGCCGGATTTTCATGAGGGATTTGGCGGCGGGATGGAGAACATTGGCGAGTAGTGGAAGAAAGTGGCCGAGGGAGAGCATCGGTGGGAGGGGTGGGATCTGGAAGGGGACAAAATCCGGTGATTCAAGGGATTTCGTCTCGGCGGTGAAGGCAGCACGAGGAGAGCTGATGGGAGAGAAACTCATGCCGAATAGGTGGCAACCATGTCGCCCACCATACCAAGGCAATGACTATTGAGGTGCAGCAGAAGCAAAATAGAGGGGGTTGCTCAAGCACATCAAGAGAAGCTAATGCAGGGGCACATATAGGCTGCGGATTCATAAACAAACGAATCCGCAGCAGTGGCATCCTGATCGGAGTCGCAAGCGGAGACCCAGAGATCGGGCAAAGCAAGTCTAGAAGGAAAAGAGCAGGCGACAGATGAGCTGACTCAACTGGTAAAATCGCAAGCTGATCTCAAAGGTTTTTGCAGTAGGTGTAAGATTCATGGTCATACAATTAGAGATTGCAATGTTCAAGTTTCTTTGTGTCATATGTGGGAGGGACAATCATCGTACTTTAGAATGCTATTTGGAGAGTAAGAAATTTGTGGGTTGTGCAGCAAATGGGTTGGGTTACATTCTCATCCAAAACGCAAGGGCGGTTGTGAGTAAAGAGCATGCCAATCCAACGGGGATAGTGTCAATCCTTTTTGGTGGTGTACTAGTAGCGAAACAAGTGGAAGAGGGGTTTAGGCTGTGTTCTTCCCCCACTTTTCCTAACTCACTTCTCTCGTTTTTTGCACGCATGCTTTTCAAACCGCTAAACATTGTGTTTTTTACAAAAAATTTCAATACGAAAGTTGTTTTAAAAAATCATATTAATCCAATTTTCAAAAAAAACAATACTTAATTAATCATGCAATAATATATGCTTCGTTTTGCGTGCCGGGAGACAACCCCTCCTCTCGAACACAGCCTTAATATGCAATTCAAATCGAATTGGAATTGGAAAGCCAAAGCACAATCCAATGGGACTTCCTATCAAAGGGAACCTAGGTGCACTAGCAGATTTTGAGGATTTTAAGCTTAAAGGAGCTGAAATGAGAATTTTTTTTATCAAGAAATGGACTCAAGGGGCTGCTGCTGCCGGCAAATTACACATTGTGCGGGTGGATGTGCATGATTGGTCTGCCTTGAAATGAAGAATCATTTGGCATTTTATGAAGTTGGGTCATGTTTGGGGCTGTACAAGATATTGAATATTGAGGGACTGTTTGTCACAACTCCAAATATGGTGAGGATCAAAGTGGGCGTTATGAACCCCATTGCTCTACCCTTAATATTTGTTTTGACTACCCCTGAAATGCTTATGTATGAAGTCACATTTGAGTTAAAAAAATGGTTCAATAGTAAAGTACAGGGAAAAGGCAAAAGGAGGATGATGATAAGGAGATGTATGAAGTCACATTTCAGTTAGAAGAAATTTTAGAAATGAAATTGAAATTTTAAGGTGATTGAAATTTAATGCCTTGAACGTAAGAAATTGTCTCTGATGTTCAAGATGAAAATGAACGTTTAATGAGTCGTGGCTCTACCGGCCCAAAAAAGAGAGAGTTCGATCCATAGGAAAAAAAAACCAGTACGAAAAAATAGCACAAGGAATTTTTCACTTTGACTAGAAGCACATGTCATCGATTTTCCTTCAATATATAGCACTTCCGTTAACTCAAAATTAGTTATTACAGGATAAATTTTTCTACTTTAATCTAACACCGTTAGCTCAAAATGTGATGAAAGTGTTATGTATAGTAGGAAAACCGATGATATGTGCTTCCAATCGAAGTGAGAAATTTGTTAACGGGTTTCTCTGTGGAGAAAATTCGATCATAGCACAGCAAAGAAAACGGTACCAAAGGCCAAAAGGGTTTCTCTGTTAACGGGGTTTCTCTGTGCTGCTGATCGAATTTTCAAAAAAAAAAAAAAAAGAAAGAAAAAGCCAAAGGCCCAAAAGGGTATCTCCGCCGTCAGCCCGTCTCTGGCCTCGTCACTTCACTCCACTGGCGGCGGCGGCGGCGGCGACAGGACTCCCGCCGCCGCTCAGCTCCGGCGTCGCCCTCCCGGAGGTCCTCGTCGTCTGGGACATCCTGGTACGGCTTCCCCCCAAACCCCTCCTCCGCTGCCGCCTGGTGTGCCGCGCATGGCGCCGCCTCACCTCCACCCGCGACTTCCTCCTCGCCCACCACCGCCACCAGCCCTCCCTCCCCCTCGTCACCGGCTGCAGAAACGGCGACGTCCTCGCCGTCGACCGCCGGCGCCGGCTCCTCCACCCCGTCGCCCGGTTCGACAGCTCCGTCTTCTGCGTGGAGGAGGCCTCCTGCGACGGCATCCTTGTCCTCTGGAGGAAGAGGGCCATCGGTGCCCATTCCAGTGTCCGCTTCTCGATCTGTAACCCGACCACGCGTCAGTCCGGTGACATCCCGCTGCCGCTGCTCACCGGGTTCATGCTCATGGGCTTGTACTGGCACCGCCCCACCGGCGAGTATCGGCTTCTGCTCTACAGGATAGAGCTACCTGCTTCGGAGCGGCTCGTTGATGTTCTGATCCCCGGCGATAGAAACGCCTGCTACGTCTACACATTGGGCTCTGGCGATTTGCCGAGGTGCATTGGGTGGCCAGAGGCGGAGGCAAACGGCGCATCTGTGCTGCTGCATGGGAGCCTGCATTGGTATAAGAGAATCGAAGATATGATTTTGGCGTTTGACATTACAGCCGAGTCGTTCCGGTGGATGCGGTCTCCATTCGGCAAGGCGGTGTGGAGAGCGTTTCATGGCCTGTTTGAGATTAATTGTATGCTCGGCATGTACTGCTGTGACGATGGTGCGACATTTGTAGATATCTGGGTGCTGGAGGATTATGAGAGAGAGGTCTGGTCTCTCAAGTACCGGGTTGAATTGCCAGTTCTAGAGATCAGGAGAGAGCTTGATGTGAAGCGTGATCTTTACAGTGTGATGGTTTCTTCCGAGGATGGGGATGTGCTTGTGCTGGTTAACTGCAAACGAGCCATGCTCTACATTGGTACTGATGGCAAGCTGTTGGCGAGTTTGCCACATGATAATGACGGCCTCAGTATTACTCCAGTGAAGCTTAGAGCAAGCCTTGTTCCGCATGCATTCTTTCCATCTCTGCTGGACTATGTCGTGAATGCTTCGCCTTTCGTGTGATGCCTGCTGAATGAGGTGGTTCCTCTTTTTAAGACTTCTTTCTATTGCCCTTGCCTGCTTCTGAATTATATATGGTGCAATCTCTATGTATTGGATGAGGTTTAAGCTTACAAACTTCTTAATTGCAGTATGCATTATGTATGCAATTAAACTTCTTGCCTGAAAACTGATGGTACATGAATTTGTATTCAGGAAGCTACAAGTGTTATTTTGCTGCATGAATTGTTTCTTCATAGTGTCCTATGGTCTTATAATGCATACTCTCCTACATCTCGATGAAATTACCACTTCAGGACATGTTGATAGCCTCTTTTTTTTTTCTTTTTCTTTTGCTGATGTGACTGATCTGAGGTTGAAGGATATTTGATCAGCTCCTTTCTCCATGAAAATGAAACATTTTCTCTGGTTGGCTTATAAAGATAGAATCCAATCTGCAGTCCAGTTGAGAAAAGGAACTGCAATGGCTCTGAATTTTATTAGTTGTGTTGGGAATTTGAAACTGCTAATCATATCCTTTTCAAATTCCCAATTGCTGTTGGCCTGTTGCTTTGTGGTGCATTTGCAGAGATGCTCTGAACTGGAGCAGAATTCCTTCAAATTTTGACTTTTTTCTTTTGGTTATTGGTTTGGGTCCAAAAGTGCTAGAGTTGACTTTATGCTATTTATTGTTGTTTGCTGGCAACTCTTGTTGACCAGAAATGGTACAATCTTCAGAAATAAACTTGCCTCATCCCCTCTGATTATCTCCTTTTGAATTGTCTTTACATTTGCAGTGTAAGACCCATCTGTTATCTGATGAAGTCAGTTGGGTGGAACTCTTGTCTTCAGCGCTACATGATGCCATGAAAAGCTTGGCGATTACCACATTCTGGAGTTGGCTGACCTGATACTAGTCTTGCTGGATGTAGCTGCTTGGTGTTTTATCTTTGCTGGAGTTGTACATTGTGTCTATTAGGTATGTGCTATCACTTTGACTAGGTGAAGCCAGGGGAAGGTTTATAGTCCTAGTTTACTGTCTTTAGGATGTTCTGTTAAAACTTGTTGAGTTATGTCTGTTAGATGACTGGGGTCTGACCAGAAAACCTGATATTATCCTGTATGTTGGAAATACCTGCAGTTCCTTGCTTTGCTTTCAATGAAAAGCAAGGTCCTATGACCTTTATCTAAAAGGACTACTCTGAATGATTTGTGATGGACAATACCGCTCCTATGGTTTCATCTACAAAATTTTGAAATTCATTTGGTGCTGCAGCATGAACTTTTGACAAGACACAATCTCACTTTTGCATCTATTTTCTTGAACTGGTTGTTTAACTGTTGAGGTTGAGCTGCTTGTAGTGGTGGAAGTGGTAATGATGATGGTCATCATGGAAGAGGGATAACCAGCAGTTGAAGAATCAACAAATTCAGGTGTCACCTTGTCCATGGTTTCAGATATGGCTTCATGGATTCTGTAATCAAGTAAGTTCAGAGCATCTTCAGTGCTTGATGAAATTTTCTTCAAGATGGTGTTGTCCTAGCTAGGACTAGGAGTAGTCATATATTCTATAAGGTGTTCTAATTGGAAGCTGCTCTTTTGATGCTCTTCGTCCTAGTCAGATCATCTTTGTCAAAACCTCAAAGAAGACAAGGCCGCCCTCACCGGCGATGTCTACTGTCTGGATGAGAGAAGGGAGTCTGCAGTGGTGGCGGAGATGCCCCGATGTTTCTGGTTTCTGGACTCGCCACCTTCATCTAAGTAAAAGCCTTCTCTCCGCCAGCGGCCAATTAATATTCTTTCATTTGGTGATGCATTTCTACATTTTCTTTGGTGAAATTTTTTTGTTTGTGTTCTTGTGAATGATTGTGGTCCTAAGTCCTACCCCCAGTTTCAATTTCTTTTGGTTGGTTCCAATCCGGATGAATTCTTTTCCCTTGGATCTCATAACAGATGAGACAATCAGGGAGGTTGGGGCTCAGATCGGGGTTTCTGAGACATAGCTTGGAGCCCCAGATACATGATATTCACATATCAGGGGTGGAGCCACAGTAATATCACCGGGGTCAGATGACCCCGATGGCATTCAACCAACCAAATGAATTGCTCAGTATTTTATAGCTAATGACCCCAGCAAACAAAGTTTGATGACCTCGGTCAGCCCGCTAATCTGCTGGAGCTCATGAAAGCTAAAACAATATAGTAGTAGCTTATTTGTTATGCTACTGTCAATCCACCACAGCACCACTAATGCCTCAATTAAACATATTTGGGCTGTTAATGATCTAATTTAGCTACGTGGCATGCATATCAATGCATTAGGCCAGTAGTTCTGCTAATCGAATAACTAGATGTTAGGTGTGTTTCTTTAAGCTATTTACTCCATCTCGAAATATAGCTATCTCTAGGATTTTAATTTATTTTAAAATATAACTACTTTCCATATACCTCTTCATCTCAACCAATCTCTTAAAAAAGAAGGGCATTTTGAGATGGAGGGGGCAGTAAGCTACATCCATAGCTTGCCTTTATGTCCGAAAGAAAACATTGTTGTTAGGGCTGATTTATATGGTTCTAACTTTTAAATTTTTAGACCTTTTAAAAATCCATAGATTCTTGTATAATATAGAGTTTATGTATTTATTTTTAGTAAAATGAAATAATTCCAACTTGCTCACAGTTCTAGCTACAAAAGACTTTTGAGCTAAAGATACTTAAAGTTGGAGTCCCCTCAAAAACGACACTATTGCAAGTGAAAGCCATGACTCCAGTGACTCAAAATCCTGGCTCCGTCCGTGGGGGCCTACTAATTCTTTTTGTAACTACATATGATTGCACAAATATGGCTTCATTGCATTTCCATTTAGTTAGCATATTGTTTGTGTTTTGTGTTGGACAATAGGGCGTTGAAGCTTTTGTCATCCAAGAATTACTTTGTTACAGAGTACCAGATTGTTGTAATCTTGAGATGCAGATATTTTGAATGATTACCGGAGCCTTGGATATCTCCCTATTCTTTGAAAAATAATCCTTTATGGTACTAGCATGGAAAAGTAAATAAATTGTAATGTGTGATATCACCGAATTATGCTGTATAAGTGTCAAATTGAGAAAAATAACAAAACATCATCTAGATGAAACAATATTCTTTTTGGACGAAAGTTCTCCTTCACCTCTACTTCCTCACTGAAATTGACAGCCAAAAATGGAAGAACATTTTGGACAAGTAGAAATAAGATTATGAATGGTGAAACTTTATGGAAAGGTGAATCAACTTCAAATAAAGAAGTGGAAGGATGAAAAGGCTTGGAAATTGTGCTCTCAAATGTCCTCCACATTCTATCGTGTGAAGTACTATTGTTCATGTGAACTTTTAGGGAAAACACAAATGACTTGCATATCATGGCATAAAGAAGAAGCCGATAACGAACAGGGAAAATTTAGATGACTCCGTTCACATAAAAATAACAAGCACTGTGAAGATTGTTCATGTGAACCGAATCATCTAAATCCTGAGTTGTTTGAGATGTTCCTGCATGTTGGCCTAGTGAGTTTCACAACTTAGCAGCTAAATTATTTACAATTTAGCTTTTGCACATGACACATATTATCAAGGACCATGGTCTACCTTCAATTTTCCTGTAGCTGCCGTAGCTCAACCTATCTGCTCCCGATGTACTGATGTCTCCGGCTCCTTAAGTTTAATTGCAATGACAATGTCTCACCATGTTAGCAGTTGAAAACATGTCGTTTCCTTTTTAGAAATAACACGGTGCCTGCAAGATAGAAAACACAATTAGTTATTTATTCACGATATATATTCTTCTTAGAGTATCATGTGCAACTGAGAGTGAAAAAACTGATTTCTTCGTTACATACAGTATGAACTTTTTTCTGGTGTGAGGTTCCTGGTCTGACTAGTTTTTTGCAGTGACCCAGTTGTCCATAAAAGGCTGAGTGCACGCATATGCATTCTTGATTGCTGTAATAGAATCAGAAGAGAAGTATTAGCCAAAATCAAATGATATGATGCAATTTTAGAACAGTGGTTAGACGTTATATGTAGTGACCTACATAATCCTCAGTTAACTAATTGAATTTTTATGTATGTTTGTCATAACCAGAGCATGAAGTTGTTTCCCGATCTTCTGTTATATGTAATCATAATATCGGGGTATTAGGAATTCGACCACCTACTAAATTAATTGCATGACGATTTACAACTACTAACCACTTGTTGTGTACCATTGTGCCTCTCACAGAAGATTTTTTGTTACAACTATATACATTGTACCCACAAACTAGACATGATTCATTTGCTTATAGATTTTTCTTTAATCCATAATTCATGATTAAGGAGGGAATTCACTTGTCATACTTACAGTTTTTCTATAATGATGCTGTTCTTTTTCTTTTCTTTGCATTGCCATGGTTGAATTCCTGGAGGAATGTGAGCTTGCCAATCAATTTTATGCCTGAAATTATTCCTGGTGGAGCATCTAAGTATCTTAACTGGGTCAACCTGCTGATGCCATTTTCGAGTCCTATTTTTAGTCTATTCACATACCGAGACTGCAGACTCAATGCTTGCAAGTGGTAGAGTCCAAATAACGATGTAGGCAGAAAGGTAAATTCTCTGCTTTCTTTGATGTCCAGATACCTAAGGTGGACCATATGCTGGATGTTGTTTGGCAGAACACCAGCAGGATGGCGGAGCACTAATACCCGTAAGCTTCCTAACTCTTTCAGTGTTTCTTCCAGAGCATAGTTGAAATTAGATGTGCGGGTCCAGCTCCAGGAGGCAACATCTGCCTTGCATATTATTAAGCTTCTCAAATTTTTCTTTATTTCTATGTTTTCTTCAAGGCTTGCATACACAGTAGATATGTTGCTTGCATTGACATATAGGTGGCGAACATTTGTTGGAATACTGACATGGAAATCATCTTCTATACGGAAGTGTTCACCATTTGAGATTGACTCAGCAAAATCATGTAGCAAGTCATGAACAACATAATGATCCTCTATATTGGCAACCTTACGGATGAATGAAATCTGTAAAAGATCATTGATGTAACGATATGCGGTTTCATCTGGTGTTTCCTTGTTAACGAAACCATGAGCTCTCCACATCCTTATTAGTGCATCACCTCGAAGTTGGTAATTCTTAGGGAATAAGGCAAAATAAATAATGCACTGCTTCAAATGATCAGGAAGACGCACATAGCTCAACCTCAGTGCTGGCATAATACCATCTTCCTTCTGTTCTATCTGCCACAATTTTCTTCCATTGACTGTCTCCCAGTGTTTTTCATCTAGTTTAAACTTTAATAAGTTCCCTACTGTCTGAGCTGCTAAAGGTGAACCAGCCAACTTCTTTACCAATTCTTGACCAATACTTTCCAATTGTGGAAATTGGGATGGATTTGCATCATGAAAGGCACACTGTAAAAAGTGTTCCCAGTAGTCTTCATCTTCTAGGCCATCTAAATGCACTATCTCGGTTGCCCCGTTAATGTTTGCAACATTTTGACTTCGAGTAGTTACTATTAGTTTGCTGCCTTTACTGGTAGACTGCAGAGGCTTGCACAGATTCTCCCACTGGCTGCTCATTTCATTCCATACATCATCAAATACTACCAAAATCCTGCTACCTTTCAGTTTGTCCTTAAGTATCCTCTGAGCTTGATCTAAACTACTGATGCTGCTCAACTCAGCAGCTGTACAAAGGTGAACTGACTGTACCAACTCTTTTATTAGGCGTTCAACGTCGAATTTATTTGAAACATGGAGCCATGCCATAAAATCAAAGTGTTTCTCTTTATCATAAAAAATGCTATACACCTTTTGTGCAAGCGCAGTCTTACCGACACCAGCAATGCCAACAATTGATATAACATCATAAGGTTGACTGGACTTTTTATTTTTCTGAATAAGTAACTTCTTTAGGTGTTTACCTTCACTAACCCGTCCAAAAAACTTTGTGGTGTCCAGCATCGAGGTTGTTGTGCGCCACTGAACTGGATGTTCTGGTGCCCTGTTTTCTAGCTTCAGTAACTCCAGGAGTGTTTTCATCCGACTATCAATCTCATTAAATATAGTCACTGCAGCAGCTAACTTAGTGAGATCTTCATCACAGAAAAGGAATCGTTTGAGAGCACGAACTGACCGTTTTACTGTTGAATCACTGCTAAGGGTGGTTATGGAGGATGATGAAGAGGAACAGGATGAAGAAGAACCAGCTATGGCAGATGAAATTGAGTTAGTGGTCACCTTGCCCATGACTTGAGCTTTAGTGGTCACCTTGTCCATGACTTCAGCCTGTGCTTCTAGAACTCGGTAATCAAATAAATCCAGAACATCCTCAGCCTGATAAGCAGCATCTTTAATTCCCCTTAACTGATTTGCAATGTTTGTTTCCCTACCTTGCAATCTCTCAGCTCTGCATACCAATTCTTGGACTGTCAGTAGACTCTCCTTAAGGCTTCTCAGTTTGTCCTTTGTGTCTTCCCGTTGGTATTCGTACTGATCTCCTGCATAAGAACACACCTTATCAACCAGCTTTGATATGCAGGCTGAGGCGATCCATCCCCCTATTGCTGTAGTCGCCATTGTTCCCCAAGGAGTTGTTCGATGCAGGTTCAATCTCTCAGCTCTGTCTACCAATTCTTGGACTTCCAGTACTCTCCTTAAAGCTTCTCAGGTTGTCCTTTGTGTCTTCATTAATACTGATCAATCAATGAGCTTTGAGAATTGAGATGCAGGCTGAGGTGATCCACCCCCCTTATTTCTGTAGCTGTGATTTTTAACTTTGAGAAGTTGTTCAATGCTGGTTCCAAGTTGCTGCATAAAGAGCAAAGATTGGTGATGTGGAGAGCTTGTATGTAGATGTAGTCAAGAAAGAGAAAGAATCATTATAATACAAAAAAAGCTGTCTTACTTCTCCGAGCAGCTTCATACACTACATATTCTAATGTCCTATGGTAGAATAGAAAAAATATTGCTTGTTTTTACTGTAATTTCGTTGTTTAGTTTTCTGTGTATGCTCACTACACTGATTGTGGTTTTCTTCACAAAGTTACTGCAATTTTTTTTTAAAAATATTGAGCTGCCACATAGTCTCTTATGCTTAATTATGTGTATTGAAACATAGTTGTTGCATGTAAAAAAAGTTTTGGTGATTCATTACAAGGGGACCATTTTTTAATGCTCAGGTGACTAATATCTTTGTGAAAATTTTTTATGAATTTCTGACTTCTGGTGCTCACATTCGTTCTAATAACTAGGTACTTTTGGAGTGGCAGTATTGTCGTGGTTGAATTGCAGATACCCTCTGTATGAACCAATGATAGTTCGATGTGGAAACTACTTGGAAGCTGGAACATGCCTAAAAAATTGCAGGTAGTGTCTCCCAAGACTCATTTTCGTTTTGGGTTTCTTGTAGTTGCTTGCTGCATAGTATATTCACAACAAGAGTAGAAGCAAAATGGTCTCTTGTTCTTGTTTATTGTTTCATGTAATCCTGTCGTTTTCCAGGACCTTTGTTGCTCTGCGTAGTTTTGCCGCTTAAATCCCAGGTATAGCAGCCCATGATTTCAGCCTGTCCTTTTAGAACTCGGTAACCATATAACTCCAGAACATCCTCAGCCTGATAAGTATAAGTAGCATCTGTTATTTCCAATGTTTGTTTCCTTATTAGCTTGTAATATCCCATCTTTGTGTCTCACTTCTTGGATTGTCAGTAGACTCTCCTTAAGGCATCTCAGTTTGTTCTTTGCGTCTTCTCGGTGGTATTCATGCTCATCTCCTGCATAAGAGCGTATCCTGTCAACTAGATTTGGCTATCCATCCCCGTATTTTTTATGCTGCCATTTTTAGCTCGATGGAGTTCGTCAGTGCTGGTTCCAAGTTGCTGCATAAAGAGGAAGGATTGTTATTTTTGATAATGAAAGTGGAAGGGTTGCTGATTTAGAGAAAACTTGTATTTTAGAGATAGTTAAAGAAAGAGTCATTATGATTTAAACTAAAAAGCTATATTCTCCGAGCAGCTTCATTTGTCAGTACAGTGGAAAAATCATTAATTGATTCTTTTTAATTTGATTTGGTTGCCTAGTTTTCTTGGATTTTTCACATTTTTTATCCTTTTAGAAAACTTATTTTAGAAATGATCATTTTCATGGAGCCAATTCATTGGCGCCGTGGTCCAACATGACGGTGCCAATGACGTTTGCGTCATCCCCATATCCCCTTGGTGGATGCCCCTTGGTGGAAGCTAAGTCACTAATATAAAAGGGACGGCACCGATATTGTTGGCGCTGATGACCAATTTGTATTTTTTTTAAAAAGGCTCTAGTTGTAATAAAAAAATATTTACAAATAGGTCTTCGGTGCTAGCGTCATTAGCGTTGAGAATCTATTTGTTAATACAAATAGGTCCTTTTGTGCTAAAAGTAGGTTATTTTATCTTTTACAAATAGGTACTCGGCTCCAACGATATTGGCGCTGTCCTCCTTCACATTAATGATGCGAGGGGGACGGCGTAAACATCATTGGCGCCGTTATGTTGTACCACGGTGCTAAGGTGCTAAGGACTTAGGCTGTGATCGTTTGGGTGGGTTGGGAACAAATGTTTTGTGCACGAAAAACGGAGTAGTCCATCAGCGCATGATTAATTAAGTATTTATCAAATTATTTTTGAAAAAGGATCAATATGATTTTTTAAAGCAACTTCCGTATAGAAAATTTTTGCAAAAAAACACACCGTTTAATAGTTTGAAAAACGTGCGCGCGAAAAAGCGCATGATTAATTAAGTATTTATCAAATTATTTTTGAAAAAGTATCAATATGATTTTTTAAAGCAACTTTCGTATAGAATTTTTTTTAAAAATACACCGTTTAATAGTTTGAAAAGCGTGCGCGCGAAAAACGAGGGATGTGAGTTGGAAAAGTTAGGGAAAGAACTCAGCCTCAAAGGTTAAAATCCAGCCTAGTTTTCCATGCCTGATCACTGCACGTCTGCGCGGTTTTCAGCTTGTTCTTCAAAGATATTAACATCTTAAAAATTGTATTCAGCTGCCCACAAAGGTATTAATTTTAAACATAGTTGTAACATCTAAGACATAGTTTCTGGCGACCCATTCCAGGCAGATCATTTTTATTATGCTCTGGTGAATCAGCTTATGTGAAAACCTATGCCTTTCTGGATGCTACTGCTCAGGTTGGTTCTAGGCAGAATTGCAGATACCCTCTGAACCAATTATAGCTCGCCGAGGAAATTACTTGGAACATGCCTAATTTAATGGCAGGTATTGTCTTCTAGACCAAGAAGGGTCATTCATGAGTAATGATGCAAGATTATATTTTTCCTTGTAGTTTAGTTGTACTGCTTACTATATTCCACAGCAAAGGTAGAAGCAAAATGGTGTCTTACATCTTCTTGTTTATTGCTACATGTTTTCCAGGACGACCTTCCTTGCTCTGCGTGTTTTTGCCGCTTAAATACCATGACAGTATAATTCATGTTTGCTAGCTCAATACGCTAGCTGTGTCCTTTCATTAAACCTGGATTGTAGCGTTCGTTTTCTGTACAATAAGAGCATGTTTAGTTCGCGAAATAAAAATTTTTATGTCACATCGAATGTTTGACCGGATATCGGAAGGAGTTTTCGGACACGAATCAAAAAACTAATTTCATAACTCGTCTGGAAACCGCGAGACGAATCTTTTGAGTTTAATTATTCCGTCATTAGCAAATATTGGTTACTGGTTAATTATGGACTAATTAGTCTTAAAAGATTCGTCTCGCGATTTCCCTCCTTAACTGTGCAATTAGTTTTTCTTTTAATTTATATTTAATGCTCCATGCATGTGTCCAAAGATTCGATGTGATGTTTTTGGAAAAACTTTTGGGGAACTAAAACAGGGCCTAAACATTGCCAGGTAATGGTCTAATTGTTTGCTCAAAATGGAGTTTTCATGCATATATCTGCTAATGATAGAAAAAGGTAGAAAAGTATATGTCAAGTAGCGCAAGATCCTATATAAACGTATTAACAGTTTTTAGCCAGTTAGGAATAACAAAATATTCGATCGGCCAGTCGATCGACCCAGTCAAGCTATCTTAATCAGCCTGTGAATAAGGCTGAGTTATAAGCTTCAACTCTAAACAACTTCCTCGTTTTCTATTAACACTCATCCCTAACTACTAAACGGTGTATTATGTGCAAAAAAAAATATATATTAAAGCTTTATAAAAGCCCATATTAATCTAGTTTTTCAGTTTATAATAATTAATACTTAATCATGTGGTAATGACTTCTCTCTTTTCTGGTATCGCTTAAACTGCTTCTGGTAGCGCTTAAACTGCTAGCCGAAGTGCTAGCTCGAACGCAGCCGTACGAGACAGCTGGGACTGATGAGCCGATTCTAGCATATACATATCAATGATGGATTATTAGTATATAATTAATTGAGTATTAACCATTATAAACTTAAAAAAATGATTTGTTTGAGTTTCTTTAAAGAAATTTCTATAGTTATTTTTGTCATAAAACATCCCATTTTTTGTCATAACAGTGAGCTCTAGCACGGCCTCGTACTCCCATCACCCGAAGGCCGCCGCAACAACGTTGTCCGCGTCGCCCCTTCCTCCATCAAGCCGAAGCCCTTGCAGCCATCAGGCTTTGTCGTCATCATCGCCAGCTTCACGTCATCAAGCCCTACGCGTCGCTAACATTGCTTCGTCTGCTTCGTCTTCACCCAAAAGTCACCACCGAAGTTGTCTCCCAATTACCGACCCATTTGTCTATGTCCCCCAAGCCATCCTCTCCATGTCAAGTTCGTCACCGCTCTCTTCTAGCCATGCTAGTTCCTCTCCTCTCGTCGTGGCTTCTCTCTTTGTGGCATTGCTATTCACCACCGTTTTCTAGAGGGCTTTGATCCCCGTGCTGCTGGCATCGGTTGCCACCCGTGTTGTCATGGTGTGCACGTGTGGAGGCCACGTCAGTGCCACGTGGTTGCGCGCATTGCATCTAGTGGGGCCCGCTTGTGGGCAACTGGCTTCGGTTGACACGCGGGTCCACTTCCATAGACCCGTGAGCAGTTTCTGTGCACTTGGTCCTCCATGGTCTCGAGGTTGACATTCTAGGAGCAATAAACATGTTTTATATTGCAAAATTAATTCAATAATTTGTAGATCTCCATTAAACAACAAATAAGCTTTGGATGACCATATTTTGGTCATACAAACTCTGAATCTATCTGTTCAAGCCTCTTAATTATAACCTAAAGAATCCATGGTTGTGCTTCTTATGTACTGATCTTTGCTTTTTGAATAGGGTTTTATCTTTTTTTTTGTGTGCTTCATGTAGTTCATGTCATTCCGAAGGATCCTGAAGTGCGGTTCGTTTCTGCGCTGAAGTTTCAGAAGATCGTTTCTTTGAGCAAAGGCATGTCGCATGGGAATTTGCAAAACTGTTTTAATTTAAAGTATTGCATTACACTTTATTAAATTCTCGCATATAATTGTTTTACTTAGGCATGCCTATCATTCCTTGCTATGGTCTTACTATTTGTTATTGCTTCATTAGACCTCAACAATTGTAGGTAACAAATACAAGCTAGTGAGAACTGATGCTTACTTGACCTTTTAGGATAATGCTTACCCATGCTTAGTGAGAAACTTATATATGTTTTACAATATTAGATTTCGGGAATTATTTCACATCTCACATAGTAACTTCGGACTGTTGGCGGGTTCGCTTGGACATGATGAGCTTCTCCCTTTAAAATTCCCAAAACCATTTTTTCGATAGGGCTCGAGGTGTGGTTTTTTTACAGGAAATAGTAGGAGAGGCTCCTACTGCAAAATATCATAGAGATAGAGTAATATTTACAGAAGACTATAAAAAAACGAAGGGGGAAGTGAAATTTACAAATTGTCAATCCATGATTGCCAAAAGAGTCTATCTTGCTCCTTTACCCTAAACAAAAGTAGAGTAAAATCCTCCCAGAAACGACATTTACACAGGTTGAAGCCCGGTGCAATGCTGTTGAAGATCAAATCATTTCTGATTTACTAAATGTTCCAGATTGAGATTGCAAAGACTTCAATGAAGAACGGGAACCCAAAGCTCTGTTTTGCTGAAATCACCATGTTCATAAATTCCATATCTGTATCCCCACATAACTCCAGCATTGTGTGGCAAATGAATATGTGAAGAATAGGTGCAACATATCTTCTGTATAGATGTAATATTACATGCAGCAGAGTTGGAGCAGAGTTGGAGCTTGAAATGGTTTGAAAGTATTTCATTTTCTCAGTCCTTCTCGTACAGGCGGACCGGCCGTCCGACTAGAAAGACCGATTTTGTCCGCCTAGAAAAATGTTTTTTTCTATTAGTGACCACTGCTGTTCAACCTGAACCACTGTTGCCGAAAGGTCGCTGGAACACCGTTGTTCTCTACGGTGGCACTTGGGAGAGGGTTTGACTGGTTCGATCAATTACCTTATTTAATTACCTCAGATCAGTACAGCAGTACAGCTGACCTACTAAGCCCTGGAATATTCACTACGCTAGATCGGCCCACCTGTGATGGCCCACCAGTGACATGCTGAAGTGCACATCACATATGGTCCATCAGAAGGTCATAACAGGTGAGGCCATCGGCTGAGGCCCATCACAGGTATTTGGTCACGTGTGATGGGTTGGAATTTGCACTCGACATAGGTCTACCTTTGTCGGGTGCAAATTTTGGCCCGTCACAGGTGGCAAAATATCTGTGATGGTCCTTATTGTTCCAGCCCAACATAGATGCGAGGTATCTCACCTGTGACATGTGTAAAATTTGTGTGCCCATCAAAGATGACAAAAAAAATCGCTTTTTTTCCATTCTCTTCCCGGCTCCGAAGCTTCTCCTTATCCTCTTCTTCTTTCTCACTCCTCTACTCCTCTCTCTCTCTTTCTATTCTTCCACCCAGACGTGCCTCCCTCTTCGACCAACTGCGGCCGGATGTGGTAATGGTTGCTGGACACTGCCTCCCCCTCCAACCGATGAGCGTCGGGCGCTTCCTCCCCCTTCGACTGACTGTGGCCAGATGCAGCAACGATTGTTGGGCATCGTCCCCTCCTCCGACCGACGAGCACCTGGCGACTCCTCCAACCGCTGGGCGCTGTCTTCCCCGGGTCCCTTGCCTTTATCCCTGTCGGATGCGCCTCCGACTAACGGGCACCGCATCCTACGAGCCCTCCTTCCCTCTCGGCCTAGTTAGATGCGCCTTCGACCGATGGGTGCCACCTCCCGTGAGTCCTCCTTCCCCTTCGGCCCAACCGGATGCTACTCTAATCGCTGGTCGCCATAGCCGCTCTCTCTCGACTGCAGGTCATCATGGCCTCTTTCCCATGACCGCTAGCCGTCGGAATTGGCCTCCATGAGGTCGGGGGACATGGATCTGAACTCTAGGCACCGCCTCCTTGATCCTCGTGTGGCGACTGAGGCTATCCCTTGACCGCCAGTCCCAGATCCATCGTCCACGTGGTTGGGCGACACGAATCTAACCACCGGACACTACATCCTCTATCCCTAGGTGCTGCGATATCCACCCCGACCGTCGTATTCTTCATCCCTGACTGTCGGGTATTGTCTCCTCCGAACCTAAGCACCGGCCACCTCCTCATGGACAAGCATGGCATGGTGCCATGGTGATGAAGATGAAGGGCTTTGTCGGCCGGCAACTCCAGGCGTCGTCAAGTATTACCCCCCCTCCCCCCTCCTTCTATTGCGCTGAGATGATATTGCTGTCTATTGATTGACAAAATCTTATCATCCCCTTCTGTGAATGTAACAGTTTTTCTGATCTAAAATTTCATCTGTTTGAATGTTGAAGTTCTTGTGATCTAAAATTTCATCCTTTTTTTGTTTTTGCAATTTCATCAGTGTTGACAGCGAGCACCACAATGGCACTGGTTGCCATTTTTTCTCGTTTTTTCACACCGGGTTGTAAGCTGTTTTTCTTAATTTATTTTTCTGGGTTATAGATACCACTGACGGGTACATCACCAACCTATGGACCGTTTGAGATGTGGTCATTTGCGACGGGTTCTGTAAGCAGCCCATCATAGGGGTTGGTCACCAGCGACGGGCCTTCACCCGTCAGATGTGAGGTGGAGTCATCACTGGTCACTGATCTCTGACGAGAGCCAAACCCGTTAGAGGTGATAGTATGAGTCCGTCAGTTAGCGTAGTGATTAAAAGTTCATTTCCTCTAGATAAAATATTTCCTAGTTCTTGAAAGACAACCGAGCCACTCGTTGTGTCATTATCTGCATAGCAAGTTTGCCCACAAAATGCTAATTCTCATACTTTAGAGCAATATAATTAATACTTTATTAGTTTAATATTATAAGATGCTTTGTTAAACTTTCTTAAATTTAACTAAATTTATAGAGAAACATAGCAACTCTTATAACACCTAACTTGTTCCATTGAGACTAACATTGAATATAGTTTGATAGTATATGTTTGGTGTTAAAAATGTTACTATATTTCTCTATAAATTTGTAACTTATAAAAGTTTGACTTAAAAACGTCAAAGCGTCTTATAATATAAAAAGATGAAGTACCCAGTTTCATATCACTGGTGGAGAAACCATCTTTCGTCAGTCGGCCTAATTGCACAATAGTCCCGGTTGCAACAAAAACCGGGACTAAAGATCATCTTTGTCCCGATTCAAATGCTGTCAGGTCTTGGCAGGCCCCCCCGGGATCTTTAGTCCTGGTTGGTAACATCAACCGGGACTAAAGATCCCGACGATCTTTAGCCCCGGTTCATAACACCAACCGGGACTAAAGTCCCACCCCTATATATATATATGTCTTCTTCCTCCTCTAGCCCGAGCAAGCTTCAAAATTTCTTCAAAAAAGAGGGGAGGTCATGCCAAAATTTCTAGTGAATTTATTTTGGTGATTATATACAAATCGGAGGTACCTAAAAGGTTAGCAACTTCATCCTCCAATGTTTTTTTTGTCATATTACATTTGGAGCTATGTTTTGCACACTTTTTTGTCTCCAAAATTTTGTTGTTAGTTGATGAGAGAGAAAATTTGTGTGGGGAAGAAAGAATATATAGAAATTTAGTTTATTTGCTAAAGAAGGTTTTATAAAATAGTTGAGAAGGAAAATATAGTGAAAGTTAATCTTGAATAATAGAAAACAAACTAAAATGAAAAATTAAAATAAGTACAACACATTAATAGTAGTTTAAAACTTTATAAATAGTAAATAAGAATTATTTGGTGTAATATTTCATAATTTTTGTATGAATAATGATATGTCATTATTGTGTGACTGTTGAAAGAGTTTGTAATTATTTTATAATTATTGTATTACTGTCATTATTATACGAATAATTATTTGTGTACGATTTTTTTTCATGTCATGTAGATGGATCGGCAATGGATGTACGCTGACCGGCAGTCCAAAGAGTTTATTGACGGCGTGCATTATTTTTTGAGAGTGGCCGAAGCTAACATGCAAAAGGGTTTTATTTGTTGTCCATGCGATAAGTGTAAGAATCAGAAGGAGTATTCTGCATCCAGGACTATTCATTTCCACTTGTTTAAGTCGGGGTTCATGCCAAGCTATAATTGTTGGACATCCCACGGAGAGCAAGGTGTTAAAATGGAAGAAGATGAAGTGGAAGACGACAATATTCCGCACTTTGCTCAGTACGCTGGATTTGAAGGAAATCAAACAGGCGAGGAGGAAAGGGATGCTGATGGTAACAACGTTACGGATGATCTTGGTCAGATGTTGCAGGACGCCAAGGAGGATTGCGAAAGTGAAAAGGGGGCCCATAAATTGGACAAGATGTTAGAGGACCACAGAACGTCGTTGTACCCAGGTTGCGAGCAGGGGCACAAAAAGTTGGATACCACTCTGGAGTTCTTGCAATGGAAGGCACAAAATGGTGTTAGTGACAAGGCATTTGGCGATTTATTGAAACTCGTCAAGAACATTCTTCCGGAGGGAAACAAATTGCCCGAGACAACGTACGAGGCTAAGAAGATAGTCTGCCCTCTAGGACTGGAAGTTCAGAAGATTCACGCATGTCCGAATGATTGTATCCTATATCGCGGTGAGGATTACGAGAACCTAGAAGCATGCCCTGTTTGCAAAGCACTACGATACAAGATTAGACGAGATGATCCAGGAGAAGTTGACGGGCAGCTAACGAAGAAGAGAATTCCTGCTAAGGTGATGTGGTATTTCCCTATAATACCACGGCTAAGGCGTTTGTTCAGGAACAAGGGGAATGCTAGAATGATGCGATGGCACGCTGAAGAGCGTCAACAGGACGGGATGCTGAGACACCCCACCGATGGTTTACAGTGGCGAAACATCGACAGAAAATTTAAAGACTTTGGAAAGGACACACGAAACATACGGTTTGGTTTAAGTACGGATGGCATGAATCCTTTTGGAGAGATGAGCAGCGGCCATAGCACTTGGCCCGTTACGATGTGTATCTATAACCTCCCCCCGTGGCTATGCATGAAGAGAAAGTACATAATGATGCCGATTATAATTCAAGGCCCCAAGCAACCTGGTAACGACATCGATGTGTACCTAAGACCACTGGTCGAAGATCTTAAACTGTTGTGGAAGAAGGAAGGTGTCCCCGTGTGGGACGAGGACAAATAGGAGGAGTTTAACCTATGAGCGCTGCTGTTCGCAACCATCAACGATTGGCCTGCACTTAGCAACCTATCCGGGCAGTCCAACAAGGGGTACAAGGCTTGCACTCACTGTATGGATGAAACAGAAAGTACGTATCTTAAGCACTGTAGGAAGGTTGTGTACATGGGTCATCGTCGATTCCTTGCAGCAAATCACCCGGTACGGAAGAAAGGCAAGCACTTTGAACATAAGGCGGACCACCGTACGAAGCCTAAATATCGCAGCGGGAAAACAGTGTTTGCTATGGTTAAAGATCTTAAAGTAGTGTTTGGAAAGGGGCCTGGCAGCCAGCCTATAGAGAGCGAAGATGGTCACGCGGCGATGTGGAAAAAGAACTCTATATTTTGGGAGTTACCCTATTGGAAATTCTTGGACGTCCGCCACGCAATCGACATGATGCACCTCACTAAGAACCTTTGCGTAAACCTTCTTGGCTTCCTAGGTGTATATGGAAAGTCGAAAGATACACTGGAAGCACGTAATGATCTGAAGCATATGGAACAACACGGTGACCTTCACCCGGAACCAAAGGAGAAAGAAAGCCATTACTTGAGTCCAGCCAGCTACACTCTTAGCAAGGCAGAGAAGGAAAGTATGTTTGAATGCTTGGAGAGCATCAAGGTACCGTCTAGATACTCCACGAATATAAAGCGAATAATAAGCACGAAGGAGAAGAAGTTCGCAAATCTAAAGTCTCATGACTGTCACGTGTTGATGACACAGCTGTTACCAGTTGTAATCTATCATCGATCCTGATAGATTAGAAGCCCTGCAGAATGATGTGGTGCAATGTCTTGTCAGCTTTGAGTTGATATTTCCACCTTCATTTTTCAATATAATGACGCATCTGCTTTGTCACCTTGTCAAAGAGATCGGTATTCTCGGTACTGTGTACCTACACAACATGTTTCCTTTCGAGAGGTACATGGGCGTTCTGAAGAGGTATGTTCGTAACCGTGCTCGTCCAGAGGCATGCATCGCCAATGGGTATGGAACAGAGGAGGTCATTGAATTCTGCGTAGAATTTATCGAAGACCTTCGCCCAATCGGGGTACCTGAATCACGCCATGAAGGGAGACTACGGGGAAAGGGGAGTCTCGGAAGGAAAGCAATAATGATGGTAGACAACAATTTATTCTGTAAAGCCCATTTCACGGTTCTGCAACAATCTTCATTGGTGGCTCCCTACATCGAGGAGCACTTGGCTCTAGTTCGCGCCAGAAACATCGGTAAGTCCGATGCATGGGTAACGAGACGATTAACCAACAACTAGCCTTCCTGGCGAGGGGACCATCTGGCTTGATCGCGGCATTCCAGGGATATGAAATCAATGGGTACACATTCTACACGAGGGCCCAAGAAATGAAGAGCATGAACCAGAACAGTGCTGTTCGTATCGATGCCATGGGACACGATGGTACAACTGGCACGTATTACGGTGCCATCGAGGACATATGGGAACTTGACTATGGACCTCTTAAGGTCCCTCTGTTCCGGTGCCAATGGGTTAGGTTGACTGGTGGAGACATAACGATTGATGACAGTGGATGACAACGGTTGACTTTAACAAGGTTGGATACTCGGACGAACCTTTTGTCCTTGCCAATGATGTAACCCAAGTTTTTTACGTCAAGGACATGTCTAGCAAAGGAAAAAAGGGCAAAGGGCCTGACGAGCCGAAGCGCCACGTGGTTCTCCCAGGAAAAAGAAAAATCGTTGGAGTAGAGGACAAGACTGACGAGGATTACGATCAGTTTGATGGGCAACCCCCTTTCACGGTGACGATTGACCCTAGCATCCTCCTATCAAATGAAGACATCCCTTACTCACATAGCGATCACAAGGAATGAACAATAGTGAGGAGAAAGTACGTGCGGTCAACTGTCACCGCCGATGTATTGCCGTAATTGTTCTGTACACGATGTAAACTATGTTGGATGTACTGAATATCCATACAAATCAATTGTTGTATGGCATATGTTAATTATGTATGATTATTAGAATTTTTATCAAATTGAAATCATCCATATGCTAGTTATATATGATTATTAGATTTTTTATTAATTATGTATGATTATTAGAATTTTAATCAAATTGAAATCATCCATATGCTAGTTATATATGATTATTAGAATTTTTAAAGGTTTTAAATCATGCACGTGGTATTTACATATGTTAATTAGAATTTTCAACAATTTAATATCATGATATGCTAATTATATATGATTATTAGATTTTTTATTAAAATCATGCATGTGGTATTTACATATGTTAATTAGAATTTTCAACAATTTAATATCATGATATGCTAATTATATATGATTATTAGATTTTGTATTAATTTTAAATCATGCATGTGCTATTTACATATGTTAATTAGAATTTTTAACAATTTAATATCATGCATATGCTAATTATATATGATTATTAGAATTTTTAACAATTTTAAATCATTCATGTGCTTATTATATATTATCCACGTATTCTACTACATACAACAATAATTTTTCGAAGGTTTTGTCCTTAATTGTTCGACTTTAAATAATTGTAATACATTATATACTATTTTAGAAACACATATGCAATGAAATTCAAGACACAACTGCTATTATCTTTAGTCCCGGTTCTTAACCTTAACCGGGTTTAAAAAGAATTTGGAAATAGCGGGAAAAGATCTTTAGTCCCGGTTGGTGAGAACATCCGGGAGTAAAGATCGGGACTAAAGATCTGGGGTATATATATTCTCGGTGCACTCTCGTCTTCTCCACCAACACTTAGACGTTTTTCCATCTCGGCTTCTCCTTCGCCGCCACCGTGCCTAGGGCAACCCCGCGCCGACGCCGCTGTCGTCTCTCGCCGTCGCTTGGCGGTCCTCGCCGCCTCCGCCGCAGACGCCGCCGTCGCATCTCTTGGGTGAGAGCCGCCGCTGCCTCTCTCTCTCTCGATCTCGATCTCTCTCTCTCCATGGCCGACGACCGACATCGACGCGGCGGCCGCCGCCGCCGACGCCATCGCCACTGCCACTCCGCTGCCCCCGCCTCGAGCTCGCCACGCCGCCGCGCCACGCCGCCGGGCCACTACGCCATGCCGCCGCCGCGGCACGCCAACGCCGCGCCCCCACGCTGCCGGGCCCCAACGCCGCCGCCGCGCCCGCACGCCGCTGGGCCGGCCCACGGCGCCCCGACGCCGCCGCCGCGCCACTGCCGCGCACGCCCAACATTGCCGAACGTGAACGAACGTGATTGAGACGTGACCGAACGCGAACGAATGTGAACGATACGTGGACGACCTTGAACAAACGCTTAACGAACATGAACGAATGTGAACGAAACGTTAACGAACGCGAACGAACGTGAACGAAACGTTAACGAACGCGAACGAACGTGCATGAAACGTTAACGAACGCGAACGAGCGTGAACGAAACGCTTACGAACGTGAATGAAACGCTTACGAACGTGAACGAAACGGTTACGAACGAACGTGAATGAAACGCTTACGAACGTGAATGAAACGCGTTTAGACTAATACATTTTACTCGTAATACATATATGATTATATATGTAACTTGGCCCGTTTAGACTAATACATTTTCCTGGTAATATTGTAGAGAAGACGTCGTCGTCGTCCCTCAAGCCGAAGTGGTAGCTAGCCATCGAAGGAATTCGCGCAGGCAAGTGATGTAAAGAAGTGATTGTTAGAGATTTAATATAAGATTGTTAGACTTAGCATATATGATTATTACAATTTTAATATAAGATTTGTAGCGATTTAATATAAGTTTGTTAGACTTAGCATATATGATTGTTAGAGATTTAATATAAGATTGTTAGACTTAGCATATATAAATGATTATTACAATTTTAATATAAGATTAGTAGTGATTTAATATGAGATTAGTAGAGATTTAATATAAGATTAGTATCGATTTAATATAAGATTGTTATACTTAGCATATATATATATGATTATTACAATTTTAATATGAGATTAGTAGCGATTTAATATAAGATTGTTAGACTTAGCATATATGATTATTACAATTTAATATAAGATTATTAGAGATTTAATATAAGATTGTTGGATATTTAATATAAGATTGTTAGACTTAGCATATATATATATGATTATTACAATTTTAATATAATATTAGTAGTGATTTAATATAAGATTAGTAGAGATTTAATATAAGATTAGTAGCGATTTAATATAAGATTGTTATACTTAGCATATATATATATGATTATTACAATTTTAATATGAGATTAGTAGCGATTTAATATAAGATTATTAGAGATTTAATATAAGATTAGTAGAATTTTAATATTACGGTTAGCAAATACATCCTATATACCTAACAAATATTTTTTGTATGCACAGATGGCTGATCGCGATGAGGAACAGATACTATACGATACAATCGCAGAGGGAAGCAGCCAGTACTGGAACGAAGAAAAGGGGAACGAGGATCCAAACCAGTACTTGAACGAGGAGGGGAACGTGGAGAGGGATGCGGAGGGGAACGAGGAGGGGAACGATGAGGAGGAGGCTAGTGGAAGTCATCCCTCCGCTGGACAGAAGAGGGCACGCGGACAACGAAGTGCCGCGAAGAAGATAGAGGGTCGGCACATCATAACTGAGGTGGACGAAGACGGCCGACCTAGTGCCCTGGCAGAAGCAGCCAAGAATTTTGTACGCCACAGCGGTTGGGTTGGGTTGTGAGGGACAACGTGCCTGTCAGCACGGTGTACTGGCGTAGAACAAGGGCACGCGGGGATAATGACAGCTTTGTCCCGGACTCAGAGAAAGAGATGCTGTGGACCACAATGCTCGAGACGTTCACGCTACCTGCGGGTACGGAGAACATAGTGAAATAGTGGACTCTGAAGAAAATGGCAAAACAGTTCTAGAGCTTCAAGGGAGATCTCTACAAGAAATACATCCTGAAGGGACAAACACCGAACTTCGACACATTCCCAAAGCTAAGGGATCATTGGGACGAGTTCGTTGCTTACAAGACAGGGCAACAAGGGGAAGCGATGATGGCCAGAAACAAAGAAAATGCCGCCAAGAAGAAGTACCATCACCACTTGGGGTTAGGCGGATATAGCGTCGCAATGCCGAAGTGGGAGGAGATGGAGGCAAGTTTGATTGAGAGGGGTATCGAACCGGCCACCGCTAAATGGCCGGATCGATCGAAGTTCTGGTACTATGCTCACGGTGGAACGCTTAACCCAGTTGATGGCTCCCTTGTCTTCAACGATCAGATACGCGAGGCTGCCAGTCGACTAACGGACGCAGTGGTAGTCTCTTCTCAGGGCACATTCCGACCCGATAGAGAGAAGGATGAGCTGTCACTCGCCCTACAAACTCCCGAGCATCCAGGACGAACACGAGGGAAAGGCGTGATTCCCTGGAAGATTGGATTTAAGGAGGACATCCACACGTACAGGAGTCGGATGAGGAGCAAGAGAGATACCGAGCGTGAAGAACTTCTTCAAGGGAATGTCCACAACAAACAAGGAGGCGTTACAGATATCGGACTATGACCGAACAGTTCAGAGAGCCTATCACAAGAAGTCCAAACCAGTCCCTCAGCTTATAGAACAACCAAACCAAGAGGTCGAGCCTTTCGTGACCGGCGAAGATTTTGGCATAACGGAATTCATTTCAGACACCGGTCTAACTGTGGATCAGCTGATTCGAGGTGCACCAATCCCGAAGGCGGAAGTGGCATACAAGTTTGAACTCGGTAAACCGCTTGTCAAACCTGAACAGCTGCAGTCCCTACCGACATAGATGTACAAATTCCATGAACGGTACATGGAAATGAGCGCCAAGGGTAGAGAGATGTTCGGAGCGAGGATCAAAAACCCCGACTTCTTGCAAGGAGAAGATGTTCTCTGGATCCATTTCAAGGATCTCTTCGATCTGTACCAGCTGGACGCCCTCGACGTCTCTCTTCTGAGCTCATGGATTTTGTGAGTATCTTTGAGTTCGATTTGTTTCGTTCAATAATTAGCTCCTGGCATATATATAAGCAATAATACTTTCCTTTCATCGTTGTAGAAATGGAGATTCAAAGGACCCGATGACGAGGGTCTACGATACTGGGTTCATCGACCCTCGGAAAATCAACACCGAAATGATCGACAAGTACGAGAAAGACACAGAGGACAATCTCGTCCATCTCCTAACGCAGCAGCATTTCAGGACGTACATACTACTGCCGTACAACACAGAGTGAGTTTTTATTGTCGTTCGAACAAATTTCGTTCCGATATATATAGCATGTACATTTTCATATATATCTCATCTCAAGCATATTCCAGATTCCACTGGGTCCTGTTATTCTTCGACTTGGACGCATGCAAAGTCACTGTGTATGACTCAATGAATAAAGAGGAGAAGATTTTTGACAAGGTCGTCAAACTGATAGACAGGTAATATAATGCCATCTATTCCAAAGTCGCGGGGAATCTATTGCTATTATGTTGATCTCAGGTAATAATTAATTAATCATAGCTTGCAACTGCATATGTAGGGCTTGGGATCGGTTCCGTCAATTGGTCCGCGGGACTTGGAAAGAAAAACTTGGACGGAGGTTTCATTTTCCAGTGAGTACATGCATGATCCAAAATTATATTGAATTGAATCTCTAATTACAGTTAATATCAAGAGTATATTAAATCTCTCATCGTTTCTTATGTAGTGTGCAAAGCAGGACCAGGGAACTAACTTATGCGGCTAATACGTATGCGAGTATGCCCACTGCCTATCAAACCAAATATGCACAACACGAGAGCTCGATGTACGTATACATAAACCATTCAAAATTTCATTGCGTATCGATTTGTTAAGTTGTTTATTAATTTCATATATTGATACGTCATTATTTTTCAAATGATAGCATATTCACATGAGGGATAATCTCCCACGCAAGGATTTTATCACGGCTGTTCAAGAACAACTGATAGGATTCATCAACGAAGAAGTCCTTAATCCCGATGGTGAATTCTACTATGACGGATCGACAATTCATAACGTCGGTCCTTCCTCTTCTGACATAACGCCGGCGTCGAAGTCGTAGCTATAGCTACCGAGCAAATGAATTGTACTATATATGCATGTATATATATATATATATTTATATATGTACACATTTACTTTACTTTAGTGTTAATATATATTTTGGTAACATATATGCACATAAAATGTTAAGTGCTTTAAATTATACATATGTGTGTGTAATATATGATTTATACATATACACATATGCATATATATATATATATGCACATATATATATATGCTTATATATTATGCATATATATGTATTGTAACATATGTATGTATGTATATATATATATATGTATATATATATATATGTGTATATGTATATGTATATATATGTATATATGTATATGTATACATATATATATATGTATATGTATATATATATGTATATGTATATGTATATATATATGTATATACATATACATATATATATATATATACATATATATATATATATATATATACATATATATATATATATATATATACATATATATATATATATATATATACATATATATATATATATATATACATATATATATATATATATATACATATATATATATATATATATACATATATATATATATATATATAATCAACCATGCAGCAAACAAGGCCATGCAAATAAAAAAAATGGTGCACCGATCTTTAGTCCCGGTTGGTAACATAAACCGGGACTAAAGATGGTTTGGCCGGCCACGTGGCTGACCGATCTTTAGTCCCGGTTGGTAACACGAACCGGGACTAAAGATCGATTTTAGTCTCGGTTATTTCACCCGGGACTAAAGATAGCTATCTTTAGTCCTGGATTCGTAGTCCTGGTTGGACAACCGGGACTAAAGGGAGGTTACCAACCGGGACTACAAACGGTTTCTCCACCAGTGTATATCAAGAACATGCACACTTTTTTATTTAGTAAAATATGAATAGATGCATATTTCTCAGTTTCACTTTATTATGTTTATGGAGCATATTTCTAGTCACATCTTAAAAATTATTCCCCACTATTTTCTCGATACATAATGCGCTAACAGCCACTACTATGTGGATTTAAGGCTTCCTCCAATTGCTCAACTTAACAAGATTTATGAGTGCCCTATGCCCCTATCAAGATTGATATTTCCTTCTCTTTCAATACATGCATGGCTATAAATATCAAGCCTCTTCGCATTCTTAACATCAACAAATGTGCCCTGAGCTCAAAGTAAGTCAGGTCAGTATCTCTTCACCTTCGAAGCAATAATAAGTCATGAAAGTCCTCTCAATACAATTAGAATTGATTCCCAATTAATTTCTTGATTGTGATCCAACCCTTCTGTACATGCATGCAGATTTGCAGACCATACAAAGATGAAGGTCTCGACGGTGGCGGTGCTCGTTATGGTGGCGATGCTGATGATGTCGGTGGCTGTTTATTCTGACGATGCAAGTTCTCATGGAGTTACTGAAAAACAAGTTGCAGCTGCTGCAAACGCTCATGGAAGTAATGGAGGAAGCGTCGTCACAGAGGCAGCTAGTACTGATTCAACAGCTGGTGCCTCTGGTACTTCATCAGCTGGTGCCTCCGGTACTAATATTGATTCAAACTATTACGTGACTATGAAAGGGTACATGGAGTACATGAGGAAGTATGGCGGTAAACAACCCTGAGTTCGTGTTTCTTCTGGGGCCTGCATATATATGTGTGTGCTTTCTATGTGTGTAAACCTTGGTACCTAAATGTGCAAACAAAATGCGCATAGATGTATGCATTTCAGTATGGGGATGCGTTGAAGAGTGAGGTACCAAGTTTTACTGGTTGAAATCGTAAAACAACCTAAGTATTTCTCACATCTAAATAATCTCCAGCAGCCAACTGTCATCATGTAATAATGCAGTGTAATGGTATTCTATGTTGTTGAATTAATATTATGCTTATTATGTCAGTTTTGCATGTTCATGGGGAAGTTAATTAAAGACCGATATATTTATTATCAGTTAAAATTAAAAAAAATATACTGCCGAGGACATCCTGTTTAAAAGTATATTCAAATTGCCAAGCAATAAATGGAACTACATGTGATAGTATCAATTAGCTATATATCACATAGCTGTGTTAATTGGACTACTCGTTCCTATTGAAAAGAGGTTAAAATCCTGTAAATATATCAGTTGTAACATTGTAATGCCATATTGCCATCTGCTCACTTTTGTCAGCAAAACCCATGCTAGCTTGTCACACATATCACATGTTGCACATCGACCTCCGTGCTGACCATTCTTGTATGCTTGATCTGACGAACAAAGCTTCCATCCTCCATGCTTTCGGCACTAGTATTTTCTGCTCTATTCTGCTGGTCTTAACATTCACTTTAATTGTGTATGACATCCTATGCTGTTCCCCTGGCATGCCAGAGCTTGTAGCTATCCTACTCTTGTCTACTTTCAATTGTATGCAAGTAAAGACCGACATGAAACGTGATCATTGCAATCAGAGTCATTGGAGCTTCTGTATATGTGAAGATAGAAAATTGATCTCGCAGAGTTGCATTGTTCTTAGCATATTCTCTTAGTCTCATAAAAAATCAACCTAGTACTGGATGTGACACATTCTAATACTACAAATATGGACATATCTCTGTCCAGATTCATTGTAATAGAATGTGTACGGTGCAGGCCGTGCCTAGATATTTTTTTTAAAAAAAGAACTGTATTGTGTGTTGTGTAACTGCCATGTGTGTAGTAATATGCTTTAATTTGGATATCTTATGGTAGTACTCTAGAGATATCTCATACAGGGAAAGAGGAGCTATTGTCCCTAGGGTTGGTGATCATTTGAACATACAATGAAAAAGGAGTTGTATTGAGAAGATCGATTTTGCCATTATCCCTTGGAAACAATTATATCCATGAATGCACATTTGCGTATACTGACAACAATGACAGGTTCTTCAAGGGGGAGGAATTAATAAACATTTACGCTTTTCAAATGCAAATTGTCTTCTCATAGGATTTGTAGACCATGTTGAGTTCCTACGATGTGTGATGCAACATTTCATGAACACGATCGATTATTGGCTGCAATTTTATGAGTTAACATATGCTATGCAACTTGATTCGACAAGGATATTTATAGAATAGTGCGTTCGGTAAATGTGCCCTTCACTTGTTTTCCGTGTTATCGACGGCAAAATTATTATCATTCACTTTATCTTGTATGTGACATGTCATGATTTATTCGCTGTGTGCTAGCGGCTCTTATTCCTTAAGAATTAATGCGCGTGATCTTCACCCACTACCCTAGTTGTGTTATGGTTGTCTTCTTTGAATGACAACGATGATTCTTTTCAGCTACTTTGCAACCTTATAAGTACTTATATGTTTTTACTCGTCCTTCTTGGTATTCTTGTAATATGGTTTAGGTGTGCTTGACGTTCTTCAAAGTTCAAACAATATTACTTTCCATAGTTTCTTTTTAACATTCAAAGCGAGATCATATGTGTAACTATATAAAGTTCGAACGAGGATATAATAAAGATCACATGCATCTACTTCACTTTAATCACACAGGTAGTAATACATTTGATTTAAAGTGTGTATTGTATAGTTTTACCCAGAGGTTTGTCCTTTGGGTGAATTAAATTGTATTGTCCAACTTTCCTTAACAAGTACATTTGACGAATTACATGATAAATTCTCTTTATTTTTTGTAGGGTGCTCCCTCAATCCCAGGCTTGTGCTATGGACTAAAAGATTATCACAAGAAGCATATTATATATGACGAAGTAGTACAAGTGCATGTGTTGGTCATGGTGCCATTGATCTGTTCTATTTGCTGGAACATCGACCTGTACATGGCAAGCTTATGTTAATTAAAAAACATTTCACTAGTTCCTATTTTTCCTTAACTCCTAATTTTTCACTTTAGTTTAATTTGTCACAAAGATTCAATGGATTGGCAAAAAAAAAAGGTTTCACAAAATATATTGAACCAGTCTACTCTCCTATGTGTTTTTCCCTTAATTAACTCCCTGATCAGTTGCTCATATCAATTCGTCCCTCCCATTTTATGTTGCTGTTCCTGGGTGATGATTTCACAAATTTTGGCTCTAGTAAGATATATATTTATATAACTTGTTTGAAACTGATTCGACGAAAGTGTCTAAGATCAAAGATTATATTAGGTAAACCTACAAAAACTTTTGCACAACTTCCAGTAATTATTGTTGCCATGACATACATAGAAATAATTACTCTTTCAAAATATAAGAACTTCTAGCATTTTAATCTTGTTTTAAAATGTAAAAATTTCTACCACTACTATTCACAGTACTATGTATATATTTGTCCAATTAATCACCCCCATTCAAATTTTATTCCATTTTATCCCACCTACGTACCCTCCACCCCTACGCATTCCTTATTAAAGTGTACTCAAGTTTTTTTTTCTCAACCTTAACCTATGCTAAACAATCTAGAAATACTTATATTTTGAAACAGAGGTAGTAATAGTTGTCATTGTGGTCTGTTATATCTTCATATGTCCCGTCAGTCTAAAACATAATGTTTATTAGCTAGACTATATGATACCAAATTATGACCTTCAGTGGAGTAGAACGGCTGATCTTTCTTCAGGTGGAATATTTCACAATAAGAAGTACTATCTTTTTGTACCCCCATTACTGCATGGCATGCAATAGCTCTTGGTAGGTCTGCAAATTAAAAGCCGTGATTTTTGGATATTTATATAATATTCAGCATCGTAATTATCTTACTTCCCATATATAGGAAAAAGCAAAGATTTCTCACACAAAAGTTACCTAGAATATGCAAGTGCCAAGCATGCACTAGTAAATGATAAGGTCTATCCTGCTAAGAAGCATAAGTGAAGTTATACGGAAAGAAATGTTATAGGCTGGTGTGTGGAGTGATTAGGGAGATGATTTTGTCTCATTAGCTTTTTAGCTGGAAGGTAAGGTAAGGCCTAGCTTAGCTGAATTCGGTGATGTATCTTCAATCGATCTGTACCAATCAGGAAACGGTGATATTTGATGTAACTTCTCATGATGCTGATCATCCTCCAGAGTACTAGTAGTACTATTGTTTTCGAATTCCATGTCGATCAGCGCCAAAAACTCTGCCAGCTCCTTGGAAGAAGAGAAATATGCCGGCTCATGATTCCATTCATCTCAGAAGGCGAAAATCCAGTGCATACAATGACAAAACTATACTGACAATCCTGATGATATAAATGATGATGTCTGAAGAATAAAACTTCCGTTCTGCATCGATCAATCTCTAGCACGGTCTCATGAATTCATGTTACCTAGACCATCAGATCAGTCACGTACCAGCCTCGCTGCAAAGCCTGCAGCTTGTCAACAAATGTCCAACAGACAAACAGTACATGCATGTCGTCTGAATATTTTCATAGACAAGAAATTCCATGCAGCAGACAAAGCCATGGTCTGCAACAGATCTGCAGCTTCCTAATCAACTTTAGTGCTGAAATAAAGAGCACGGTATCTAGCTAGCTTAAGCTTTTTGCTGTTGATTTGCGGCCTGCATTATTCCCTTAACAAAATCATTTAGTGTGTTGTGAATAAAGTTTAGTCTAACCTCTATTCTGCAAGACTGAGTACTTTGTAGCATTATGATATTGGCACCGATAAGGCCGGTGACATTTAGTGGTGAGGAAGTGATCCATCTACATTATTCAGCATATAGGCGGTATCACAAAGAAAAAAAAATGTAGGCAGTGGGTAAAGCAGACTTACATATAGGCTATATATCTTCCCTGGTCGACTAATCCTTTTAAGTAAGAATTTATAATTGTGCCATAAAAAAAGAATTTATAATTGTAGTTTCATATTCACTATGTATGAACTATAATGGAATGCACAGATAAGTATAGAAGATACATCAACATTTAACAATCTTTATGCTATTTATGGGATATCATAATAATCTAAAACAAAATATGTTCTCCACTTGTCAATAGGCATAAAGATGTCAATCATATATATTCATAATTGTAGTTTGATATGTACTATGTAGGAACTATACTGGAATGCATACAGATATATAGAAGATACATCAACATTTAACAATCTTTATGTTATTTATGGGATCGACCATAATCTAAAACAAAATGTGTTCTCCACTTGTCAATAGGCATAAAGATGTCTATCTGATAGTGAAAATGAAGCATACCGACAAGAACATTTTGTCCTGGTTGCCACTGTTACAAAATGCGATATATTCTTCTCAATTGATGAAATTGGTTGTAAAACATGCATGCATGAGATATATTAATTCGTACTACATTCTAAAAAAAGATTCGATATATGTCATTTTGTATACTTATAGATGTTTGAAGTTTTTTTTTTGGTGAAGAAAGTTTTAGGTTGGAAAGAGCTAGAAACATTAATGGTTAATGGCCATGGTGTTACGCAATGACTAAAGTTGATATAAAAAGTTATAACCTAGGACTGGAGGACCTATTCACAGGCTGCGTTGGCAGATCATGATTTCTATCATGCATAATCAGTGGAGTACAGGCAAAACGTGATTTTAATTTCTTCAGTAACATTTAAATACATATAGCTAGGTTAGCTATAGAAAAGATCAGAAAAAGTTAGTCATATACATCAATGCTTTAGAATAAGAGTAACTTATTTTGACATAAATCAAGCTGATAAGTCCATACCCTAATATCAGCCTCTCCTGGAAAAACCGGCCATCCAAAGTGGGGTGTTTGGAACACGTGTCATTCGTCTTTTTCATGTCTTTGGCGACACAATTATTTCATTCTCCACTTTATAACATGTCGGGCGTGTCAAGAAATTATTCGATATATGCGCTTTATAATTATTATTCCTATCAAAGTGCGCGTGCCGAACATCCACTACGTACCTAGCTTATGCGACATGGTTATCCTCATTGTGTGGCAATGGCAATGAATCTTTCTCTATATATACTACCTCCTCCGTTGGACATATATATACGACCCAGCTTGGATGTGTGCTTACAGAAGGTAAGTAGATATCAGTCATAATATTATTTCTTCCCTTGTTGAAATGGTACTTATGTGTATTAGTATTACCACTATCGTGATTATTGAATTTTGCTATCCATGACATTTATAGACAGTAATTAAGCCCACAATGTATCTAAATTCTTGTGAGCATCATTCCAGTAAGATCATGTAGCGACAAAGGAAAGAGCTTTACAAGTACTACAATTTTGAGTACAGCCATAAAAGGACATAGGTGTTCATCCAAAATACAAGTTTTGTTCAAAACTATTTTGTAGAAGAGGAATATTACAACAATTCTCACATAAAGTTTCCAGTAATACTATACATGACCAGGCATCAAAATTATTGGGATATAATGCTATTTGTAGTGTCCAAATACTTGTTTAATTGAATAATTAGTACAGAAAACTATAATTAATATAAGAATATTTTGCCTGTTATTTTGGACAAAATTGTAGATTTTCATTACGTTTAGTACCGAGCATATATTGATAATAGACAACGAAATATATGCTCGGTTTAATGTTCAACATGCATGGTGTGGTGGAATTGATTTCTAGGAACAGACATGATTGATCCCTAAACTATCACTCTTCTATATATATCTAGTTTGTCCAATGAGATGTATTTTGATAGTTCTTTTGTGGTATCTATCATATTTGAGTTAATTAGTATATTTTTACTACATATTATATAACTCATTGACGATACTGCATATAATCATTCAGTCATCAGTGACAAAATGGAGAAGCGATGTTCCATTCTTGCACTACTTGGCTTAGTACTGCTGTTCTCCAACGTTATTGCTGAGGGAGCAGGCCTGAACAAAGCGATCTTTTCTCGCAAAGGTCTGAAAGAAGAACGCAAACTAGCTGTCACTGGAACAGCCTCATCCCTTGGCGGTTTACAAGGGCAATCGTCAAGCACCGGTGTTGGAGGTGTTAGCAGCAACAATGCTGAAAGTACAAATTCTGAAACTGGAGACTCTTCGTCAGCCTACACACCGATGAGTACTGCCACCACCACAGACTCCCACCATGACATGTCCATGGATCAGTATCGGAAGATCATCCACAACAGCCAGATGAACAAACCGTAATGACCATGGATTGTCCCGAAGGACGTACCATTGGTGCAGCATCGTCCTTATACTTCATGGGGTATCAAGTTATGCAACGAAGTATAACAAGAGTCTTTTAATTAATGTATATATATAAACTCGGGTATTATTATATGCTGGACTTGGCTTGTATAAATCTACCTGGTGCCTTCGGCTATATAAACAAATATTTATGCATGTGTTTCGCATGCATAGTAATGTATGCGCTAGATTATGTGTCGAATAAATCAGATGGGAGATGCCCATGGTTTATGGTTAATAGCCAAAGCAATATTTGTCTAATTTCTCTTGTTTTTAACGAACCAGAGGCGACTAGGGATCAGGTGCCCGATGAATTGCAAAAAAAAAAAAAAAAATCGGGCGCTCCCCTCCTCCCTACTACTATCATTGCTACACGGGCTGGGTGACATGCAAAGTTTTGAGAAGCTTTATATCAAGTCTATGCATGCAGAAGAACATCTCTTCTCTATCTATCTCTTCCTAAACATTATTTTGTAAATTTTAAATTTCTTTTTCTCTTAAATTACTTATCATACTTACGATTCGATTGCACCGTTATATTTATTTTAATTAAATCTTTACAACAAGATCCCATGTAATTATATTCTAAATGAAAAAATATGCCAAAAATTAGGCGTTGTTTCACCACGTTTAAAAGAATTGTTTCATCACTTGATAAAAAAAATTTCAGCTCACTTTATAACATGTTTCAGCTAGATGCAACATTTAAAAATATTAAATGCAACATCAACAACCACTATATGAAACATTGAGCTCCAACCAACGAAACATCCAAAAAAAATTGGAAACATACAATATACATGATATAAAAATTTTTTATATCAAGTATAAAACATTAGATTCACTACTGGAAAAATCATCTTTGGTCGGTCGACAAAATTCTATAATAGTCTCGGTTGCAATAAAAACCAAGACTAAAGATGTTCTTTAGTCCCGGTTCAAAAGGTTAGAGCTACTTTTTGATCTACCAATCGGGACTAAAGATCATTTTTAGTCCCGGTTCAAAAAACAGCAGGCGGTGTCAGAACCCTCATTTATCTTTAGCACCGTTGGTGTTACCAACCGGGACTAAAAATCTATTTATAGTCCCGGTTGGTAACACCAACCGGGAAAAAAGATCGGCATGGGCGGAGAGGACGAGGCATGGGCGGAGATCGAGAGTACTGAGGCACACGGGTTAGTTAATAAATTTATCTCCTTCTCTTCATCTCCCATCTCTTCCTCCTCTTCTTCCTCCTCCCATCTCTTCCTCTTCCTCCTTTGGATCCACCTCCTCCCTTCTCCTCCCCACCTCGGCGGTGGCCGGGCGGCGGCGGCGGCAACCTCACGCGGTGGATTTGGGAGGGGAGGCGGCCAGCCGCCACTGGATCTGAGAGGGGCGGATCTGCATGCATTTTTTTTCTTTTTTCCATCTCTGTGTTGAATGCGATCTGTGTTGAGGATGTTGAATGATTCAATCTGTGTTGATTCGATCTATGTTGCAAATGAACTATATTGATGTGAATGATTTGGGATGATGTTGTTGTGAATGATTTGGGATGAAGTTGTTGTGAATGATTTGGGTTGAGAATGAACTATATTGTTGTGAATGATTTGGGATGAAGTTGTTATGAATGATTTGGGATGAAGTTGCTGTGAATGATTTGGGATGTCTTGCTGTGAATGATTTGAGATAATGGGCGTGAGCTTACAAAATAGAAAAAAAAACTTAGTCCCGGTTGGTGTTAGGTTGGTAACACCAACCAGGACTAAAAATCGATCTTTAGTCTCGGGTATTTGAACCGGGACTAAAAATAGCGATCTTTAGTCCCGTATATGTAGTCCAGTTTGAAAACCGGGACTAAAGGGGGTTACCAACCGGGAGTATAAACCATCTCTCCACCAGTGATTGCAATTGTTTTAACATCATAAAATACTTGCTTTAAACATTCAAATAACACTATGTACAACATTTTTAAATTAACTAGTGAAACATCACTCAAATACTGGTGGAACATCCAAATAAATCCATATCCAACACTTAAAAGAATTCCATAAAAAAATTGAATATTTTTTTCCGTTGGAATATAACCATGTGTGATCTAGTTTTAAAGATTTAATTGCAACAAATTCAGGGAAGCAATTGAATCGGTCTTAGATTAGAAAAGTAATTTATAAGAACATATAATTTAAATTTTATTCAAGAGGTGATTATATATGTATGGGAAGATAAGAGAAAGGGCAGAAAAGGCATACAAACCAGTAGTATTTGGGGGCTAGGCCTTGGGCCTATGGGCAGCATGCATGCAAGCAACAGCGCAAAGCAAGGGATGTATGCACTAGCAGAGTGTGCAGGGGGCGCCCTAGCTATTTCATTTGACATGGATCAAACATCCAATCCGAAGAAATTTTGTAACAAATCTCATGGGCACCTTAGTATAACCACACACTTTTAGTTTTATGCATTCAATGGGCTCACACCCTCTTTATCCAGACAAACACTATTATTTACATGTCGCGAGTATAAACATGTGGCCGTGCCCTATCCCAATAATTTGTCGTTTGTCATTGAATAGCTAGTCTTGTCCCATACATCGAAGTATCAAACAAGTTATAGACGGGCACCGGCATTACCCGAAAATTGTTCTCGAACACTAACATATATATATATTTTTAAAAAAATACACATTTTTCTGCTTTGAATGTCGAGTAGAATAGTTCAGACATAAATTGTTATTATGTTTGGAGTAAATTGCACTAACGGTTCTTAAACTTGTAATGAGATTTCACTTAGGTCTACGAACTTACAAAACATGCATTGAGATCCCTAAACTTGGTTTAATGTATCATCCCGGTCCAAAGCTTTCTTTGCCATGGTCTTGCCTACATGCATGCCACGTGGACGATGCATGGATTTTTTTTAATTTTTTCTCCCTTCTTCCTTCTTTTTTTCTTCACTTTGCCTCCTCTCCCTTCTGCCGCTGACAGTTGGGGCCCACCTGTCTGGGCCATCTTCCTACCCCGACCGGCAACCGCCATGGCCACCACTCCCACGCATGTCACTCGCCACGAGACGTCGTCATCCTCGCGCCTTCCCGCCTCGTCCGCACATGTGGGGGACACAGTCGTCGCCCACCTCCCCCACTTCCCGACACAAACTGGCGTGAGCCGAGCCGCCCGAGCTGACGTCGCCGCCTTCCCCTCCCACATCAAATCTGCTTGCCCCCGTGCACGATTCCAGCCTCCCAAGCATATAAGGTCCAGTCCCGTGCTCCCCTCCACCATTTTCCCCAATTCGTGTTGCTCCCTCTCGCCACCGTCTTCTGGCTAGGCGCCACCGCGGCTAGAGCCGCCACCGCACTGCTCCACTTGCACCGCTGGCACCACCGCTCCAAGAGCTATCCCGGTCGCTGCTCCGCTCCCCCAATCTACCACCGTAACCCCGACTCCTCCACGAGCCCAAGCTCCACCGCCGACACCCTATAGCCACCACCATAGATGGCTTCGCCGCTCCACCCTGCGCCCTAGCCGCCGCTTCGCCCCTCCAATCCACCACTGAGGCATCATCTCTATTGGCAACCCGAGCCACCGCTGCCATTGCCACCATCCCGGCTGCCGCATGCTACCGTTTTCAAATTCGATCACCACAAGCAGCACCGCCACCTCCATCGCGTTCACTGCATTGAGGAGGTCCTGGGCCGCCTGTAGACCCCCGATTTTGGAAATCGGAAATCTTCTGTGTTTATCCGTACCAATCCCTGGATCAGTAGTTGGTACACACATACATAGTTGGATCACAACATATCACGAATGAATTTAGGCTAAAAGAGTTAAATACTTACATTAGGGCCAGGTAGGCCAACAACTATCAGAGAACAACAGCAGAAGACAAAATAATATAAGGGCCCGGTTAACATGCCACAGGCAGTCGACTGGGGAACGAGACCTAGAACAAGACCGCACTCTGATCATCTTGTGGGATACGCAAGCGTACCGACAAGGGCTTCTCTTCAACACTCTCCTAAAAGATATATAAATAGCAAGGGTGAGTACCAACCGTACTCAGCAAGCCACCACAACAACAATGCGTATGATAGAGGGTATTTCAAGGAATGGCTTCAGGTTCTTTTGCATAAAGCTAATTTTACAATTCTTTTCACAAGCCTAAAACCTAGCATAGACTTATCAAAATTTAGTACCAGTGTTCACTTTAAACAACGACGGTTCTGTCCACCATCCATTGTGATCCCAAGGATAGCTTCCCGCCATTGAATCGTCATGGTTTTCTGAGGATGTCCACCTTCCCTCCTCTCGGGAAGTGGCTCCATCAGCATAAAATTCATCATGCAATATCCCATCCCCCACAAGTTAAAAATTTAGAGTCTAGCCAAGTGTAATACATGTCCCGGTGCTCAATAACTGCGAGCACGGCTATTCGAATAGATTTAGTTTACTCACACTGCAGTGGATGTACACTTTACCCGCACTCCGCGACTGCCCAACATATGAGCCTCGTCCCAACACATGAGACGCGTCACGGCAAAGCTTTTCGATAACCTCGCATTGGCAGTACCCGCTCCATGAACTTTAGCCCTCATGCACTCTAGGCGTCATACGTTTCTAGCAGTGAGAGGAGTTCTGGCGCTCCCGGGAAGGGAAAAACACACACATTCCTACGTTGTTTCTTGTCGTTGAACCCAGTCCATCATGATTGTTCTCTTATGGGTATCCTCATGTAGTATTGCCAAGCCAGCCTCTGACCATCCGGAACGGGCATCCGCCATCCACCTGGCCATCCGAACCGGGCATCCGCCAGCAGACTGCTTGCCGCATCACACACCTAAAAGAAGACCACTACGCATGGATACTGCCTCCGCTCAGCTATCTACTCCGCTAGGTCTATACCCATACGAGAAGTGCGGTTGTACGGGGGTCGTTTCATGCTTAACTTCATGGCTCGGTCCTTAATTGACCGGGGACGGTACTAGCCTTTTCCGGATACCACCCAAATCCTCCGTCCGCCCCAGTCGAAAACAGTTGTTTAGTTTTATTTCTCCTTTCACAAATTATGTCATCAACATCATGGCAATGTGGCGCTCATGTCTCCACATGCCGCATCTCAATTACCTTCCCAAAGGTAATTGCCCAAGCATATAGCATTTGATAAATATGAGTATGCATAAATCTAGAGTAGCATTTCTAAGCATTTGTCATAGTTGACTAGGGACTTATTCGTAAATCATGGTTACAAGGATTTAAGGGTAAACAATAATCAAGGCATGGCATAATCACAAGTAGGATGTTCATCATTGCATGCGATTTTATTTGTAAACAAAATAATTTCGCAATTAGGATCAACATGTTCAAAGAATAGTGATGACTTGCCTTGCTCAGGATAGTCCTTATTCTTGATATAATTCTTGATCAACCTTCACCTCCTGGAAGTTGCTGACGTTGCCTCACGACTAACCGATACATAAATTCTATAACACGCAAGAAAAACCAATATTCAAATAACAACCAAATATGCACAACAAAATATACTATTCATGTCTACTAATGGATTCCAATCACGCTAGGGCTAAGGTTTCTTAATCTTTCTATTGTCAACGTGGCCTATTTAGGAGTTAACCAACATAACATTTATAGGATACATATATATTTGGCTAATCGGTGGTTTAGTCTATCAAATGGCTATGGAAGGATTATGGCTAAGCATGCATCTATCTACATAGGACGGTTATTTACTAGAGGTTCTGTTGTTAGATGGATTTAGGATCAATCAAATAATTACAGTGAATCATTTGTATTATTTATTTTATTGATGGAAGCTTTACTTTAATTATGAACATATTTTACTTGTCACAATAAATTATAAAAGGTTAATAATTATCCATGCTTTGTATGTTAGAGTTGTTTAGGTTAATCATATTATGGTTACAGATTATCCCATCACATAATTTTACAATGAATAATCCTAATTTACAGTTGAACTATAATTATAATTATATGAGGTCAAGATTTATAACTAGTATTTATCTAATATACATGTTTGTCATACACTCCCTCTTAATTCAATATATGCAACACGCAAATTAATATTATACCGTACCACTATAATGGGATGTATAGTATATGTGTAAGCAACAATATCTTATTATTGGATCATATATTTGAGTAGTTGCTTTTTACTGTAAGCTATACAATACATGTTGATTTTAAGATGGCTCTGTTTGGTTAACTAATGGATATCAACCGACTATATACATATATTCTACTTCACATGACCTTGTATCGACAAATTTTTAAGTGGTCCAAATACAACTAGCTCTGTGATTACTCTCCTAAACAAGTTAAAGATTCATCTATGTGTGTTTATATTTTAGTTACAAAATATGAGGCTAAACTTTATGTAAACAATTTATAAGTCATGGATTTAGTTATATTTGGACATAGACTAGTAAATGGCACTAATATTTTCCTATACACCTATTAATTTGAAGGATTGATTATAACTAATTTATTTAGTTGCTACAGTGACAAGACATGTTAAAGATAATTATGCTACTGTACAATATCCATTTTTATTCATTGGCACACTATTTAGGTTAACTATTATCTAATCATTTGATATTAATTAATTTATAATTATAAATATATTTTGTTAAATAGTGAATTATATATCATTGGAAAGCTTATGAATTTAGATGAATTTAGGTTCAAGTTTCACTCAAATCCGAGTCAAAATGAATAAGTTATGCTAGTGTAAAGATTCAAATTTAAATTAATCCAAGAAATTGCGAAAAGCTACTGTTCATAAACGATTTATTTTTAATTAAAGACATATCCACAGCCTTGTACCAACTGACAAGTGGCACCCCGGGTTTATTTCTTTTTCCTACCGAATTATTTTCTAAAGGGAAATAGGAAGAGCTAATGACAAGTGGGGCCCACATGTCATAGACTCAAGACCATAAAACTTCTATAATTAGATTTTTAACCACCCGGACCCACATGTAATAGACACTACTAATAAAGATTAAGAAGGGGGTTACTATTCACCAATTACGTGGGGCCCACTCTAATCTCTCCTCTCCTTCCTCTCTCTTTCTTCTTTTCTCTCTTTCTATCCCTCCCGGCTTCTTCTCCCTCGTCTCTCCCTCGGCTCTCTGGCGATGGCGACCGAGCAAGGGGAGGAGGCGGCGGCTTACTGACGGCGGCAACGGCGACGCACGGCGCGGCACTCGGCGCGGCGCGGCGGCTTCGAGGCGACGGCGCGGCGGCACGTAGGCGGCGGCGCGGTGGAGAGAAAGGGGGAAAGAAAGGAGGGGAAGGTGGGGGTGATGTAGGATGGAAGGGCGACCGGAGGGGATTTATAGGGCGCGGGGGAGGGGCGGCTGGCTCCATGGCGATGCGACGGCGCGCGGCGTGTGGGGCGCGAGGCGGCGGGCGCGCGGCGCGAGGCGTGACGGCGATGGGCGCGCGGCTCAGGACGGCTCGGGGCTCGGCGGGCGGTGATGGCGACGGGCGATGCGACGGCGATGGCGGAGCGTCGACGGGACGGCGCGGCGCAGCGCGGGGCTTGGCGAGTGGCGATGGCGGCACGACGGCGACGGGCGACGCGATGGCGACGGGGCGTGACGCGCGGAGGGGTGGGGCTCGAGGCGATGCAACCGGAGACGGCGACGGCGCGCGGCACGACGAGACGCGAGGGGGCGCGGCAGTGGCGCGCGCGGCAGCGGCAAAGTGACGGCGCGCGGCAGCTCGAGGCGCGAGGCGCGCGCGGGAGGGGAGATGGGACGGGCGCGCGGCGGGGCAGGGGCGCGGGGCACGAGGCGACTACGTGACGGCGACGACAATGGCGCGCGGGGCTCAAGGCGGCGACGGCGACGGCGCGGCGGCGACGGCGACGGCTCAACGGCGACGGCGATGGCGCGCGGCGCGGGGCGCGAGCTGGCGCGCGGCAGCGGCGCGGGCGACGACGATGGCGACACGAGCGGCATCGGGCAGGAGAAGGAGGAGGGCTAGGACGGCTAGGAACTAAATCGAACACCTAGGGGGCTAATGAACAGTGCTAGCCGGCTATTTAACCCGATTTTAGCCTATTTCCTATATAACTTTTATTCTATAAATCCTAATTTTTACACAAATGAAGTTTACTCAATATTTGTGTTATTCTAACCAATGGATTCACCCTAGATTAATATTACCCATATTTATTTATTTATTGCACAAATGAATTCTTTTTAGATTAATTTGAGTTATTGGCCCTAAGGTGAATTTATATATTTTTGAAGACTTTGGGGTACTATTAAATGTAATATAACGACTTGTCATGATTAATACATTAGCAGATTAGTCAAGTTTAGTTGTATAGCAATATATTTTACACGGATAGGTTCAATCTATTTATTCTATAAATAGTAAATTGAGACTCGGCACAATATTAATCTAATTGTTTAACTAAAACCTCACAAAATTTTATAAAGCTTAATTTAATTATAAGACCATTATTTCATGTGAATTGGTTTACCTTTATATAGACCATTAGAGTTTAGTAATATCCCATTAATTACTCCTAGTGAAACTATGTTATAGATAGAGTTCCATTATAAATGGTCATCATTTCATGTGTATTTAGACGTCATGGCACGCAACACATGGTTCACGTATTTAGTATTTAATCCATAATTTAAATTACTAATTAACCTTCCGTTTGTCTGGCTTTGTTTTCTTGTGCGTAATTATTTGTAGGGTTAACGATATTATATTCTCGTAAATTTATCTATTACTTAAATTTTAGATCCTTACTTTACTTTCTTTGTGATCATTTACGGTTTGGCAAGCAATAGCAATCATAACAACCAGCATGAAGCAAAAGTTTTAAAAAGTTCAAAATTTTAGTGATTTTTATTGTCTTGAATTTTCAGGATGTTACACCGCCCCTTCTTCATCTCCAACCATCGCCGGAGACCCTGTCCACCACACGAGGTGAGGATGGAGAGAAAAAAGAAAAAAAGAAAAATTTTCCATGTCATCATCCACGTGGTATGCCACGTAGGCAAGACCATGGTCAAATGAGGCTTTAGATCGGGATGATATATTAAACCAAGTTTAGGGATATCGCGTTTTGTAAGTTTGTGGACCTAAGTGAAACCTCATTACAAGCTTAAGGACAACTTGTGCAATTTACTCTTATTTTTGACTGAAATGATGCTAGGACCCCATGCAGTGTAATTTTATTAATACTAGTCATATGCCCGAGTATTGCAATGGGATTTGTGAACGTGATTAAATTTGATCTAGGAAATATGGTTCATTTTTTTCTATTCTAAATTTTTTCTTGGTTGGTTATTTTTTTAATTATAGTGGTTTTTCTTTGCTGAAGCGGTTGTTTTATATGTGGCATAGTGTTGAGGACATCACTAGCTTGGATATGACCATGGCAACTCTATGTATTCATCAACCGAAGGTGCATGCTTTCAATGTAAGATTTAATTTGTTAAATAGTTGAACAAACATTATTGGACTATGAGTTTTTTGTATTCTTGTTTACAAAGATATTTGCTTAGTTGAAAGAGAAGAGACCGAGCGCATGGAATGCATGGATGATCAAAGAAGTTGATTGTGTTTCAAACCAAGATCTTTCCCATGTCTACACTTCTATATCACCATGTCACTTTTGGTCTATAGAAGGCTAGAGATGAAGTTTTTGCACATTTTGGATTCAGATTCAGGCCTCCCAACAGCATGAACTTCAAATGGACTCTCAGGGCCCACAAGTACTTGTTGAAAGCTTATAGAGTCTACTTTTAGGTGGTTCTAGTCCCACATCAAAATTTCTTATAACTTGTCGGGAATCTGAAAAATAAATCACGTACCTCTTCTAGTTCGAGTTTGATTTGGGCCTTGGGTCTTGTAATTCTATCATGTGCTAAGCACAAGGGGTTGTACACCCTAGGGCTAACCCTGGGACATTCTTAATCATATTTATTCAATAGTCGTGATCGTTTAGAGGTGGGTTTTGCTTAGGTTAGTCTGCCACCATATGCCGCAATTTCGCAGTTGACATGTCCGGTTTGTGAAACCCAACTTCAAGTGCTAATCATTCATCTACAATTCTGATTGTGTTCTTTCTTTTTATTGTGAGTTTCTTCGATTGCTTGCAGGGATAAAACTTTCATGGTGAGGTCGACTACGTGAGAGTGTGGTTGATAACAACTAGACATGTGGTTGGAATGGTTGCAAGGTGACGATCGCTGATTGGAACCCTCAAAAAGTGAACATCTTCATGTCACCATATCGAATTTGCAGAACTTTGGGCACCTAGGCACATCAGAAGATGACTGTGCTTCTAAAGTAGTAGAGTAGAGATAAAGAGGTGGATTTATGGGAGGATGACACAAAGAACTGATCCAAGAAATTAGACCTTCTGGTCACTCAGAAGAGTTTAGATAGAAAACAGGGATAAGGAGATTATTGTTGAAAAGATGCCTCCAATTTGGGACATAGGGTCTTATGTCTTTAAAAATGTGCCCATTTATTTGCTTCCAGAAGAGCCAGGCTTCGTATATAACCTTGTCGACAAAACATGATGATATAAACACTACTAGGAAAAGCATTATCGCAAGTGGCTGAAAACGGTCTTCACAGGCGGGGCGGCCGTCTGCATGTAAGCCAACGACTGTGAAGATCGCCGATCTTGGTAGGCGGGGCGGCCGTCCGCCTGCGAAGATAATTTTCGCAGGCGGACGTTGGCTAGTCCGGTCCACCTGCGAAAATAGGAATCGGCCGCCTGCAAAAAAAAATTCGCCTGTGAAGATAGGTAGAAAATATTGAAATTTAATAATAATTTGCCCGTAAATTACTTTTAAATCATTTAATAGAAATTCTTGCATGTACATTATTATGTACATATATTGCATAACTCAAAAGTGTTGCCAAAATATATATATTACAATATTTTTTTACATTGTCACTTCAACTACGCCATCTAGTTAATTACATTATGGCATAGGTTCCACTCCCGAAGATCCTTGAATTCGTCACTTGTAGCTAGGGCACCCTCTGGGTCGAAGAAATCTCCTTTCACATGACAGCACTCATGGTGGATGAAGTGGCACAGATCACGCTGGACATTTTTGATGCCTGTATCGTCGAAGCTTGTTCGATGTTCTAATCTTGGCAACTGCATGCATTGAAGATAAACAATATATTAGAACCATAAATTTGTGAAGCTGTCTAGTACATAGTATAGAGACTTACATCCTCCGTGTTAGTCCTGTACCTCCCATTAACTCTAAGGAATTCGCACGCGTAATACCCGCAAAGGACCGTTCCTCGCGGTTGCTTGTGACACTAGGTACGTACTAGCAGCTTCTCCTTTGTTCGGGTCTATTCTCCACCCTTGAACTTGTAGTACTGGTGCGCACTGTACGGATGTCGTACCGTTTCACATTAAGAAGGATATTTATTTATAATACATTCATATAAGAATGCAAGAGTCATAATCACTTACTACTATAAGATTGTTAGAAATTCTTTGTCTGACTGGTAACTGTAATCGAGAGGGTCAAAGACTACCACGGTTCCGTCTTTAGGGTGGATGAGTAAAAAAATATAATGATCGCTACATATTAACAACAGCATAATTAGTTAGTACCAGCTAAAGTAAGACATATGTGTAGAAGACAAATGTACCGGACTTACTTAAAATTATAAGCGGCCATGACGACTCTCTTATTTTGAAAGTGCAAGAAGGCTCGTCCAATGTACTGTACGACAGTAATCAATTTCTCCTTGTGCAAGCCCTTCTTGTATTCAGCTATCTCTTTTGGAGTCTTGCCCTTCAGCTGGTCTGACCCTGGTGCAAGCCTCACGGTATGCTGTGTTTGATAGATCCGAGTTGGATCCAAGAAGCCGATAGGTTCTTTTTTCTTCTTAGCATCCATGTATTGCATCCTACAGAAGTAGTTCATTAGTAACAATCACATGGATTTGTATTGTACATATTTTTCATATAATTACTTAAAACTCATATACTCACATGCACCAAACACCGACATAGTTGACGTCCATCTTATCCCGACGATATATGGCGTGGAGATATGAGAAATCTAGCCATACGTAACCTTCTTCACCGAAACAATCTACCGGTGATCGAGCTGTTATATTGCCCAAGTCTTTCTTGCTGGCATCCATGTAGAAGGTATGTAACCTTCTCATCTCCCATGGTCCTTCGTTTAGTGCCCAATCCGGCAAGAGTGCTTTCCCATGTTCGTACTTCTCCGGGCAATCATCAGTTGCCAAGTATGTTGGCCCGGCTAGTTTAGCGGCCTTCTGGGGGTCATCATCTCTGAGTTTGGCATGTTCCTTACCCCCTCTGAAGACAGTTACCATGAACTTCTCCTTGTTCTCATCTTTGGACTTGGAGTCGTGGCTCCTAAGCACTCTAGGCACGTCAGAACTGGTAGTGGCCTTCTCAGGGACCGTGGTCTCTTGCACCTCGGGGTCTTTCGCAGGAGAAGGGTCTTCAAATATTTCTGGCTCTGTACTATCCCATTCCAATCCTGGTACTTCTTCAATTTCTGTCTCGACTGATGCCACAAATTGCACCTCTGGTTCTACCACTGTAATCTCCATGGGCACATCCGCCATTTGAATCTCCATGGGCACCTCCGGCACTGCAATCTCCGGTGGCACTTCCGGCACTAGATTTTCCTTATGCATCTCGGGTTCCTCCGCCTTATCAGTCACCTCCCTCTTATGAGGTCTCAGAGGTTTTCCCTACCCCAGTTTTGGCACCACAGGTTTTCGCGTGGCGTCGGTGCCCAATCCAAAGGATATTTCATTCTTGTGCCAGAGAATTACAAGATCGACCGCATCCCCAAGTACGGATACACCATCTTGAGTAGGGAAGTCTATGTCGTAGGACTCAAACCCCTCGTGGACCACTTGCGGCTGCACTTTGGCATACGCATCGGGTATGAACTCTTCATTATATGTTCTTCCAGGGATAGCAATGGCTGTAGTGGCCTCAAGAGTTTTCCCAGAGCGTCCGATGGGAACGTGCAATCTGCAGGGTGTATTATCCTTGTATGCTTCACGCGTCTTGTGGGGGTCATGTTTGAACCCTTCCTTCTAACTCATCTTGGACGACACACCTCGAACCCTACCCCCATGCTCAGGAGTACCCAGCGCCGTACTTAGCACATCTTTCTCTCTCTTAGGCCTAAAAGCTCCTTTCTTCTGTGCACTGGATAAATTCTCTATTTTATCGGCCACCCCCTACAGCTCCGGATCTTCACGATACTTTGCCTTCATCCGTGATCTTCGGAGTTCTAGCTCTCACCCAGTTCCTTGATCTCTGTGTCCATTGCTCCATTGGTACCAGTTGCCCCGCCTTCCTCATTTCCTTCTCTTTTGTCCACTGCTCCACCTTTGGAGCGTATCCCACAGAGCCTAAGCGATGAGGAAATTTGTTCTTCTTAGCCAACTCTGAATACTTTTTGCTCCTTGCAATTTCTTCCGGGGAGTTCTTGAATGTCAGAAAGTCGTCCCACTGCTTCGGGGTTATTTTGGCATATGTCGAAAACGGTGTACGTCTTCACAAATTTCTTGTTCAATGTGGTTTTCCAACCACGCCAAGACTTGTCTATTGTTTGTAGTGCACAATTCCATACTGCTGCCTCTGATCCATCTAGGAACTGGAAGGTTTACTTCAACTCTTTCCATAGGTCTTCCTTGTCCCCATTTGATACAAGATCCCAGTCCTTGACTGTGATGGGGATCTTTTCCCTTCCTATGATGCCACACTATGAACTGAATTTCGCACGTGCTGTCTTAGGGGCGAGCGGCTCTCCTTTTGGGGGAAACATGGGTAACAACATGGAACCCTTCATCCTTTCTATTCATGCTTCTCTCGCCCCTTCTTTTCTTCGCCTTTGCTGACCGTTCACTTTTCTTTGAGCCGGTTGTGTTAGCTTGTACCTCGTCGTATTTCGACGGATCTTTTTTCTTCGGCTGCCGTTTTGATCGCCGTGGCACCGTTTCCTACGGGAAGGTATATATCATAGTTTCGAATTAGCTCGGGCTAATAGTTATCACGGTGAACAGTTTACTTATTAAGTGTACTTATCCCTTCTTTAGGGGGAAGGTAGTCCTCGTCGCCTTCTTCACCGTCGCCCTTTTCCCTTCTCTTTGGGCTTGGGCTTGGACAAGGATCACTTGGCAACGAGTACTCATCGTCTTCGTCAGCTACGTCGTTGTCGGAACTATCTTCTGGTGGGACCGTTGGTTCCGGAGCAACCACAACAGCAAGGGACTGCTCTTCCTCCCCTAAACCCTTCTCTTCAGTCCCTTTAGTACTATCGGCCATCGTTTCAAACTTCTAACATAAAAACTAAACTGTATATTAACAATATGTTATATTAACAATAGGCCATATATTAACACTCAGCGAAAATAGTTTAAAAAATTGATAAGTACAGTACTATGACATATTGCAAACATATCCTCCACATTTTAAATTACTCAAATTAGTACAAACAACTTTGTACAAAATTTGAAATGTTATTATTAAGTAGTGCACTAATTCACAATAACATTTCCTCGACATGTTGTTTAAATTAAAAATTAAAAAGGCAAACATACCCTCCACATTTTATAAAAAAATAATGAACATACCCTCCCACATATTGCGAAACTTCTGTACATAATTGCGAAATGTCATTAATTAGTACAAACTAATTTGTGAAATTAGTACAAAACACTTTGTACAAAATAGGAATCAGAATAATTAAGTACTATTAGTACAAACTAATTAAGTGTACTAATTACTACAAACTGATTCTTTACCTGAAGTATTATTAGTACAAACTAATTTGTCAAATCATACAAACAACTTTGTACAAAATAGGAATCGGAATAATTAAGTAGTGCACAATTGACAATAACATTTCCTCGACATGTTGTTTAAAAAAATTAAAAAGGCAAACATATCCTCCACATTTCATAAGAAAAAAAATTTAACATACCCTCCCACATGTTATTAATTTTTTTTTGACAAATTCACATATCCTGCAAAATTGAACATACCCTCCCAATTTCATTCACATATCACCCACATTCCCAAATTCACATTCACAATCAACATATAACCCCTCATTGACATATCACCCACCCCTCGTTCCCATTCACACCCACATGCACACACATATATACCCCTCACACCCACATGCACACACATATAAAAATAAACACCCACATGCACACACGTCGGTGGACGATGAACGGCCGACGACGAACGGTCGGCGATGACGAAGGAAGGGCCGACGACGAGGTTCGGCCGTGGATGACGACCGGCCGAAGACGTCGTTCGGCCGAGGACGTCTTTGCTCGTGGACGACGACCGGCCGATGAAGCCGTTCAGCCACGAGCGAGATAGAGAGAGAGAGGTGGCGGCCGGCGGCGCGGTGGAGGGGCCGCCGGCGGTGGAACGGGTGGCGTATAGCTCGCACGTGCGCGGTGGTGGAGTTCATGCATGGTGAATGGGTCGGCTCGGCGGCGGCGGAGCGGTGGAGGGGCCGGCAGAGGCGGTCGGTGGAGCGGCGGCAAGGGGCGGTGGTCTCGGTGGAGCGGCCGGCGCGAGCTCGAAGGTCGGCGGCGCGCGGACAACGACGGTTGGCGGCGGTGGAGTATGACGGTCGGAGAGCGAAGGTCGCAGGCGGGCGGCGCCGGAGGACGGTGGAGGCGTGTGGCGGTGAAAAAATTCGGCAGCCTGATGGCGCCAAAATTTCTAGGGTTCCCGCCTGGACTTAGATATTTTGGTGCCGCGGGCTTGCCCTTTTATAGGGCAATGATCTTTGCAGGCGGACGGTCCGCATGCGAAGATCGTTTTTACTATCTTCACAGGCGAACCGTCCGCCCGCGAAGATGTAAACCCTACTCGGTATAACAATCTTCGCACGCGGACCGCCTGCCTACGAAGATTGGTACAGAGTTGAATATATATATATATATATAACAAAATATACAAACCTTAATATTATTACAAAACATACAAACCTTAGAATTATTACTTTTCAAATGTAAATATTACTTAAATGTTTGAAACATTAATATTACTAATTTAAATTTTTTTTAACAATTTTTCAAACAATGGTAAGTGCACATAAAAAAATGCTACTAAATTTTTAAACCTCTTTTAAAAAAACTTTTAAAATATAAAAAACTGTAAATGTTACCCTACAAATGGTAATTGCACATAAAAATTAGTACAAACTAATATGCAAAATTTTGAGTACAATTGTTCGTCAATTTGCGATATGATCACACATCACCTTACATACCACCATTACATAACTACTAACTTCTTAGATGCTTACATGCCACTCAACAATCATTACCCATTAACATTTTTTCCCACACCGTCCGTGCGCATGTAAGGCTTCACGGTCTTCTGAGTATATGTCTCGACATTCTTAATCTTCTGTACAAACTGACTATAAAGTGGCATACTATCGTATAGATTGTAATCTTCGACATCTTCAACCCCATCCACTCCCAATATCTTTTGTTTCCCTGGTAGCACTATATCTTTCTTCAAATTTGAAGGGTCTTTCACATAAAACACTTGTGCCACGCGATTGGCGAGTACCCAAGGGTCATCCTTGTGACTCACACTCGCAAGGACAACATCAGTAAGACCGAACTTATCAACATTGACCCTGTTCAAGTATTTTACCCGCTGGCACTTAAATATGGGGAATTGCATTATGTGTCCATAGTCGATTTCCCATATTTCTTCAATAAACCCGAAGTATGATTGTTTTTCCCTGGCTTCATCAATTGCCTCCACACGGACACCGCTGTTTTGCGTACAGGTCTTATTATCTCGGGCTCTTATACTAAATGAGTATCCATTAATGTCATATCCCTGCCAAGAATTTACTATAGTTGATGGACCACAAGCCAACCACTTCATAGTTATTTCATCGGTAGTTTGTCCCTCAGGTAAGTCTAGGTCTCGCAACCAATCTATGAAGAGATGCTTTTGTTCTTTCATTATCCACTCGGTGGTGCGACCTTTATTGTTAGCTCGTATTAGTTCGATATGTTGATCGATGTAAGGCTCAACGATAGCAAACTGATGAAGCACGCTGAAGTGAGCTTGTTGGAATGATTTGTGATCATGGGTGACGAATCTCTTCTTTCCTATCGTTCCCCTGCCACTCAATCTGCCCTCATGTCGGGGCACTGGTACGACTCTAGTGGCATATCCATCTTTGAGGTAATCGATACAACACTCGACAACCTCTTCAGTACTATAACCCTCAACCATTGATCCCTCTGGATGTGCACGATTTCGGACGTAACCCTTCAAAACCTCCATGTAACGCTCGTATGACCACATTTGATGGAGGTACAATGGGCCAAGCGCAACCATCTGCGGCACTATGTGAACAATGAGGTGCTCCATCATATCAAAAAATGACGGAGGGAAACACATCTCAAGTTGGCACTGTGTCTCATGTGTGAACGTACGGAGATTTCCTAACTCTTCGAGATTAATGACCTTTTGTAACACTGCGTTGAAAAAGTAGCACAGCCTTGTGATAGCAACCTTTAAATGCTCCGGTTTTATGGCCCTTATTGCAATTGCAAGAAACACGGTGAGCAAGACATGACAGTCGTGTGAATTATAACCAGATACCGACAAATTTTTCATGGAAACTAGTCGACTAATGTTTGATGAGAAACCTATGGGCACCCAAACATCGTGGAGTGACTTGCAAAATGACTTCTTCTCCTCAGGTGTCAGTGTGAAAAAGGCTGGTGGAAGATATACATTGCCATTCTTCTCTCCTTCTTGAGGGTGTAACTCTTCCCTGATTCCCATCTCGACTAGGTCCATCCTTGATTCTCATCTTCTTCGGCATGTCCAACAATGTTCCAATTATGTTGTCAAACAGATTCTTCTCTAGATGCATGACGTCTATGGCATGCCGAACCTCCCGATCTTTCCAGTACGGGAGGTACTTAAAGAATATGGAATGCTTCATGAATGGGGGAGGGAGTTTATCATCTAGCTTCGAACTATCATCTAGCGCTTTATCCTCTTTGATGGTTTCTTAGACACTTTTCAGAACTCGCAAACAATTTTCTCTGTCATTGCACATACTTTTTCCCCCGATGTAGGTTTTGGTGCAGGATCAGTCTCTTCAGTGCCATCGAACTTCGCCTTCATCTTGCGGTACTTGTGATTTGTGCGTAGGAACCGCTGGTTCCGTATGTACACAAGCTTGTTGGAATCCTGGAGATACCTATAGTACGTTCCATTCAAGCAGATCACACATCCTGTTTTAATTTGACCTGAAACTGAAAACATTGCTGGATAATCATTAATGGTTACGAAGATGATGACCTTCACTATGAAGTATTCCCTTAAGTACTCGTCCCACACTTTCAATCCCTCTTTCCATAAATCAGCCATATCTTCCAATAATGGTTCAAGAAATACGTCAATATCAATACCAGGCTGACGGGGTCCCTGTATGAGGATACAGAGTAGTACGTATTTTCGTTTTTGACAAAGCCAGGTAGGAAGATTATACATTGTGAGAAGCACTGGCCAAGTACTATGTGAGCTGCTCATGTCTCCAAAAGGATTAACTCCATCAGTACTCAGGGCAAATGTAATGTTCCGTGGGTCTTTAGCAAACTCTCTATACTGAGCATTAGAGTTTACACTGACGAGCATCTGCCGGGTGTCGAATCATCCCATCCTTCTTGCGCAATTCTTCATGCCAGCGCATTAGCTCCGCATCACGCGGGTTTGAGTATATCCGTTTAATGCGGTCTTTGACAGTAAGGTACCACATCACAAGCTGCGGTATTTTTCTCTGTCTTCCCTCAGTTGTGTCAAACGGTTCTAGGCCAGTATTGCTATTCGATTTGTACCGGCTAGCACCGCATGTTGGACATTCATCTAAAGAATCGTACTCTTTCCTGTACAGTATGCAGTGATTAACGCACACATGAATCTTTTCCACACCAAGTGAAAGGGGACATATGAGTTTCTTCGCTTGATATGTGCTGGATGGTAGTGAGTTAGGCCTCGGGAGCATTTTCTACAGAAGTTCTAACAAACTGTCGAAACTGGTATCAGACCATCCATGTCTCGCCTTTAACCTCATAAGATCAAGAACTGACCGTAGTGTTGTGAACTCACTGTCACAGTCCTTCGACTCATCGTACAAAACTTCCTTAGCTGCCTTCTGTAAAGCTTCAAAGTTATTTAAACCTCTAGCCGACCCCATTAGCACCTCGGGTTATGCATGACGTAACATTTCCTCTAGATCGATTTTGTCCTCAACAGAACCATCGTCATGCACCATGTCTTCAACTTGTGTCGGAACCTTCTCATTTTTAGGCCCCTCCACTTGTTCTTCGCCATGACGTGTCCATATTTCGTACTTGTCCATAAATCCACGAGTTACTAAGTGCTCCTTCACATTAAAAGCATCATCGAAGTCCCAGGCTATTTCATTCTTATAGTCAGCTCATGGACAAATTATCTTCCTCATATTGTTCTTCTCAGCGTGTGCCTTCGCAATACCAATAAATTTAGACACTTCATTTCTATATGGAGATAAAAACCTCGGCCAATGATACATCCATTCCCGACTTTCCATATATCTAAAAAAATGAACATAAAATATTTGTACAACTAATACCAAATTTGTAGGGTTTATTGAAAAAACTTATCGCTATTCAAAACTAAATAAAGGTTAATTGTAAATTAATAAAAAAACAAAGTTTATTTCAATTTTTTTTACACAGACCTGCCAAATTAGTATATTAGGAAAATCTAACAAAATCATATCATCGGCATATTACAAACTAATATAATTATTTTTTGATTGCACCAAATAAATAGACATTAAAAATTTTATACTCTCTCTATATATGACAAGATCTAGATCTAGAACTAGGAGGTGGATGTGATAGCAAAATAAAAAAAAAGAGAATTTATGTTACCACATTAAACCACTACAACAAGAGGCATACACATACATCTAGCATCAACATATCAAAAGAAAGTAAATTAAAAAACATGGAGCTTTTCCTTCACAATTTTGCATGCATAAATACATCACAAATTGAGGTCTAAAAGCTTAAAAAAATGCATACCTAGGGTGGAAATGAGTAGATCTAAGCACTGTAGAAAAATCCCCGAAGGTTTGAAGTTCAAAACCTCCCCCCTATATTTAAGACACTTTAGGAGAGAGAAACTTCGGGAGAATGAACAGGGCTCGGGGAGGAAGAAGACTATATAGGGCCATCTTTGCAGGCGGGCCATATAAGCGATGCCGGCGAAGATCAATCTTCGCAGGCGCACGTCGCCTGCTGCCTGCGAAGATCGATCTTTGCAGGCGACGCTTATATGGTCTGCCTGCAAAGATCGATCTTCGCAGGCGGACAGCCCCCTCCACCCCGGGTATCGTCTTCGCCGGCGGGGTTTTGTCTCCGAATAACATACCCGCCTGCGAAAATGGAACCCCTACGACACCGAAAATGTGTTTTCTAGTAGTGAAAAGTAGGGTTAGCAGCATGAAGCATGGACCTCAGTTCCAGAGCTGTGTGTCCCTCTGAATTTGCATTGTGCTCCAACATTCCTTACTGAAGGGACGATCAAAGAAAAGTTGGAGAGAAAATATTTAACATCAAGGAGTCACGGTTAGGAGATATTGGTATTTCTTATGATCACAGATAAATCTGCAAGCGCACGGATATCGCTGTCGTATTTCGCCTAGGAGTATTCCAAGAATATCATATTTATATTTCTGCAGGGAAAGTGATGATGTAAAGATAGAGTTTTTATATCCTTAATCGAGCTTTAATTACTTTACCATAGTCTAAAGAGGGGTTAATTGATAATATGATATATGGGTAGTGTGACACACAGGAGATTCATCTCTAATAAAGATACACTCGGAAGTGGAGAAAAACTATAAAGAGCTAAGGTTCATTTGCACTTATATACTACAAATGTTTAGTATATACTTAACACATACATGCTTACAAGACTAGGATATTGTTTTAGGCACCTAGGTATACTACCAAGAGACCACTCCCTGCTAGTCTACCAACGTTTTTATGGCATTTTACGAACTCCTACGTCATATCCGAACATCGAGGAATACAAAAGATGGACAGGGTACCTTTCGCCTACCTCACTTTTCGGGAAGCATACCTGCATGGAACGACATTTAACTAACCTAAACACCATGTTTATGTTAATACATAATGTCACTAATTCCCCTCAGACTTTCACCTTCGGATGGACGATTTAGAACTAGTGCAACCCATTAAGATTATTGGACCGTTACTATAGCATATATCGACTAGCCTAATCATGTGAAGCATATAAATGATGTATAAACTATTCATAGCACACATAACTAATAAAGTAGTATATGAACTATGAATACAATATAATAAAGAAGATACTTCCCTTATTGCATTTACAGTCTTACAAGAAGAGTAAAGTACTAAACATATATCAGAATTTCCGAGAAGACTATAGGACTGAAGAGTAAGCAAAACTCCACTACTACTAGAGAGAATACAATATATGGAATAAGAGAATTGCTCCTTGAGGTTTGTGTTGTGAAGTGAGAAGGCATCATCTATTTATAGACTTGTAGTGACAGTTATATGGTGGTTACTAAAGTCAATGCGCTGGTAGTCGTCATTTGGAGTCCATTAGGAGCGTCCATGTGTAAGGTGGCGATGAGAGGGGCCATGCTTGGTTTGGCCGAACCAAGGGTTCGGCTGACCCCTAGGCCCCATTTCTCGCCACCGACCATCACCAGGGACTACCATGTGGGCCCCTAAGGCATTTGAGGATTCATTGGCCTCATTTTTAGTCGGTTCGAGCTGACTTGTGGGCCGATCAATTCGTGTGCTCGCATGTGATTCGTCGGTGGTGTGCTTTTGTTGCATGCCGGCTCATTTTCCCTTCACTTTAGTGTATAATCTCTACATGCATAATATTTCTCTAATACAAGTGGAACAACATTATTTATTACTAATATACGTGTAAGAAATATTATTTATTTTGGTAGTTGACGGTCAAAATCGGTACTTAACGACCATCAACAGGAGCCCAGGAGGGCCTTCTGCCATGCCATGGAATCAAATATATTACATCTGGTGGAAATGATGAACTCACTTCTATAGAAAAATATGATTGGTGTTGGTTCAGAAAACCTCTTATATAGGGTGTCGGATTTCCCAACCGGCACCCCGTAGGGAGCTAATGAGGAGGAATCAAAGGTGCCACTTTAGGAATCAAAACCTTTGAGGTTTCACGAATATAAAAGAAGCCGGTCGAGCCAATGAATCGAGTAGCTCCCCATCACCCCTAAGATCGATCTAACATTTCAAGCACACAGTCGTAGATGACCATTGAATTGCAAAATTAATATCCACCTGTCAACATCCAACAACACTTAAGAACACACAGAGAGAACACAGAAAGGGACTTCAGGAAGCAACCGTCATCGTCAAACGTGCACCGCGTGCTCGTGACAGTTTGAGGTAGTTGAGGGAATCTCTGTTATCATCTAGCAGGCTGCCCCAATGGTTGCGGTGGTGGATCCGTCTGCTCCCGAGCGCCTGGTGGTTGAGAGAGTTGCGGTCACCCGGTCGTTGTTGATCCGGTGGTCTCCGTGCGTGTGACAGCTGATCCGGCCATCCTAGAGTGTGCGGCAGCAGATCCGGCTGGCCCCCGTGCTTGCTGCGGTGGAGGTGAGGGGGAGAGGAGGTGGGGCGGAGGAGGGGTGTCGGAGGAGAGGGCAATGGGCAGCAGAAGTGATGGGGAGGTTGGCACAGGCAGCGAAGGAAATGAGGGAGAGGGGCAGTGGAATAGGAGGGGAGAACGAGAGAGAAATGGATGCGGGCGGGGGGGGGGGGGTGAGAGATGCGTGGAATGCGAGGAGGAAAACCATCGGCTTAGCTTCCTACAAAGATGCCAGATTATAGAAAATCGGCACCCATATATCCTTATAGTTATAGGAGCTAGTTTTTTTTAAAAGAAAATCGGCACATGTATTATATGTGTTGGCTATTTTAATAAACCGATATCTATAAAGATATATCAATGCCGGTTTTCAATCTTACCCTCATGTGAAAGTCGGGAAGGGGTTATATCTGTCAGTTTTTTTGGAAACCAACACATAGAAGGTGTCCGGATTCCGTAGTAATGACTCGACTTCCTACAATTCATGCAGTCTCTTAATCAGCAACATTGGACAACAACTAGTGAGCGTGCACGTCCAAGGCACGTTGACATATATTGAAGAATTAAATTGAAGAAAATAGATAATCAATAAAAATTTGTTTGAGTTATTTTAGTTCATAAATTTCAAGTATGCAAGCAAAACACAACCACCGTAACTTGCCTATGCTAAAGCACGCACACAACTATTGTTTACAAATGATAATTTATGCCTCAAGCGCTTATCATAATATGCCTATGATATGGAAGCAAATATAGGTTGCAAAGGAATACATGTACACATGATTTACTCATATGCATTGCACTATTAATTGTTACTCACAAATAACCAACAGAACTAAGTAGACTGTCAACATTGCCTTTCCTGATCATTAACAGCTTAAATACTTGGGAGTTCCTCACGACGGCTGGTCAGTGGTCACCAACTGCCAAGCTACATGTACCTTTACTTGTTTCATTATCACAACACATTAAACTTTAAGGTTGCGGATCAAAACACATTTAGCTAGTCTGCATCAGTCCAATACTAATACAAGCCATCATCCCTTGGAAAAAAATACAAATCATCAAACATCTTTGATCTACATGAAGCAAAGAACTCGATGCCTTGATCTCTTAGTTAAGAATTATAGTAATAATTGCAAGTTAGGCTGAAAAGTAATGTAAGTTAGAAAAGCATCAGAGGAGAGCTTGGATTCATACGGATGAGTTTTGAGTTTCAGCAGGGCCGGTCCTGAGGTTTCGATGGCCTAGGGCGAAACAAAAAGTAGGGGCCATTAATATAATATCTTATAATCAATAGATATCTATATATGAAAATTTCTCTGGATATATGTAAAGGGAAAGTATTGGTGTTGATATCAATTTCAATATCATCTAGCAATTTCAACTCAGTGCATAAATCATACACTTTTTCGACAACATGATATCAAGAACGATCTATTAATTAGAAAAAATAGCATATCAAAAATATACAAACTACAAAAATATTAGATTAATTCAAACAACACTTACTAATTACAATTCTTCGGCCAGCCAGCGTGTGCTTGCAGCAGCTAGCAGGATGAGACAGCACTTCATGCAGGCCTGTCCAGTCCACCTACAGACTACTGGTTGTAGGCTTAATAGATTTTTTTGCATGATATTTTCAGTTCCCACATCTGGATTAATCCAGCAGGGAATTCACCTCACCTGCAGACGCCATCGGCAGACAGGTAGTAGGCGTGTAGAACTGCAGAATTGCTGCAACGGTTGAAGCTAGCGGAACTGTAGAGGAGGCTGCCGGCTGTCCACGTGTGGACGCCTGCTTTGCCGTCGCCTGCCATGGACGAGAAGAAAATTGATCTGCTAATCTCGCGGATCGCTAGGGCATTAGGAACGTCGGCATCAGCACGTCGCTAATCGTTAGGGCTGGACGGATCGATCATCATACGCGGAAGCAGAGTAGGCCTACTCTTCGGCATCTTGGGAGGGGCCCCTGGGTTTGGGGGGGCCCAGTGCAGCCGCACTGCTCGACCCCCGTCAGGGCCGGCCCTGAGTTTCAGGTTAAAATAGAATAGAGGAAAAAGCTGCCATATTGCCTACAATATTATAATAAATGTATTCTTAGTATCTATTATCAGCAAGATACGTGATGGGAGTCACCATAAAAAGGCCTAAGCGCATATACAACAAATATACTTAACAGGGTAAAATAAAAATGCATGTTCTAATTCCTTAGTGAAAATACCTTTATTGTGCTTTTGCTTAGTATCTAGCTATTTCCCACCTAAAAGCCTCCAGAATACATAATGGACAAAAGAACAGTGTCGATTTAATTCTAGAGAAAAACCAAGGACACTAAAAAGGAACTTACAGAAATAAAACATTGAAGAAATAATGTAAATGTGAAGAATATAACTGATAACACCAATTATCAACCTTTTTCAAAATGCCAAACACAATATAACTGACAACCAATTTACTTGATGCCAGCCACACATCAACATAATGTCCAGTTGATGCCTTGATGGTGTTCATTTGTGCTACAAATTATGTGAGAAAACCATCTCAAATAATCAAATATATTAGGCTAACCAGTTGGTGATGTATCCGGTAGGTACAATTCACTATAAAAAGTGGTTACTCATTGAATGAATACTTGTGCCTCTTTTGGTGAATGCTACTAATTGTTTTTCTCCATCCTGACTCGAAATTCGTGTATAATTGATAAATATATTGATGTCCCCAGAGATGGAAAACCAACACCTTGGAAGTTTCTCTGAAACTTCAGATTTCAGAGAACAGATCACTTGAATTGAAACAAAAAAAAAAAGGAAAAGGAACTGCATGCTGCACTATTTAATAGATCTGCGCTCAAATTAGTAATATTGCAATGGTTGTTCAAACATGCAAAAAAGTATAGGAATGTGTCATGTTATCGTAAGATAAAAGCTGCAACAGGCAGAAATACAACCTCTCTTTGTTGACATCAGCAGCAAGACAATTTACCTGAGCTTGTTGATGATATTTGTGGGGAGCCCCTAATAGTGATGTCCATTGCAGGTGGTGAAGCGGTGGCTGTTTGGAGCAAATATTTATAGAGCATCTCAACAAATACATGGTGAGCATTTTAACAAACAAACAGTAAGCACACTGTTGTACAAAAGATTGAAAGGGAAGCATGGTGCAGGTGCAGGCAGAGCATTGGAAGGAGAACATAAACACATATAACATTTCAGTTATTTTCAGCTGAAGGAAAATAAATTGAAACGCATATGTGTGCTTACTGTAGGTGAATTCTTTGGGAAACTGTAGATAACAGTTTGCTAATGTGCACAGCATGTACTAAACTACAGGAGAAATTGGATTTCAGATTTCGCCTACTTTTCGAACAGAGATCTAGAATTCACATTGGCTGGGGTCTAAATACAGAGCTCTAGAATTCACAGAATTTGAAAACAACACATTTGACACGAACAGGATTGATGACTGAGTTTCACATATTGTGCTAACAATACAGTGTCGCAGCAAGAAACAGTTGAATTTTTGAAGGCAAATCCTCCAGCTAACTATGTAGAAACATGGAATTTGGGTGGTAATAGTGCTAACAGAACATGGTCTAATAATAAATTAAGATAGTGTCATGTGGGGGAAGACCTACACCAGGAGACACCGAGCCAGAGATGTGCGCCGGGCAGCAGAACGTGCGGGCGCACGCATGGACGCAGAACGCGCGGTGATCGCGGGCACGGCGCATGCAACCGAGGATGAAGCGATCAGCGCAAGTGGCTGAAGTTGGAAAGCTATTTTTAGTTGTTAAGATATTATTTGCTATCTTTGATTAGTTCCTTGAATCGAGGAGTTTGTTTCCTCCGTTGGTTAGGGCCGATGGCCATATATTCCCTGTAAACCGAAAAGATTAGGGAGGCAAGATCAATTACCTGCTCTCCTACCTCTCGCTCTCAAGCCCGATCGGCAGTGAGGGGAATAACCTCCGCATCGGAAGACCACGGCCGGAGATTACGAACTCCGTAGTCGAGGGCCGCCTACCCTAGATCATAAGGCTCTTGACAACCTGGTATCACGATCCACTCGATCCTCAGCCCCAGCAGCCGCCGCACCTTCATCTTCCACGCCAGACGCCGCCACTAGCCCACCACCAGCGCCGCCATCCCCAGTCCCATCACCCGCCTCCGCAGCCAACCCAGCCGCCGACATGGCCGAGCCCACCATCGCCGACCTCTTGAAGGAGATCAAGAACATGTCCGCCGAACTCACCTCCCTGAAGGCCGATATGGCGACCATGAAGGACAAGGCCTCGACGGCCGCAAGCACCGAGACTCGCCACCCTGATGGGTTGCGCGACCTCGACCTGCCTCCCCGGCCCAAGAAGTGGGATTTTCCCCGCTACGACGGCACCACGGATCCGCTGCTCTTCCTCAACAAATTCGAGGCGTACTTCCGTCACCACCGTACCATGGCCGAAGAGCGCGTCGGCATGGCGTCCTACCACCTGGACGACGTCACGCAGACTTGGTACACCCAGCTGCTCGAGGATGAGGGAACCCCGACGTGGGGGCGCTTCAAGGAACTCGTGAACCTGCGTTTCGGGCCACCCCTGCGTTCGGCCCCGCTCTTCGAACTTTCCGAGTGCCGACGCACGGGAACAGTGGAGGAATACTCCAACCGCTTCCAGGCCCTCCTGCCGCGCGCGGGTCGGCTCGACGAGTCCCAGCGCGTCCAGCTCTTCACCGGCGGTCTTCTGCCGCCTCTCAGCCACGCCGTCCGCATCCACCATCCGGAGACGCTCGCCGCCGCCATGAGCCTGGCACGCCAGGTGGAGTTGATGGAGCGTGATCGGCCGGCGCCACCTCCACTACGTGCTCCGCCGCGTGGGCTGCTACCTGCGCCTGCGCCACGGCTCGCGTTACCCGCGCCCGCGCAGCAGTTGGCGCTGCCTGCCCCACCAGCGGCCGCCCCACAGGGTCGCGACGCGGCCAACCCACGGCGCCTGACGCCGGAAGAGATGGCCGAACGCTGCCGCCAAGGTCTGTGCTTCAATTGCAACGAGAAATTCACCCGTGGCCACAACAGGTTCTGCCGTCGCCTCTTCTTCGTCGACGGGGTGGAGATCGACGACGTCGCAATCGAGGGTGACGCGGCGGCCGCCGCCGGGGATACGGAGGCGCCCGTGTTCTCCCTGCATGCCGTCGCCGGCGTGCCCATCGCGGACACGATCCAGCTCCAGGTGACCGTCGGCGATGCCTCCCTCCTCGCCTTGCTGGATGGAGGCTCGACGCACAGCTTCATCGGTGAGGAGGCGGCAAGGCGCGCCGGCCTCCCGATCCAGTCCAGCCCGCGCATGACGGCCATCGTCGCCAACGGCGAACGCGTGGCCTGCCCTGGTGTCATCCGGGACGCGGCGTTCACCATCAACGGCTCCACATTCCACACCGATCTCTTTGTGATGCCCCTCGCAGGTTTCGACGTGGTGCTTGGCACTCGGTGGCTCGGCACGTTGGGTCCCATCGTGTGGGACTTCACCTCCCGGTCGATGGCGTTCCAGCGAGACGGGCAACGCTTCGCCTGGAAGGGCGTGGCCTCGACCTCAACAACGCACCTGCGTACCCTAGCCGCGGCCAGTGGGACGCTCCTGGATGAGCTCCTGGTCGCCTATGAGGACGTCTTCGGCGAACCGACGGGCCTCCCACCTCCACGTGGCCGCGACCACGCCATCGTCCTCAAGCCTAGCTCCGCTCCCGTGGCGGTCCGTCCGTACCGCTACCCAGCGGCGCACAAGGACGAGCTGGAACGCCAGTGCGCCGCGATGATCGAGCAGGGCGTCGTCCGCCGCAGCGACTCGCCCTTCTCCTCGCCGGTCCTGCTCGTCAAGAAGGCCGACGGCTCGTGGCGTTTCTGCGTCGATTACCGCGCCCTCAACGCCCTCACCGTCAAGGACGCGTTCCCGATTCCCGTCGTCGACGAGCTCCACGGCGCCCGCTTCTTCACCAAGCTCGATCTGCGATCGGGGTATCACCAAGTGCGGATGAGGCCCGAGGACGTCCACAAGACCGCCTTCCGTACACACGACGGCCTCTACGAGTTCCTCGTCATGCCGTTCGGGCTGTGCAACGCCCCGGCAACGTTCCAGGCGCTGATGAACGACGTGCTCCGACCGTTTCTGCGACGCTTCGTGCTTGTCTTCTTTGATGACATTTTGATTTACAGTGAGACTTGGACCGACCACCTGCGGCACCTGCGTACCGTCCTATCCGTGCTCCGTCAGCACCGGCTCTTCGTCAAGCGCAGCAAGTGCACCTTCGGCTCCCCCTCGGTGTCCTACCTCGGCCACGTCATATCCGAGGCGGGCGTCGCCATGGATCCGGCCAAGGTTCAGGCTATCCACGAGTGGCTGGTTCCCCGTTCGGCACGGGCGGTGCGCAGCTTCCTCGGCCTCGCCGGTTACTACCGGAAGTTCGTCCACAACTACGGCACCATCGCTGCCCCGCTGACGGCCCTCACCAAGAAAGACGGGTTCTCCTGGACGGAGGACACCGCCGCTGCCTTCGACGCCCTTAAGGCAGCGGTGACTTCGGCGCCCGTCCTCGCCATGCCGGACTTCGCCAAGCCGTTCACCGTCGAGGGCGACGCGTCCACCCACGGGTTCGGCGCTGTGCTGGTCCAGGACGGCCACCCCGTGGCGTTCTTCAGCCGCCCCGTCGTGCTGCGTCATCGTGCCCTCGCTGCCTACGAAAGGGAGCTGATCGGCCTGGTGCACGCCGTACGTCACTGGCGGCCGTACCTCTGGGGCCGGCGCTTCGTCGTCAAGACCGACCACTACTCCCTCAAGTACCTGCTGGACCAGCGCCTCGCCACCATTCCTCAGCATCATTGGGTGGGCAAGTTGCTGGGATTCGACTTCGCCGTGGAATACAAGCCGGGCGCTGCAAACACTGTTGCGGACGCCCTGTCAAGGCGCGACACGGAGGAGGGCGCCATCTTGGCACTGTCTGCGCCTCGCTTTGACTTCATCAGCAAGCTGCATGACGCGCAGCGCCAGGACCCGGCGCTCACTGCCCTCCGCGACGAGGTCAGCGCCGGCACGCGCACGGGCCCCTGGGCGCTCGTCGACGACCTGCTGCAGTACAACAGCTGGTTATACATTCCCCCGGCATCGCCCTTAGCTCGGGAGATCATCGAGGCTACACATGAGGACGGGCACGAGGGTGTCAAGCGCACCATGCACCGCCTCCGGCGCGAGTTCCACATCCCCAACATGAAGCAGCTCGTCCAGGACTGGGTACGCTCCTGCGCAGTGTGCCAACGCTACAAGTCCGAGCACTTGAGCCCGGCCGGCCTCCTGCTGCCCCTGCCGGTGCCCCAGGGCGTTTGGACCGACATCGCTCTAGATTTCATCGAGGCGCTACCACGAGTGCGCGGCAAGTCCGTCATCCTGACGGTGGTGGACAGGTTCAGCAAATACTGCCACTTCATCCCACTGGCGCACCCGTACTCCGCCGAGTCCGTCGCTCAAGCCTTCTTCGCCGAGATCGTTCATCTACATGGCGTTCCGCAGTCCATGGTGTCGGACCGCGACCCCATCTTCACCTCGACGTTTTGGCGCGAACTCATGCGGCTGATGGGCACCAAGCTGCACATGACGACGGCATTCCACCCACAGTCGGATGGGCAGTCCGAGGCTGCTAACCGGGTGATTATTATGTACTTGCGTTGCTTGACAGGGGACCGTCCACGGCAATGGCTGCGCTGGCTCCCATGGGCGGAGTTCATCTTCAACACGGCGTACCAGTCCTCGCTTCGGGACACCCCGTTCCGGGTCGTCTATGGCAGGGATCCACCCTCCATCCGCTCCTACGAAGCGGGGGACACGCGGGTCGCCGCCGTCGCCAAAAGCATGGAGGAGCGGGCTGAGTTCCTCTTTGACATCCGCTACCGGCTCGAGCAAGCTCAGGCGGTCCAGAAGCTGCACTATGACAAGCACCACCGCCACGTTGCATACCAGGTGGGCGACTGGGCGCTCCTCCGCCTGCGCCAGCGGCCCACCACGTCGCTCCCTCAGTCCGGCACGGGCAAGCTGAAGCCCCGCTTCTATGGGCCATACCGCATCACCGAGCTCATCAACGACGTGGCCGTCCGCCTGGAGCTACCGGCCGGCGCTCGTCTCCATGACGTGTTCCACATTGGCCTGCTCAAGAAGTTCCACGGGCCGCCACCGGGTGCACCACCGGCGCTGCCTCCTCTCCATCACGGCGCCATCGCCCCTGAGCCGGAACGTGCTGTTCGGTTTCGTTTGGCGCGAGGCGTGCGCCAGGCCCTTGTTCAGTGGAAGGGCGAGTCTCCGGCTTCGGCAACTTGGGAGGACATCGAAGTTCTCCGTGCCAAGTACCCTGCCCTTCAGCTCGAGGACGAGCTGAGTCTCGAGGAGGGGGGAGATGTCATGTGGGGGAAGACCTACACCAGGAGACACCGAGCCAGAGATGTGCGCCGGGCAGCAGAACGTGCGGGCGCACGCATGGACGCAGAACGCGCGGTGATCGCGGGCACGGCGCATGCAACCGAGGATGAAGCGATCAGCGCAAGTGGCTGAAGTTGGAAAGCTATTTTTAGTTGTTAAGATATTATTTGCTATCTTTGATTAGTTCCTTGAATCGAGGAGTTTGTTTCCTCCGTTGGTTAGGGCCGATGGCCATATATTCCCTGTAAACCGAAAAGATTAGGGAGGCAAGATCAATTACCTGCTCTCCTACCTCTCGCTCTCAAGCCCGATCGGCAGTGAGGGGAATAACCTCCGCATCGGAAGACCACGGCCGGAGATTACGAACTCCGTAGTCGAGGGCCGCCTACCCTAGATCATAAGGCTCTTGACAGATAGCATCAGTTCGTAAACATGACTAATATAAAAGTGGTTAAGAATAATGCACGGAAATGGCTAAGACTTTGTGTCCATCATGTACAAAAACAACATTTTATAAACACGACAAAACACGAAAGCAATCAGCGAGGTGTAGGGGGGAAACAGAAAGAAAATATGAGAATTTTATACGGTTTACAACACCCAATGCAGCACTTTGTCCAACTTATGAAGGACTATATGCAGAATCCAGCTTAGGGCTGCAATGAGTCCATCCAAGGCAATAAAAAAAACAATTCTGGCAGCAACCCCATCCAAGGAAAAACAAATTCTGGTAGCAAAGGAGGACTATCTCTCTTGTCAGTAAGGCAATAGAGTGGGCCATCCCTTCATTCCAATTGCAATTTACGTTGTTCCAGTCAGCAAGTCAAGAGATGTTATGTATATTCATAGGAGCTCAGAAAAATCAACACTAAAGGGCATGAATGGCCTGAGCAAAATCTTCGCTGTATTTACCTCAATTAAAAGAGTACCCTCTCCTTCACCACCATGACCTGCAGATCAAGACTAATCTTATATAAAGAAATACACGTGCTAAATTGGCAATGTAAAATAGACATTCTTCAAAGAGCATAGAAGAAATTAAGTAGTATAAGTATGCATTTTTTTTTGTTCTTCAATAGCCATTTTTAAAAAGAAATTATATTATCAGCAAACATCATCTCCTTCAATTCTAAAGCAGGGTAATCAAAGAACAACATTCCACAAAAAAAAAAATAAAGATAGAGTGATCAATATGAACGCACTGCCAGATATATGATTTTTCCAATCCTTAGCTAATTCAGGTACTTACCTTAGCTAAGATATGGTAGTGTCTAAGTTGCTAAGACAGAAGACAAAGGATTTATGGAAGTAGCTGTTGGATGGATCTCCCTCCCCTTGAGCCCAACGGCACAAGGGGGCCTTGACCCGCACCCTGATCGGGGGCGCCCAGCCCAATGGTTAGTGGGCCCCCGTCACACTGCGCCATATAAAAGAGGGTGGAGGCCGGGGCGGCTCACGACACGAGGTTCGTCGCCGCCGCCACTCCACCCCACAAACCCTAATCCAAAATGAGCCCAAGAGGGTGCATGCGCGGGGGGAGCTTTCCCGGCCCAGGCCCGGGTTGCGGCCTGGGGGAGGGGGGGCGCGCCCGTGCGTGGCCGGCCGTGGGCCGACCTCTTCGGTGGGCCGAAAAGAGAGAGAAGAACAGTAGCCCCTTTTCTTTTTATTTTGTCATTTTTCATGCAATTTTTCAATAGAATTTGAATTTTTTTTATGTTTTACCTCTGTTTAAAATTCGAACCAGAGTGGTATTTTTTTACAGAGTGTAAATAACAGAATTGCTACTGTTCATATGAATTTTATATAGATCTTCCGCTGCAAATAGTTGAAATTGATGAAAATTAGTGTTTCTAAAATTAAATTTCGAACCAACGGGAGAATTTAATTTTTGGAAAATTAATTATGTGCTATGATGTTGTAATTTTCTAACCAACGTTGTTAATTGCAATATTATAGTTATGGTTCTATGTGTTATGTCTAATTCTGCCCAACGGTGATGTAGGCTTAATGCACAATATTTTAGTGTTAATTTTGTTCTCACCGTACATGATTATTTCAAGTGGCTACTCCTTGATGGGTTGTATTAAAGATATTCCGACCCTGAAAGAAGATAACTACGGAGAATGGAAAAGAAAACTCGACCTTGCTTTCATCTTGGGAGAGGTGGACTGAGTGTTGACTACCCCATGTCCTACAGAACCTGCTGCACTTGTCAGAGGTGAAAATGAGTCAGATGCTGACTGGCAAAAGAGACAAAGGGACAATAATCCCACCATAATGTCGCATGACATTGAGCATGCGAAATGGTCCTTAGCCAACAAGAAATGTTTGGCTGTGGTAAAGAACACGGTTGAGCCATCGATATTGGGTTCAATCCCAGAGTGTGACGCTGTCTCAGAGTACCTTGAAAGAATAAAGAGTCAGTTTACTAGCTCTTCAAAGACTTATGCGACACAGCTGATCAAGCTGTCAGAGACCACATTCTTAGGATGAGCAACATGGCTTCCAAATTGAAGCCAATGGATTTGGGCATAACAGATGACTTTCTGGTCCATCTGGTTATGGCCTCATTGCCAAAGCATTTTGACAATTTTATTGTCAACTACAACATAAGTCCAGAGAAATGGAACTTTGAAAAGCTCATCGCTAATTGTGTGTAAGAGGAGGAAAGAATCAAAGAGTCAAATGGTGGCTCAATTAACTATGTTAAAGATAACAAGGAAAAGAACCACAAATCTCCCTCCTCAAAAGCAAAAAAGTCTTAGCATCTGCCTTAGCAACAACAGTTCACTGTTGAAAAGGATCATTGTCTTCACTGCAAGAAGATAGGACATTACAACAAAGATTGTCCCGACTTCCTGAAAATGATCATGGCAAGGAAAGGTAAGAACATTGTTACATTTGTAAATGAATCTCATTATGTTGTTTATTCTAGATCCACATGGAGGATTGATTCTGGAGCAACTATTCATGCATGTAATTGTTTAAAGGCATTCTGTTCGATGAGGACTACGCAAAGAAGCGAAAGCTCCATTGGAGTCGCCAATGGAGTTGAAGAAAAAGTTGAAGCTGCTGGAGATCTTTGCCTAGAGCTCACGAATGGCTTCACACTTTTACTTCGAGATGTTTTTTATGTTCCTTCTTTTCAAAGAAATTTAATAAGTGTATCGAAATTGGATTTTGATGGATATGATTGCCGCTTTGGAAGTGGCAAATGTGAACTATGGTATTATAATGCATGTATTGGTCTTGTTGTGTTGCAAGACGAGCTTTATTTGTTATCTCTTTCTCAGAATGTGAATGTTGTGTTCTCGTTGACAAAAGAAAACAAGAAAAGAAAGAGCACTCCTGATGTCTCATCGAAATTATGGCACTGTCATTTAGGCCATATTTCGAGGGGGAGAATTGAGAGACTAGTTAAGAATGAAATTCTTCCTCCATTGGAGTTCTCAGACTTAGAACAATGCATAGAATGCATTAAAGTAAAATTTGTAAATAGCATCAAAAAGGGTGCAAAATGAAGCGCGAGAATTTTAGAGATCATTCACACAGATATTTGTGGTCCATTTCCTGTGAAAAGTGTGGATGGCTATGATTCGTTCATAACATTCACAGATGATTACTGCCGTTATGGTTATATTTATCCAATTAAAGAGCGATCAGAAGCATTGGATAAATTTAAGATATTCAAGGCTGAAGTTGAAAAACAACATGATATAAAGATTAAAGTAGTAAGATCTGACCGTGGGGGGGGAGTACTATGGTCAACATACGCCTTATGGGCAAGTCCCTAGACCTTTTGCAAGGTTCTTGCTAGAGAATGGAATAGTAGCCCAGTATTCAACACCGAGCGAACCTCAACAGAATGGGGTAGCTGAAAGGCATAACCGTACCCTTATGGATATGGTGCGTAGCATGATGAGCTACTCCACACTACCACTGGGTTTATGGATGGAGGCGTTAAAAACCGCCATTCATATTCTCAACAGAGTTCCAAGCAAATCGGTGCCCAAAACACCGTATGAGCTATGGACAGGAAGAGTACCCTCGCTAGCTCACCTCCGTGTGTGGGGGAGTCCTGCAGAGGCTAAAGTATTTAACCCAAATATTGGGAAGTTGGACCCTGTTGGCGGTATGGCAATGAGGGCTACAAATAGTCCCATAGGGCATGAGGCCCTTCGACCAAACCTGCCGAAGCCATGCGAACAGTGGGGATTCAAGCCCGAGACGTCAAGATTAGTCAGGGCGAAGTCCCCCCATGGCGAAGACTATGGAATAACGACGGCGAGAGGCGGGGAATCACATGGGTACCTTGCCAAGCCATAAGGCCTCTTGGGCGAAGGATGCAGGGCGAAGAGTATATGCCGAAGGCGCCATAGCAAGTTCGCCCCCGCAAGGACCGAAGAAGTCTTTCCAGCCCATCAAGCCTAGGGGCTATTGGGCCGATGATCGCCCGACTGCCCATCAGGGGCCCGTGAACCTCAATTACACTATGTACCCATATAAATGTCCCTTTCATAAGGGCAACCATGTAATTTCCCATGTATAACCAAAACCCTAGTAGTAAGAACCAGTAATGAGGGCTATAAATGTTCCCATAGGGTCATGTAATGGGGGATCCGAAGAAAAATTCTCAATTTTATACACTTTACTTCTTTTCCAACTACTGTTGAGTGGCCACGTCTTTCGACGTATGCCGTTGTCCTTTCGACAACAGCTGGCGCCGACCGTGGGGACCTCCAAGCGAAACCACTGAGAGCGAATGCCACCGAAGAGGGTCGTGAAGGAGAAGGTTACAAGGCGAAAGGAAAGCGAAGCCGGGGGGGAGATGTCCGCCGAAGAGGGAGCAGAGAGCCTTCGGCGCCCATCGCCGAAGATGGAGGAGCGCTGTCTGCCTCCACACCTGCGCCATCAGTACCGCCTTCGGCTCCTGCCGCCTCTGCGTAGGTGCCGAACATAGTTGACATGGCGAAGGCAGCCGCGACGGCAAGGGCACTCTAGACCAGGGCGGAGATCCTTTCGACAAGCCAACTGCTGGTGCCCCAAGCCACTCCGTCGCAGCCGGCAGCGGCCTCGACTGCGCTCGCCGCTGTACAAGTGAACCCTGACCCCGAAACACAAACCAAAGCCGACATGGAAGCCATGCGACATAACATGACATGACTCCAAGACATGCTTCGTCAGATGCAAGAACAACAGCAGGCGTACGAGTCAGCGAGGCGGTCCAAGGTCGCTTCGGCCTCAATCCTCCAGTATTCGGCAGGCTACGTCCCACCCCAAGTCTATCCACAAGCACCGATCTAGCCCCTTCCGTGTCACGCCCAGAAATTTAGCCCAAATTTCCAGACTATTTTGTGTATTAAATCCCTGTCCAGGACCAGCCAGGGTACACAAAACGACAAGTAATAAACAGTTCCAAACGTAAATAAAGCGTAAAATACTTACAGAAGAGGCACTTAGTCCTCACACCGAAACAAAAGCAGCAGCAGCGGAAAAAGGCGATCCTAGCGGGGCTTCAGCTCCACTCCACAGGCAAAACTCAACTGGGGTCTGAGCCTTGGTCCTCTAACTCCATCTTCAGCTCAGAAGCACTACACTTCTGAAAAGGGGGAATAATAGCAAGACTGAGTACAACCACCGTACTCAGCAAGCCACACCAACGATGCAGACGTGCAAGGGGATACAAGGAGGGTTTGTGGCTATTTGCATAAAGGCGGTTGTAAAACATTTTATTGAGCAAAACAGTAAAACTGTTGAGTAATTAAAGTAATATTGAATCTCCACTGATCAACGCTACACCACGTTGAACAGGCCCAACCAACCCACCTGAACTACAGTGTATTGAGTCGATTTATTAAGATGGGACTAATCACGGTGAATCTGGTCGACCGCCCATAACCGCGGGCACGGCTATTCGAATAGTTTTACTCTGATCAGAGGTGTACAACTGTACCCACAAGACACAGCCCCACGACACGTTCCCGTGCGCCGACATGCCACCACGACATACCGGAAAGAGGCCGTGACAGGACCCTTCGCATAACCCCCTCTAACCGATCGCACCACACCTTAGGGTTCGCCCCCGTCCCCAGCAGGCAACGGGCAGCCCCCCTTTCGTGCCGCGGTGAATCCGGAAGCCGATCAACCGGACACCCCGGCCGACCCAACTCCATCACGCCCACCCTCGCCTGGGTACGTCGGCTAGAGAAAAGCTACACTACAAGCCCAGCCGTTGCCCACGCTGGCTTGTGGTAAGTACGATAAGTTCTTCCAGGGCATCCCGCGAACCGGTCCTTAAATGCCATGGGTGCGACTAGCAAGACCATGCACCCACAGCCCACCATGACGTGTATTTTAATTAACCAACACCATTACGGTGGCACTAAATCAAAGCTATGCCAATAATCAAGTCTATGCTTTAATGTGATCCCCCTTTGTGCACTAGTTGAACTAAGCATGGCTAAGCATCTCCTAAACCAACATCTAGTCATTTGAATACCCACGTTATCAATGGCATAAGGTAAACAATATATGGCTGAGTAATAGGACCTATCCCACATGATATTGTAAAACAATGCAATATTTAATAGAAATGCGGGATATTTGTAAAATGGGTACAATATGATCAATTGTATTGCATGACTTGCCTTGCTCTCGCACTGATGAGACCACGGCAACGTCTTCGAGAATCCGCGAATCGACGAAACGGCCGAATTCTACGCGACAAACAAAGCACACAAGCAAAACATGCTATAAGACTACTGAAACAGGAAGCAAAACCATTTTTAATGGATTCTATACATTTTTATGAATTTACTGAGACTTGAATGGACTTAATCGGAGCTCGGATGAATTAGTTATGATTTTTAGAAGATTATCTGTGTTTATTACTATAAAAGAAAAGCCTTAATCAATTTATTGCGCAATATTGCCCCAGGGCTGACGTCAGCAAGAGGTGGGGCGGCGCCGACATGCGGGCCCCACTGGTCAGCGGCACTAAGAGAGGGAGAGGGGGCGGCTGGCAGGTGGGCCCACTGGGCAGCGTCACAAGGGGGGGAAGCGGCGAGGCGCCCGGTCGGTCCGGCTCGGCTTCAAGCCGGCCGGCCGGTTATGGCGAGGGCGGCGGCGGCAAGCGGCCACCGACGGCGGCGGCCGGCGATGCGGGCGACGGCGCTTCGCGGCGACGCGCATGCGGGGAGCGGCGGCGCGCGTGAGAGGAAGAGAAGGGGAGGGAGTTCTCACCGGGGTTCGGCCGGCGCGGGAGGATACGACGGCAAACGGCGACGGTGAGCGACCGGAGGGCGACGGCGACGGGCGGACGGGCTCCGGGACACCCTAAGAGAGGAAGTGAGAGAGGTTAGATGGAGAGAAGGTGTCCACGACGAGCGAGAGCCATGGCCGACGGCGGCGGCTATGGTGGTACTCACCGGCGCGCGGGGAGAAGCGGGCCCCGACGGCGGGATTGGATGGGGATGCGGCGGCCGGGGTAGCTTTGGCGGCGGCGAAGCTAACAACGGCGGCGGATTGGCTTGGCAGCGGCTCCAGCGGCGGCGAGCGGCGGCCGGAGGAGTGGAAAAGGCGGCGGCGGCGGGTATAGCGGCGCGGAAGCGATAGAGGGCACGGGAGGGAGCGGTGGAAAGAGGAAAAGGTGGAGGGGAGTGGAGGGATGGTTTATATGGGCTCGGGAGGGGCGGACGAGGCCGGAAAGGTGGCCGATTTGGCCGGCGACGTGGGGGAAGTGGAGGAGGAGAGAGAGAGTGGGGGAAATTTCAAATCCCCCGCCGTTTGCGGGCGCGCGAGCTGGCGGGAGGTACGGGGAAGGTGGGCGGCGACGTGGGCGTGCGGTACGGGCGGAGTGGGCGCGGGAAACGGGGAAACCGGCGGCGTCGGTGGCGGTTTCGGCGGCGGCGGTGCCGTCGGCTGGAGGAGGAAGAAGGGGCCGACAGGTGGGCCCCACCTGTCGGTGACCCGGAGAGAGGAGGGAGGGAGTGGGCCGGCCCAGCTGAGAGGAGGGCGAGCGCGCGGGAGGCGAACGGACTGGGCCGACGGCCCAAGAAGAGAGAAAAAAGGAGGAAAAAGAAAAAGAAGAAAGGATTTTCCAGTGATTTATATATTGCACAAGCTCATTTTTAATTGGTTAAAATTATTTCCAATGCTCTGAAAATTCCACTAAAAATCCTGTTAGCGTATTTTGACATGTAGAACCCAAGAAAAATTCCACATGCCGATTCCGATTATTATTTGCATTTATTAATTTAGGGTTTCTCTCTTGCCTTTAAACAAATAATTTCTTCCAACCATTTATTAATTGAGTTTTGCTACGGAAAAGAACTTCTGGGCGCGACATTCCGCCACAAGTCACGCAAGCGCCAGTATACTTCGCCGGGCAGCCCTCGATCGCAGCGGTGCATCCAGCCCCTCACGCGCAACTGCAAGCTCAGCCGGTCGTTGCCCAAGTACACCCTCAACCGGCTCTGCAGGTGCAGCTCCAAGCTTTCCTTCAGCAACTCAGCCAACCCCACAGCATTTCAGGTACAGCCCCTTCGGCCCACCTGGAGGGGAATACAAGTCAAGGTGCGCCTAGTTGGTTGCCGTTGAATCAGCCAGGTCTGGGGGCTTCGCCTTGGAGTCAAGGACCGCAGTTTGACTTCATCAATACTGCTCAAGCACCAACCGTTCGGCCGCAAGCACCAACGCTAGGCTTCGGAGCAAACCAAGCACCAAACCAAGTCGCCATGGCATGGTCCCAGCCAACGTTCAACTCATCCATGGCAGGTCAGCAAGCATCACCAATCGGAGCCGGGCAGCCGAATGTCATGGCCCAACCTCATGCGCAAGCCGTGATTTCTCCCTTCGCCACGCCGTACCCACAGCAAGGTGCCGTGAACACGGCAGGGGGCAAAAAGGGGCTACCGCTGAGTGGGGAATCAAGACCCGTCCAATCCCACCCCAATTCAAGTTCCCCCCCGTCCCACGCTACTTAGTCGAAACTGACCCAAAGGAATTCCTCTCTATTTACAAGTCCGCGATCGAAGCGGCTCATGGTGATGAAAATACCAAGGCCAAGGTAATACATCTTGCTCTAGACGACATCGCTCGTTCTTGGTATTTTAATTTGCCTGCCAATAGCATTTACTCATGGGAGCAATTGCGCGATGTCTTTGTACTTAACTTTCGAGGCACCTATGAGGAGCCGAAGACGTAGCAGCATCTACTCGGCATTCGCCAGAGGCCGGGGGAGTCGATAAGGGAGTATTGTTCGACGTTGTCGACATCCCATACAACTACAATGCCATCTTCGGCCGTGCGACCTTGAACAAGTTCGAAGCTATCTCCCACCACAATTATCTCAATCTCAAGATACCCGGCCCGGTGGGAGTGATCGTGGTGAAGGGGCTTCAGCCTTCGGCCGCTTCAAAAGGCGATCTGGCCGTAATCAATAGAGCAGTGCATAATGTTGAGGCCGAACAACATGACCGGGTGAAGCACGCGCCAAAGCCTGCCCCTCACGACAAGATAATCAAGATGCAGATTGATGACGTCGACCCCACAAAGCTCGTATCGCTGGGGGGCGACATGGGCGAAGAAGAGGCTGCGAACATCCTAGAGTACTCAAGAAAAACAGTGATATCTTCGCCTGTGGCCCTGATCAGGTGGGAGGTGTTTCGACAGATCTCATCATGCATCACCTGGTGTAACACCCTGAAAATTCGACCGACAAAACAAAAACTCTAAAAATACGGATTTTCAACAACTTTTTAAACTAATTGCATCATGCCGATCTTATTCGTCTATTTTATCTGGAGTTGATCTCGAGGATTATTAATCGTGAGTAAAGAATAATTAATTAGAAATAAACCTTAAAAACAAATTGGTAAAATAAATATAAATTAAAAATAAAGATTAGGTGTGGATAGTAATAAATAAAATATTATCGCGACCATATTTGGATCAATTATATTTCATTGCGATGGAATAAGAATTAACCCTAATTAAAGCTCAAATAAATTATATAAAAATAAAATATGAGTAATATTAATCTAGGGTGAATTCATTAGATAAGATAACACGAATATTGAGTAAAATGCATATATGTAAAATTAGGAATTGTGAAATCAAATTTATATGGGAAATACTCTAAAATCGGTTTAATGGAAAAAGCACACTGTTCATCGGCCGCCACGTGCTCGACCGTGTTCCCTAGCCCCTTCCCCTCCCCTGCCATGCGCGCCTCGTGCCCCGAGCCGTCGCCGTCGCCGCCCGCCGCCGTGCCGCTGTCGCCTGCCGCGCCGCGCGCCGCTCGGCCGTCACCATCGCATCCCTCCTCGTGCCGCGCGCCACCGCTGCCGCCCCGTCACCACCCGTCCCGTCGCCGCGCGCGTCCCATCGTCGCTCCGAGCCGCGCGCCGCCGCTGCCAAGCCGTCCCCATCGCCATCCCGCTGCCGCACCGCTCGCCCGTCGCGTCGCCGTCGTCGCCACGCCGAGCCCCGTGCCAAGCCGCGCCGAGCCCCGCGCCGCGCCGCCCGCTCGTCGCCATCACCGGCCGCCGCGCGCGCGTCCCGTTGCCACGCCATCCGACGCATAGCCGTCACCGCGCATCGCCGTCCCGCGCCGCGTCGCCCGCCTATTCCATCGCCGCGCGACCGTCCCGTCGCCACGCCGCGCGCCTGTCGTGTCGCCGCTGTCGCCCCGTCCCGTCGCCTTGCGCCCCGCGCGCCGTCTCGCACCCCGCGCCCCGCGCCCCGCTCGCCATCGCGTCGCCGCCTCGCGTCCTGCGCCGCTGCCGCATCGCGTCATCATCGCGTCGCCATCGCCGTCACACCGAGCCGCGCGCCGCCCCAAGCCCCGCCGCTTCTCCCCTCTCTACAAATACCCCCCCTCTCTCTCCATTATCCCCCACCCCATTTCACCCTTCCTCCCCTCTCCCCTCTCCACTGAGCCGCCGCCTCCACGCCGCCGCGCCGCCGTTATCGTGCCGCCGCGCCGCCACCTTCGAAGCCGCCGCGCCGTCGCCCCGGAGCCGCCGCGCCGTGCGTCGCCGCCTTGCGCCGCCGTCGCCATCGTCACCACCACCGCCGCCGCCGGTGAGCCGTCCTCCCCGCCCCCTTTCACCTCGCGCCCAACGCCGTCACCGCCCGGGGAGGCAAAGAGCCGAGAGAGAAAGAGAGAAACCGAGGGAGTGAAAGGAGAGGAAGGGAGAAAGAAGCCGGGAGGGAGGAGAGAAAGAAAAGAAAAGAAAGAAAAGAAAAGAAAGAGGAAAAAGAAAGGAGAGGAAGGGAGAAAGAAGCCGGGAGGGAGGAGAGAAAGAAAAGAAAAGAAAGAAAAGAAAAGAAAAGAGGATTGCTTAGAAACCCTTAAAATCCTTGTACCCCTGATTACGTATGAGTCCCTAGTCAATTATGACAATTGCTTAGAAATGCTATACTAGAATCATGCATACTCATATTTATCAAATGCTATATGCTTGGGCAATTACTTTTGGGAAGGTAATTGAGATGCGGCATGTGGAGACATGAGCGCCACATTGCCATGATGTTGATGACATGATTTGTGAAAGGAGAAATAAAATTAAACAACTGTTTTCGACTGGGGCGGACCGAGGATTTGGGTGGTATCTGGAAAAGGCTAGTACCGTCCCCGGTCAATTAAGGACCGAGCCATGAAGTTAAGCATGAAACGACCCCCGTACAACCGTACTTCTCGAATGGGTATAGACCTAGCGGATTAGATAGCCGAGCGGAGGCAGTATCCCTGCATAGATGGTTCACCCCTGAGTGAGGCAGGTGCGCTACGATGGGACAGCCGTTGAGGTAGGGCCAAGAGGCGTGCCCTACATCGGTGTCGCCATTGGTAGGACTGCCATGAGTGTGTGAGAGAGAGAACTTAACTTGAACCATAAATTTAATATGTGTGTGAGACTTCTCTTTCCCGGGAGCGCCAGAACTCCTCTCACTGCTAGAAACATGGACGCCTAGAGTGCATGAGGATTTAAGTTCATGGAGCGGGTACTGCCAATGCGAGGTTATCGAAAAGCTTTGCCGTGACGCGTCTCATGTGTTGGGACGAGGCTCATGTGTTGGGCAGTCGCGGAGTGCGGGTAAAGTGTACATCCACTGCAGTGTGAGTAAACCAAATCTATTCGAATAGCCGTGCTCGCGGTTATTGAGCACCGGGACATGTATTACACTTGGCTAGACTCTAAATTCTTAACTTGTGTGGGAGGGGTTATTGCATGATGAATTTTATGCTGTTGGAGCCACATCCTGAGAGGCGGGAAGGTGGACATCCTCAGAAACCATGACGAATCAATGGCGGGAAGCTATCCTTGGGATCACAATGGATGGTGGACAGAACCGTCGTTGTTTAAATACAAACTCTGGTACTAAAATTTGATCAGTCAATGCTAGGTCTTAGGCTTGTGAAAAGAATTACAAAACTTGCTTTGCGCAAAAGAACTATGGCCATCCTTTGAACTCCCCCTTTCATATGCATTGTTGCTGTGGTGGCTTGCTGAGTACGGTTGGTACTCATCCTTGCAAATATAAAATTTATCAGAAGTGGGAGATGAAGCCTCGGAGGATCCCTATGCCTATTATCAGGAGGGAGATGAAGACGATGGCGTCCAGTAGGTCTTAGTACGGTCGTTGCCTGTGGCAATGGCATGCCGCTGCCTGAATTCCGCTGCCTTATCTATTTCTGCTTTTGGATGTATTCCGGACCTCTCGGTCCGATGATTTAAGACTATGCATGCGGGCCTGTGATGTAATAATTCGTATCAGACACTCGTGTATGTGCACTTGATATTTCAGCTATGAATTCGTGTGTACCAAACTACTTGATCCAGGGAAATGGTACTGTTTACACGATTGATTCCTGTTATAAAAACGGGGGTCCACAGAGCTGGTATCAGAGCCATACGACTGTAGGAAAAGACCAAAAGGCGCCCCACCCCTTTTCTAAGTTGGCCAAGGGAGAAATTCCCATTTAGCAATAATTTCAAAAATAAAAACTCTATGTTTACAAAACTCGGTACACTTTTCATCTTACTCTTAACTATTCCCTTTACAAAACAAGTTTTACTCTCAACTGACCTTGGGTTTTTCTTAAAATTAGATGGCAGATTCGGATTCACCCGCTACCTGGGAGTTGAGCTTACCTCAATCAGAGGGGTATGTCATTGAGCTGCATCGGATGTTGAGGCGTCTGCGATACCCTGGGTTCCCGTCATACCGAGTGAGACAGTGTGGCTCAGTTTGGGAGGCTCGGGTCGAGATTCACCCCCGAGTCCCTTCCGAGTTGGACTACAGCTTCCAGACACGTCACCACCGAGACCTGCCAGAGACCGCGATGCAGGATGCCGCCCGGGAGGTCTTCCTCCGACTCAGCTCTATCCACCGAGCTGAGTTAGTGAGTACCGAGTTTGCTCATCACCCGTTCCGGGAGGAGGGCAACTCAGTTTGCACAGTTCAGGACATGCCCTGCTGCTACAACCCGATGGTGACACGGTTGTCACGATGGGCTGAGGCAGTAGATGACTACTACGAGGAGGCTCTGTTGGAGATTGACGACCACCAGAGACGTGTGGGGGAGTTAGAGACTGAGGTGACCGACCTCACAGCACAGCAGCTTCAGTTGGAGGAGGAGCACCAGGCTTGGGGCAGTGAGATAGACTCACTAAAGGCACAGCTCCAGGTCCACGGCGATCAGTTCCAGCAGTTATCCGACCAGTACAACGATCGCCGCGGGATGATGGATACTCTTGAGGAGCAGCTGAGAGAGAGTCAGGAGCACGTCAGCTAGCTGGAGGAGCAGCTTCAAGCAGCCAAGATCAGCACTACAGGGGCTTCTACTTCCACAGCAGTAGGCCGTGACCGCTACTTCTTCCTCACCCCGCCGTACCCACCGGCGTTCCACGCTCTTCTGGGAGAGGCTAGTATGCTAGCTACCGAGTCAGCGCCCTACCTAGTGGACCCTACAGCGGCACAGCCACCTGTTCCGGAGTTGGTGCACACTCCACTGATCCCTACACCTTCTCCGCAGCTGGGTTTCGGTTTGGAGACTCCGATCCAGATAGACTCCGAGACAGAGGGGACCGACGCCGAGCCTGAGATCGAGCCAGACATCACTGATCCTTCAGAGGATGAGACCCCTGTTCCCCGCATCAGCTTCCTCGGAGGCCCTCGCACCCTCAGCACTGCTCGCAAGAGCACACGACCCCCGGGCAAGAGGCCTAAGCCAGATCCAGAGGCCACTACCTCTGAGCAGTGGGGACTCCGGTTTGCGCGAGCCAGCGACCACCCTCTACCTGCCCCGGGATCCTGCGGATGGCTGGAGGACTAGACTGACGGACTCCTTGCAGCTTCGATCTCGTATCAGATGGTTTTTGGATAGTATGCGAGACACCCCCTTCCCTTACCTAGATTGACGAGTAGTTTGATGATTGGTTTGATGTATCGTTTGGATGAACCTTATTTGGACTGCGTATATATGCAGTCAATTGCATCATGATTTATGTACCATTTGTGAAACTCTGTGATGTTATTTATGATATCTATTGTTGTTGTGTTGTAAATGAGTTTATTCCACCATGCTTGCGAAACAAAGTTCATATCGACACAACTCCCTTAATGGGATAAAGCCATAGGAGCTAGTTAGAAAATTAGGATGCTTACTCCATCAACCTACACAGATGGCAAGCCGACGTCGGGCAACAACCAGCAATGACGAAACTCAGACACCCGACTTAAACACTCTGGCCGGAATTATGGCCACCCAAACTCAACTTCTGCAAGCTATCGCGAGCAACCAAGGCAACCGCGGAGGGTCAAGCTTTGGAGAGTTTATGAGGACCAAGCCACCCACATTCGCCACAGCTGAAGAACCTATGGATGCTGAAGATTGGTTAAGGATCATTGAGAAGAAGCTAACTCTTGTTCGAGTACGTGAGGCCGATAAGGTGATCTTTGCGGCAAACCAATTGGAAGGACCAGCCGGAGATTGGTGGGACACGTACAAAGAAGCCCGAGAAGAAGATGCTGGAGAACCAAACTGGGAGGAATTTACCACAGCCTTCCGTGACAACTTTGTGCCTGCCGCGGTGATGCGGATGAAGAAGAACGAGTTCAGGAAACTACGGCAAGGGAATACCACAGTACAAGAGTACCTGAACCGTTTCACTCAGCTGGCGCGCTACGCAACTAGAGATCTTGCCGACGAAGAGGAAAAGATCGACAAATTCATTGAAGGCTTGAATGACGAGTTACGCGGGCCCATGATTGGACAAGACCACGATAGTTTCCAGAGCTTAATCAATAAGGTCGTCAGGCTGGAGAACGACCGGAAGGTAGTGGAGCACAATCGTAAAAGGAGGCTTGCCATGAACCGCCCGCCTCAGACCGCCCCCCAGCGTCCTAAAGGGACAACCCCCTCAGCATGGAGACCAACAGTGGTGACAACCAGTCGACCTGCCGCCTCCAGCAATTTCCACAGGCCGGTTACCATTCAGAACCGCGCTCCTACACCGAATCAGGCCGCCACTGGATCAGTAAGGCCAGGGAGCTGCTTCAACTGTGGAGAGTATGGGCATTTCGCTAATAAATGTCCTCATCCAAACAAGACACCCATTCGTACCGGAGCTAATGCAACGGCTATTCACGGTACTGCTACCCCTGCTGCTGGACGAGGTCTATTCAGGACTCCGCAGACTAACAGGACCGCTACCGGATTTGGACGCGGGCAAGTGAACCATGTTCGAGCTGAAGAGGCCCAGGAAGACCAAGGCGTACTGATGGGTATGTTTTCACTCAACTCCACTCCAGTTAAAGTTCTCTTCGATTCAGGAGCATCGCATTCATTTATATCTTTGAAAGCAAGTCAACAACACAATTTAACCAGAGTTAAATTAAGACAACCAATGTTAGTACATTCACCTGGGGGTGAGATAGCAGTGGATACAGCTTGCATTGACGTACCCATCCGCCTTAGGGATGTGGTATTTCCCTCCAATCTTATGGTGCTAATACCCCAAACTCTTGATGTCATTTTGGGTATGGATTGGTTAGCAAAGCATAGAGGAGTAATTGACTGTAGACGTAGAGAAGTTACCCTGACCACACCCTGGGGATCGGATATGAGAGCAACCATGGATCAAGATCCTAGGCTAACCGAACGTGCCGGAGGTATATTTACCATGCTACCCCTAAAGGGAATGCCAATAGTGCAGCGATTTCCTGATGTGTTCCCAGAAGATTTACCTGGAATGCCACCAGATCGTGACATAGAGTTCATTATTGACCTGATACCCGGAACTGCCCCCATATCCAAGAGACCATATCGGATGCCGGTCAATGAGTTAGAAGAACTTAAAAAGCAAATCAGGGAGTTGCAAGAGAAGGGATTTGTACGCCCCAGTTCGTCACCTTGGGGAGCCCAAGTGTTGTTTGTTAAAAAGAAAGACGGTAGCATGAGAATGTGTGTAGACTACCGATCACTGAACGAAGTAACTATCAAAAATAAGTATCCACTACCACGGATTGATAACCTCTTCGACCAACTTAAGGGAGCTAAGGTGTTTTCAAAGATAGACCTTCGATCAGGATACCACCAACTGAAGATTAGGACCGAGGATATCCCCAAAACCGCGTTTTCAACACGCTATGGGTTGTATGAATTCACAGTAATGTCGTTTGGTCTAACCAATGCCCCAGCATACTTCATGAATCTTATGAACAAAGTATTCATGGAATACTTGGATAAGTTTGTGGTGGTATTCATTGATGACATTCTGATCTACTCCAAAGATGAGGAAGAACATGCGGAACACTTACGATTGGTTCTCCAGAAACTTCGGAAGCATAAGTTATATGCAAAATTCAGCAAGTGCGAGTTCTGGTTAAAAGAAGTCGCTTTTCTAGGCCACGTAATCTCGGCCGGTGGAGTAGCAGTGGATCCTGCTAAAGTGGAGGCTGTCACGGAATGGAAAGCACCCAAATCTGTGACTGAGATTCGGAGTTTTCTAGGCTTGGCTAGATACTACCGAAGGTTCATTGAAGGGTTCTCTAAGATAGCCCGACCGATGACACAACTACTCAAGAAGGAAAAGAAGTTTGTATGGTCAGAACAATGTCAGGAAAGCTTTGAACAGCTTAAAGAAAAGCTGACCTCGGCACCTATTTTAGTTCTTCCCGACATCAGGAAAGACTTTGTTATATATTGTGATGCGTCGAGGCAAGGACTAGGAGGAGTACTGATGCAGGACGGAAAAGTGGTGGCCTATGCGTCGCGACAATTGCGACCACATGAGGAAAACTACCCTACCCATGACCTAGAACTCGCAGCTGTGGTTCATGCGCTAAAGATTTGGAGACATTATCTGATTGGAAACCATTGCGATATCTACACTGACCACAAGAGTCTAAAGTATATCTTCACCCAGTCAGATCTCAACTTGAGGCAAAGGCGATGGTTAGAGTTAATCAAGGACTATGATTTAGAGGTTCATTATCACCCAGGCAAAGCAAACGTTGTGGCCGACGCTCTGAGTCGTAAGATCCATTGCAATCATCTGAGAATGGAAGGGATGGTCCCTGAGCTTAGGGAGGAAATAGCTCAGCTGAACCTACATATAGTACCCCGTGGACAGATAAACACCCTGGACATTCAACCTCTTTTGAGAACCCAAATAGAAGAAGCCCAGAAGGACAACGAGGAAGTCCGAGAGGTGAAGGAACGCTTAGCTGCAGGACGTGCAAAGGAATTTTCAACCGACGAAAAAGATGTTCTATGGTATAAAAAGAGAATTTACGTACCCGAACAGGGTGGACTGAGGGGATTAATTTTAAAGGAAGCTCACGAATCGGCATATTCATTGCACCCCGGAAGTACGAAGATGTACCAAGATCTGAAGGAAGGATACTGGTGGCCCAACATGAAGAGAGATGTGGCCGAATACGTAGCACTCTGTGACGTATGCCAGAAGGTGAAGGCTGAACACCAGAGGCCGGCAGGTTTGTTGCAACCTCTCAGGATTCCCGAATGGAAATGGGATGAGATAGGTATGGACTTTATTGTTGGATTGCCCAAAACCGCAACAGGATATGATTCCATTTGGGTGATCGTGGATCGACTCACCAAGACGGCGAGATTCATTCCCGTTAAGACAAATTATAGCAGTGCTAAGCTAGCCGAGTTATACATGACCAGGATAGTATGTCTTCATGGTGTACCAAAGAAAATTATATCTGATCGGGGCACACAATTTACCTCACATTTCTGGGAGAAAGTCCATGAAGCCCTAGGAAGTTATCTCGCATTTAGCACAGCTTATCATCCACAGACAGATGGCCAGACGGAGAGAACCAACCAGGTCCTGGAAGACATGCTGAGGGCTTGTGCTCTGGATTTTAGCAAGGATTGGGAGAGATGTTTGCCCTACGCCGAATTCTCCTACAACAACAGCTTTCAAGCAAGCCTAAAGATGTCACCCAACGAGGCGTTGTTTGGTCGACGATGTCGTACCCCGCTAATGTGGTCCGAGACGGGAGAACGGGCGGTATTTGGACCTGACATTATTCAAGAGGCCGAAGAAAAGGTTCGCTTGATCCGCGACCGTCTAAAAATAGCACAATCACGACAAAAGAGTTACGCCGACACCCGAAGAAGAAACCTGGAATTTAAGGAGGGAGATTACATTTATCTAAAGGTTTCTCCGATGAGGGGAACAAAAAGGTTTAAGGTCAAAGGAAAACTGGCACCAAGATATGTGGGACCATTCCAGATCATCGCCAGGCGAGGAGAAGTTGCATATCAGTTACAGTTACCAGAGAATATCGCGGATGTGCACCCAGTCTTCCATGTGTCTCAGCTAAAGAAATGTTTACGAGTGCCGGAAGAGCAAGCTCCGCTGGAAGAGGTTCACATTAGCAATGATCTCACATATCCAGAACACCCGATCCGGATATTGGATGAAGCCGCAAAGAGGACTAGGAGCAAAGTGTGGCGTATGTACAAGGTACAATGGAGCAATCACACTGAGGAGGAAGCCACCTGGGAAAGTGAAGAATTTTTGAGGACGGAATACCCGCACCTATTCGAAGACTGGTAAGAAATCTCGGGACGAGATTTATTTAAGGGGGGTAGGTTTGTAACACCCTGAAAATTCGACCGACAAAACAAAAACTCTAAAAATATGGATTTTCAAAAACTTTTTAAACTAATTGCATCATGCCGATCTTATTCGTCTATTTTATCTGGAGTTGATCTCGAGGATTATTAATCGTGAGTAAAGAATAGTTAATTAGAAATAAACCTTAAAAACAAATTGGTAAAATAAATATAAATTAAAAATAAAGATTAGGTGTGGATAGTAATAAATAAAATATTATCGCGACCATATTTGGATCAATTATATTTCATTGCGATGGAATAAGAATTAACCCTAATTAAAGCTCAAATAAATTATATAAAAATAAAATATGAGTAATATTAATCTAGGGTGAATTCATTAGTTAAGATAACACGAATATTAAGTAAAATGCATATATGTAAAATTAGGAATTGTGAAATCAAATTTATATGGGAAATACTCTAAAATCGGTTTAATGGAAAAAGGGCACTGTTCATCGGCCGCCACGTGCTCGACCGTGTTCCCTAGCCCCTTCCCCTCCCCTGCCATGCGCGCCTCGCGCCCCGAGCCATCGCCGTCGCCACCCGCCGCCGTGCCGCTGTCGCCTGCCGCGCCGCGCGCCGCTCGGCCGTCACCATCGCATCCCTCCTCGTGCCGCGCACCACCGCTGCCGCCCCGTCACCACCCGTCCCGTCGCCGCGCGCGTCCCATCGTCGCTCCGAGCCGCGCGCCGCCGCTGCCAAGCCGTCCCCATCGCCATCCCGCTGCCGCACCGCTCGCCCGTCGCGTCGCCGTCGTCGCCACGCCGAGCCCCGTGCCGAGCCGCCCGCTCGTCGCCATCACCGGCCGCCGCGCGCCCGTCCCGTTGCCACGCCATCCGACGCATAGCCGTCACCGCGCATCGCCGTCCCGCGCCGCGTCGCCCGCCCATTCCATCGCCGCGCGACCGTCCCGTCGCCACGCCGCGCGTCTGTCGTGTCGCCGCTGTCGCCCCGTCCCGTCGCCTTGCGCCCCGCGCGCCGTCTCACACCCCGCGCCCCGCGCCCCGCTCGCCATCGCGTCGCCGCCTCGCGCCCCGCGCCGCTGCCGCATCGCGTCATCATCGCGTCGCCATCGCCGTCACACCGAGCCGCGCGCCGCCCCAAGCCCCGCCGCTTCTCCCCTCTCTACAAATACCCCCCCCTCTCTCTCCATTCTCCCCCACCCCATCTCACCCTTCCTCCCCTCTCCCCTCTCCACGGGAAATTTAAAATATTTGCAAATATTAGAATTTAATTATAGGATTAATGAAAATATAATTAGATGAAATCTTACTAATTAAATACCTAAAATACTAGCATTTAAATATAGGATTAATGAAAATATAATTGGATGAATTCCTATAGATTATAGATAATTTTTAGTACTCTCCATAAGAAATCAATTCGCGGTATTAATTTAGATGTAATTAATAATTAAACAAATGTATGAATTCTCGTAAATAATTATGGATTATTTCTGGGTAATCCCTGTAAGTAATCAATTAACGGTAGAAATTCGGATTTAATTACTAGGGATTTTAGCCGTATATTATATTTAATCATTTAATCATAGACTAAATTAAATTGTATAGCATTTCTAGGATTTCGTCCAATATTTAGCTCGTGGTAGAAATTTCTAACCTATTATATACAATGCTCGGGGAGACTAAATTATTGACAACGAAATAATTATACCCGCAAAATAGTTTAAATCGAAATTGGGTTTGCCGTAGTTCGCAGATAGTAATGTTAATAAAAAAAAAGAATCAACTCTCGCGTTCGACTTTCATTTGGATTTATTTGGATTTTTATTTGAATTCTAACCGAATTCAAATCAATTTTGCACGCAACTATAGAGCCCGAGGGAGTTGCGGATCCAAGTGAAGGCCAAGACCCGCAAGACTTTGAGCAAGGCAAGTTATCACTATTCCTTGAACATGTTGATCCTAATTGCGAAATTGTTTTGTTTACAAATAAAATTGCATGCAATGATGAACGTCCTACTTGTGATTATGCCGTGCCTTGATTATTGTTTACCCTTAAAATCCTTGTACCCCTGATTACGTATGAGTCCCTAGTCAATTATGACAATTGCTTAGAAATGCTATTCTAGAATCATGCATACTCATATTTATCAAATGCTATATGCTTGGGCAATTACCTTTGGGAAGGTAATTGAGATGCGGCACGTGGAGACATGAGCGCCACATTGCCATGATGTTGATGACATGATTTGTGAAAGGAGAAATAAAATTAAACAACTGTTTTCGACTGGGGCGGACGGAGGATTTGGGTGGTATCTGGAAAAGGCTAGTACCGTCCCCGGTCAATTAAGGACCGAGCCATGAAGTTAAGCATGAAACGACCCCCGTACAACCGTACTTCTCGAATGGGTATAGACCTAGCGGATTAGATAGCCGAGCGGAGGCAGTATCCCTGCATAGATGGTTCACCCCTGAGTGAGGCAGGTGCGCTACGATGGGACAGCCGTTGAGGTAGGGCCAAGAGGCGTGCCCTACATCGGTGTCGCCATTGGTAGGACTGCCATGAGTGTGTGTGAGAGAGAACTTAACTTGAACCATAAATTTAATATGTGTGTGAGACTTCTCTTTCCCGGGAGCGCCAGAACTCCTCTCACTGCTAGAAACATGGACGCCTAGAGTGCATGAGGATTTAAGTTCATGGAGCAGGTACTGCCAATGCGAGGTTATCGAAAAGCTTTGCCGTGACGCGTCTCATGTGTTGGGACGAGGCTCATGTGTTGGGCAGTCGCGGAGTGCGGGTAAAGTGTACATCCACTGCAGTGTGAGTAAACCAAATCTATTCGAATAGCCGTGCTCGCGGTTATTGAGCACCGGGACATGTATTACACTTGGCTAGACTCTAAATTCTTAACTTGTGTGGGAGGGGTTATTGCATGATGAATTTTATGCTGTTGGAGCCACTTCCTGAGAGGCGGGAAGGTGGACGTCCTCAGAAAACCATGACGAATCAATGGCGGGAAGCTATCCTTGGGATCACAATGGATGGTGGACAGAACCGTCGTTGTTTAAATACAAACTCTGGTACTAAAATTTGATCAGTCAATGCTAGGTCTTAGGCTTGTGAAAAGAATTACAAAACTTGCTTTGCGCAAAAGAACTATGGCCATCCTTTGAACTCCCCCTTTCATATGCATTGTTGCTGTGGTGGCTTGCTGAGTACGGTTGGTACTCATCCTTGCGAATATAAAATTTATCAGAAGTAGGAGATGAAGCCTCGGAGGATCCCTATGCCTATTATCAGGAGGGAGATGAAGACGATAGCGTCCAGTAGGTCTTAGTACGGTCGTTGCCTGTGGCAATGGCATGCCGCTGCCTGAATTCCGCTGCCTTATCTATTTCTGCTTTTGGATGTATTCCGGACCTCTCGGTCCGATGATTTAAGACTATGCCTGCGGGCCTGTGATGTAATAATTCGTATCAGACACTCGTGTATGTGCACTTGATATTTCAGCTATGAATTCGTGTGTACCAAACTACTTGATCCAGGGAAATGGTACTGTTTACACGATTGATTCCTGTTATAAAAACGGGGGTCCACACCTGGCAGTCAAGCCGGATGCCAAGCCAACGAAACAGAAGCTGCGCAAGATGTCCGCTGATCGCCAAGAAACAGCTAAAGCCAAAGTCCAAAAATTTCTCAAGACTGGGGTCATCCAAGAGATCGACTATCCTGAGTGGCTGGCGAATCGAGTGCTGGTGCAGAAATCAAACGGCAAATGGCGCATGTGTGTCGATTTCACAGACCTGAACAAGGCATGCCCGAAGGACGATTTCCCCTTGTCGCGAATCGACCAGCTCGTGGATTCGACAGCTGGTTGCAAACTCATGAGTTTCCTGGATGCATATTCCGGCTATCACCAGATCCACATGAGCCCGGCCGATATCCCCAATACAGCTTTCATTACACTATTTGGCACATTTTGTCACCTCAGGATGCCTTTCGGCCTGAGGAATGCCGAAGCAAACTTCGCTAGGCTGGTGTACAAGGTCCTTGATAAGCAGCTGGGGCGAAACATGGAAGCTTATGTCGACGATATCGTCGTAAAAAGCCGCAAGGCTTTCGACCACAGGAGACCTTCGACAACTTGCGCGGCGGGTATGAAACTGAAACCTGAGAAGTGTGTTTTTGGTGTTCGCGCAGGCAAGTTGTTGGGTTTCCTTGTTTCTGAAAGAGGCATCGAGGCGAGTTCTGAGAAAATCGATGCCATTCAACAAATGAAGCCCCTGACGAGCGTACATGAGATACAAAAGCTCGCAGGCCGAATTGCGGCACTCAGTCGATTCCTCTCAATGGCAGCCGAAAGAGGTTTGCCCTTCTTCAAGACCCTCCGGGGCGCGGGAAAATTCAATTGGACACCCGAATGCCAAGCAGTGTTCGACGAGCTGAAGCAATATCTGCAAAGCCCGCCAGCTCTGATCAACCTAGCACCAGGAAGTGAACTGCTACTATACCCAGCAGCTTTGCCAGTGGCAGTCAGTGCTGCCCTCGTCCAAGAAACAGAGTCAGGACAGAAACCAGTCTATTTCGTCTCCGAAGCATTGCAAGGAGCGAAGACAAGATACATTGAAATGGGAAAGCTCGCTTACGCCTTGGTGATGGCTTCGCGCAAACTTAAACATTACTTACAGGCCCACAAAGTCATAGTGTCATCGCAGTACCCTTTGGGCAAAATACTCCGAGGCAAGGAAGTTACTGGCTGGCTTAGCAAGTGGACAGCAGAGCTATCCCCTTTCGACTTGCATCTTGTTGCCCGCACTGCAGTCAAGTCTCAAGTGCTAGCTGACTTCGTGGCCGAATGGACACCTGCATTGCGTTAGTACTCACTTCGCCAAGTGGTGTGCCGATTCGGTATGCCGCAAGGCTGCAGTTCGACACAACCAACAACGCGGCAGAATACGAAGCCATTCTTCTGGGCCTAAGAAAGGCAAAAGCATTAGGAATTCGGCGCTTGCTAATCCGGACCGACTACAAGCTGGTGGCAGGCCATGTCGACAAATCCTTTGGGGCAATAGAAGAAGGAATGAAGAGGTATTTGGAGGCCGTTCGGTCTATGGAAAAGTGCTTCACCGGCATAACGGTTGAACATTTACCTAGAGGCTATAACGAGGAAGCAGACGCCTTGGCGAAATCTGCTGCTTGTGGAGGCCCACACTCACCAGGTATCTTTTTGGAAGTCCAATACGAACCAAGTGTGCCCATGGAGAGCATGGAGGTCATGGCAATCGACCAGGCAAAACTGGGCGAAGATCTATACGACTGGCGAACACCGTTCGTAAAATACCTTGAGACTAGCTGGCTTCCAGAAGATGAAGCAGAAGCAAAGCACCTGCAACTCAGAGCCGCAAGGTACAAGATGGTCTCGGGCCAGCCATATCGCTCTGGGGTACTTCAACCCTTGCTTCGCTGCATCTCTTTTGCCGAAGGCGAGGAAATGGCGAAGAAGATACAACAGGGGCTCTGCGGCACGCACCAGGCCGCAAGAACAGTTGCCTCCAAAGTGTTTCGACAAGGAGTGTACTAGCCCACCGTGTTGAAAGTTTGTGTTAAGAAAGTCAAGAAGTGCGAAAGCTGCCAGCGCCATGGCCGAAGTCAAACCGCGCCCCAGTATGAGTTGCAGCCTATCGCACCAATCTGGCCCTTCGCCATATGGGGATTGGACATCATTGGGCCATTCCCGGTGGCGCGAAATGGGTACAAGTTCGCAATTGTGGCCGTCGAATACTTCTCCCGATGGATTGAGGCCGAACCCCTCGGAGCGATCACTTCGGCAGCAGTACAGAAGTTTGTATGGAAAAACATTGTTTGCCATTTCGGTGTGCCAAAAGAGTTCATCACTGACAACGGTAAGCAGTTCGACTCTGACAAATTCAAAGAAATGTGCGAAGGGCTTAACCTGGAAATCAGGTTCGCGTCGGTCACGCACCCACAGTCAAATGGGGCGGCCAAACAAACAAATGGTAAGATCCTAGAAGCACTAAAGAAAAGGCTTGAGGGGGCAGCGAAGGGCAAATGGCCAGAGGAAATGTTATCTGTTCTCTGGGCCCTTTGGATGACCCCCACAAGACCAACCAAGTTCAGTCCGTTCATGCTCCTTTATGGCGAAGAGGCAATGACCCCGACAGAGCTGGGGGCTAACTCACCAAGGGTGTTGTTCTCTGGGGCGAAGAGGGGCGCGAGGTGCCACTCGAACTCCTGGAGGGGGTGAGAGTTGAAGCACTCGAACACACGCGCAAGTATGCCATAGGCACTTCGGCAACTTATAACAAAAAAGTTCGACCAACGGAGTTGTTGCCTGGTCATCTTGTCCTAAGGAAGAAGGCGAACCCGATAGCTGCTGGCAAGCTTGAATCGAAGTGGGAAGGACCGTACCTCATCAAGCACAAGTCCAGAACAGGATCCTTTTGGCTGGCGACACTGGAAGGCGAAGAGTTCGACCATTCCTGTAACGCTGCCTCTCTCAAGCGTTTCTATGTCTAGAGCGGGTGGCACCCAAATCGCCAACTTGTAAAAATGTATATATCGTTATGTAAGCCCTTCGGCACTTTGTAAGCCTTTCGGCAAAAGAAAAAAAAGAAAAAAAAGAGGAAAATGAAAAAAGACAAAAAATAACTAGATGTAGGGCTTTTATCCACCACGGAGGCCCAAACCAGTATAAAATCTCTGTGTCCTCCGCTTCTTTTTCATTTATTTGTGTGATTGATAATTTGTGGAAAACCCCCAAGGCAAACGCCTGATCAGCGAAAAAGGCCAGGGGGGCGAAACGAATCGGCCGAAGCATCGCTCGCCGAACGTTGAAATCACAACAGCTTGTTTCGGGGAACAACTAACCGAACACCGTTACACTCGATCAAAAGGAAAGCACAAGTGCTTCCTACAACGTAGAACAAAACGGATCGAGAACGGAAGCCGAAAGCTAAAAACTCAGAACCTATTTCGCTAATATACGCAAAGGGGCTGACATGTTCCGACCCAACGAAAGCACGCGAAGTGACAATGCAAAAATAGCGAAAAGGAAATAAAACGCACCTTTACTGATTTTAAAGAAAAGCACATCGAAGAATACAAACACATCAACATGGTACAAGTAAAAAGAAAGAGCAATGGCTTTACAGCCTAGCTTAGAAATAAATTACATCCTCGCCTCCACAATCACTCTCTCTCTCTCTAAGGGATGATCAGACGAACTAGGTTCGTCATCACTACTAATATCATACACGACCCTAAGAGGAGAAGGGGGCGAAACACAGACTAGACTGTAACGACGCTGGGAGATTGCCTCCTGCCGATCAGTCTTCTGATGGTTTCGCCAAAAACGAACCACATCCTCCAAACGTCTTGTATGAACATGATCGTAGTCTTCTAAGGTTCGCCCGGGGTGCGCTCGCAGCCAGCCGGCAACCTTAGAAACCTTATAGCTATGGCCGTTTATTACCATTTCGCGATAAACAGGCTGAAATGGGCATCGTACCTTCGGCAAACCCTTCAACGCCACAAATTTCTCGTTTTTTCTTTGCCAACTCCCAGAAGGGGGCCGAATGCACAATTTTTGGCGAACACCCTGGTAGACAATGCAGAAAGGGCAAAAGACGAAGTGCATAGTAAGAACGGGCGAAAAAAGAGCGAATATTACATAATGCGAAAGTGACGTAGTCATATACGCCGAAGGCATCGACCATAAGAAGTGGCTAAGATTGAGTCATACATTCCAAATATCCAAGGGGCCTTTTCGGCTACAAAAAGAATTTACATCTTTCCCAGCAAATAGAAAAAGAAGAAGGAAAACTACGAAAATCTAAGGAAAGGGCGGAGGGCCTCACACCTCTGGGTGATCCTAGGTATCGCCTCCACCCCCTTCGGCTGCCGCGTCCTCTTCTTCGCACCGGTCTGCTGCCTCTGCCTTCGCCAGTTGCTCTAGAAGGCGCGCCTTGGCGGTGGATCGGCCGTCCTTCTGCCAGAACTGCTTTCGCCACGAACGGAGCGCGGGCGAAACGTTATGTGCACTAATCTCCCAGTCCCCCTTCGTGTAGTTAGGGAACTCGGCGACGTGCTCATAGCCGAACTGCTGCAGAAGGCCCATAGTGAAGGCCGCCGATACGCGCTCATAGCAATCGCCGTACGCAGTGGCATAGTCCGAAACCGCACCATCATCCTGCTGGGTCTACTCGGAGAAGTTGAAGGCTGAGGCGTCTTCGGCGGGGACTCCTCGCACCCTTGCTGCCATGTCAGTAAGGGCAAGGCGGAGCGTTTGGCACGCCGTCCTTGCGGATTCGGTGGCTTTCGCCATCTCCCGCGAAAACCACCGTGACTCCTCCACAGCGCTCGCCTCGGCCTTGCTGACCTCCAGACGAAGAGCTTCCATCTTCGGCTCGGTAAGGTTGTAATAATCGGTCAGCGCGGCAGAATGGGCTTTTTCCTTCTCCAGTTTGGCCTTGAGGCGATCGATCTCGGCCCTAGCCTCTTTTCCTTTCTCCAATTCGGTCTAGAGACGCTTGTTTTCGGCCTTCGCCTCTATGAGGGTATTGGCAAGGGCCTCCATCTCCAAACTCTTGCGGCCTATTTTCTCATCCTTGGCCCGAAGACGGTTCTTAAATCCGTCAAGACGACCCCGCACAATTCACTCTGTCGAACAGTGGGCCGCGAGAATCTGGATCCAAGAAGAGCGAAAATGTTAATTATGGGACATGTAAAAAAGGAGAGGAAGATAAAAAAGAGAGCGAAGAGGCGTACCCGAACCGCCAAGCTTTTGATAGCGGAACACCCTTCATCGAACTCGTTCAACTCGGTGAATAGACTCGGGGTGCTAGCAGGTAAGACAAGATTGCTTACTCCCTCGACGAAGGGAATAAGCTCCGCCCGGGACTCGAAATCGCCAGGGGCGAAGTGGGGCCCCGCGAGGGAGTACTCCGAGGTAGATGTTTCGACGGCAGCCTCCTTCCCCTTCGCCTAGACCAGCGGCGAAACAACCGGCTGACGCAGGGGGCTACCGATAACCCTCGCCGCAGCCGTGACGATCCGATCGGCGGAGGCTAAAGCCCCGATGGCAGTGCTACCACCTTCTCCGCCAGCATCGAGCGGAAGAATGGGAGCGGTCGAAAGGTGCAAGCTACGGTCGGCGGGCGAAGTCTGAGTCCCGTCAGAAGACTTGTCGTCGCTGAAAACACGAGCGACATCGACGAGTCCTTTCTTTTTGGAGATCTTTTTAACCGGACCTCCCTTCGCCGCCTGTTCACAGAAAACACGAGGCCTGGGAGATCTGCTTAACTCTAGTACAGGTCCAAAGCTCGCATTCGAATGTATGATTCGGATTCAGCCGATTCTGGTCATAGCCGATTTGGACTCCAGCTGATTCTTACTCTATTCCCGCAGCATTCCTTATCTCAGATTCCGCTTCGATCTCATCTTCACTTCCGATGCTGATATTACCAAATTTGGTCGCTAACACATGCCCCCCAAGTCCAGGATATTTGATAATGTTCCGGATTTGCCGTGTACCGATTCCGAGCAAGTTTCGCATTCCGCCGTTTTTCGACCGTTATTCTATCGCTTTAAATACTAACCGTTGCCCTCAAGAAATCTCACGCCGTGACTTTTGTTTTCACCGCTCAAGCGATACTTTGTCCTCTCTCTCTCCGGCGATCTCTCCGACGCAATAGCGATTTCCAGGCGACTTCATCTTCGGCGAGATTTCCACCCGCAGCGATGTCGTCCTCCACCAACCCATCTGATGCGCCATCAGCCGAGTACGCTGAGATAAGTCCTCGTTGGCTAGATCCCCTTTCTTAGCAGCAGATCGATTTCCTCTTGTCTTATATCGCTCTCTTTTTCTCGGTTGTTTTGGATTTGTAGCATCTCTCCAACCTAGTTGCGATTCCAAGCCTATCACACGAAAACTACTACTTTCTCGGCCCAGTTAGCAATCCTGATCCCACTGAGTTTATCATTGGTGAAACCAATAGGATTCCCTTCAGATTAACCAATCCAGATCTAGGTCACTGGAAGAATACCTTCAAATCTTGGCCGTCTCTAGAGAAAGTTCCACCCGAGAAAAGTTGGACCACATGGTTCAAACATGTATCAGCAAGCAAAAGGGTTCACTGGGATGAAATTGGAATCGGCCAAGCACTTGACCTCACTATAGCAAACTCGGCCAAAGATGAACCCTTGATGGCAGCTGCTTCTTACTTCTGGTCAAACACCATCAATGCATTTTTGTTTAATCAAGGGCTGATGACCCCAACTCTCATAGATATCAGCATGATCACGGGTCTGGATGTCACCTCATCGGCCAACCCTATGAGTTTGAATACAAAGAACCAATATGACTTCAAGACCAAGAGCATAGGCAGCTGGTTAGGCTATGTAGCAGCATATATGGGCTAGGGTCCAGTTACCCCCCGAGAACATGTGGCTTTCCTGTTAATGTGGTTAGAAAAGTTTCTCTTTTGTGGGTCTAGCTGCGGTCCTACAACCAATTGGTAGTTCATAGCCGAAGCTTTGGAGACAAAAGGACAATTTCCTTTAGGCAAAATACTCCTCAGCTACTTGTACCAAATGCTGAATAATGCATCGGCTAAGCTAATTGTCAGCTCAGTAGTCGGAGCGGGTGGACCATGGTGGCTGCTGCAATCCTGGCTAAACTTGGTAGTCATGAGGTTCGTCAATCGGCCATCTATAACAGAAACTGAATTCCCAAGATTAGAGCCGACTGTCAACGATGACGGAGAAGAACTCACTCATCGGAGATGCACATCATATGGAGAGTACGCCTCTACACCAACTGATGCAGGAGCAAAACTATCGGCTGAGCTGCTCAAAGACTGGTTTTGCAACTTTTATGAGGGGTTCCAAAAGGATGCTCGAGTTTGGTTTCTCTATGGAGACTCAACACTTCTGGAAAATCCATGGGACTTCAGATTTGAAGACATCAACAATGACAGATATCAAAAGCCCAGAAAAATCTTCTTATCTGCAATCACCCCATGCATCCTTCCAGTCGGCATTCATCAAGGGAGAAACATCCAAGTTTCCTACGAGTTTTATCATCCAATGAGTTCTGCCAGACAATTTGGAATGGGCAACCTCCTAATCGGCTTATTCTTTGCCGATAAGATCCAATGCCGAGGAGAAATCTCATCATCTTTAATGATGGATCGGCTGCTCAATCTCCAAGGACCTCCTCTAGGCAGCATTGACACCACAAAGCTGGCAACCTTTAGGAGCAAAGCATTTGACAGATGGTGGACTGAATGGAAGCTACACTTATTCCATCAATCGGCTTCCATGTATATGACAGATCTCTTTCCAGATATTCTTCCTCAAGTAAATCCTAACTCACTTGATTTTATTTGAATAACTACTTGGTTGATTAGTCCTTAGCTAACTTTCCTCCTGATTTGCAGACAACAGAATCCTCTCCCCCTCACCAAAGCAACAGCGGCAGGGATATCGAGTATGCCCCAGGACTGATCCCCAACAGAGGTGGGCCATCTCCCCCCGTCATCGGCTATAATGCCCCCAAGACTTTAGCTCTTCTCCAAGGGCTTATTAGAGAACCAGCCGATGCCGGCAAGAAAAGAAAGACCAGATCATCGGCTGTAAATATTTCAGCCCCAGCTCCAAGAAGAAGACTAAGACAAAGAAGACCGCACCAGCTGATGATCTGTCTGCTCTAGATCCATCCATCGAAAAAGCTCTGGATGAAGAAAATATTGAGGATGATGTTGATCAGGCTGCAGCCGAAGTAAGTGATACTGAAAAAACACCATCGGCTTCGCCTAAGCAGATACCTCCAACTCCTTCTGCCCCCACTCACTTCTTCAGAGTAAAACATCTTTCCTTGCAAACCCTTTTTATAATTATTATTTTTCAGCCGACTACTCATAGGCTTTGTGATTATAGAAGAAGAAAACTGCTATAAAGAAAACATCGGCAGCACCAATTCTCAAACCAGCTCCACTAGTAAGACACTCTCAATTTTACTAGTCAATTCTAGCCGATTTTGTCTAACACTTGTCTTTTTACAGCTTCCTCCTCCTCCTTCTTCCCCTGTACAACAATCATTGAGTGACCGAACTCCATCGGCTGTAGGGAGTCATCATATTGTGGAAGAAGAACAACCAGCTGCTCCTGCTATCCCAGTAAGTTTTCCTTTGATGCAAGAATTTAGATCGGCTATATTGGCTTAGCTCTCAAACTTTCTGAACTTATACCTATAGGTTCTAGCCGATCTCTTCTATTTTGATATCAGAGATTATCTTGATGAGGCAGAAAAAGATACTTCAAGCAAAGCTCTAGCTCCCTTATCTGATAATGCAAAGAAAACACTTTAAGACATCTCGCGTCGGCTAGAGGCCTCTTCTCTAGATAGCTTAGTGGTGGACTGTGGATCGATTAGGGCACAATTGCACGAAGTTCAAGCTCTAATTCCCGAAGAACTGGCCGATGTCCTAACTCCAGCTGCTTATCTTGAGCAGCATCAATTTAAACTGGAGAAAGCCAAGCTAAGATTATCCGAATGCCGTGAGCACAAGGAGATTGAAGCCGCAATCCAGGTCAATCGGCAGCTTGTGCATGAAGAAAAAGTCAAACTCGATCAGCTATCCGAAGGTCCGATCAAATCCAATATTGATCGGCTTGAAGCCCGCAAGATCAATCTCTTGGCACAACTTGAAGAATGCAATGCTGAACTAGATATGGAGCACAAAAAGCTAGCCGATCTCCCAAAATCTGTAGAACAGCAAAAAGCAAGGCTCAAATCGGCTATCAAGAATGTTGCTGACCTAACCAAGTCCCTGAAGGTCATTTCTAGAACTGATGCTCAAGATGCCCAAGCTATTGAAGAAGTAGAACAAATTAGGCAAAGGGCTATTTTGGCTATCCAGTGGTACTTGTCTCAATATCTTTTGTGTAATAGGACTTAGAAATCTTTGTAATCGGCTAAGATGCTCTAGTACTTTACTATCTTGACAATCCTTTGTGCCGATGACTTTGAAATTCGCTCACATTATAAAAATTTTGCATTTTGATACATATGTGCCCACCTAATTTTACAATGTCAAAAGCATTGATAAAATTATAAAAACAACTAAGGGCGATATAACAATATCGAGCATTATACATCGGCAAACCACAACCGATTATACCATGAAAAGAACAACTAAGGGTGATATAACCATAACGGCCATCTCAAGGCGATGTAAACACATCGGCTGTCTTGCATCGGCAATACTAGCCGATCATGCATTAACCCAAAAACTTGGGTAATATTTCTTCAAGTACTTGCCATTGAGCGCTCGTCCATAGACTTCACCATCAAGCCCTTGCAACATATATGCTCCCTCAGACACAACCTTATAAATTTGGAACGGTCCTTCCCAATTCGGCGACCACTTGCCGAATTTACTATCACGAGTCCCAATCGGCAAAATCAATTTCCATACAAGTTCACCTTCCGAAAAATCTTTGGGTACCACTTTCTTCTTGTAATGCCGAGCAACACGTTCCTTATCCTTGGTAACCTTTGCAAGGGCTCGCAATCGTGATTGAACCTGTCGCGACCGAGAAAATTTGCATTTTCCCGAACGCTAGTGTATTAATCCCCGTCCCAGGAAAAGCCGGGGTACACCACACAAACATGATACAAAAGGCACATCTTTATTATATCGATAATATTTACATTATTACAAAGGCACTTAAGGCCTGACAATCAAAAATAAACAGCAGTGGACTAGCGGGCCTACGGCTCCATCTTAACAGGCGCTCAACTGGGGTATAAGCCAGGACTCCACCTAAGACTTCTTCTCCAAAGCTTCTCTTACTGAAGGGGGGGAAGATTGAGCAAGAATGAGTACAACCACAGTACTCAGCAAGCCACTCTGGCAGATGCATGATTAATGCAAGGGGGTACAAGGGGTAATAATATAGGGGTTAAGTTTTGTAGTAAACAACTTTTAAAAGTCACTTAGTTGCCCAAAGCCATTTTATAAAGACAATCCTAGAGCTACACAGTGTTATTAATCAAGGCCGTGAACCCTCACGAACCTGCCTTAACCCAAGGCCTACGATGATTCAGACCGAACTGGCAACCCGACCCTGAGTCCTAGCTCGTCCCAAGCCAACCCAGGCCAACTGTCACGTCCTGATAAATTCATCCCGAAATAAAAATCATTTTCTAAAAGGAATAATAGAATTAATTAAAATTCAAAAAGAAATTGGCAAACACTAAAATACATACAAGAAAATTTCGAATGTAGCCCAGAGAATTTTCGTTAAATTCTCCTTGGTCTAAAATGAGCCCTCAAATTTTACTTGAATTTTCAGAGCACCGGAAATATTTATTAAGCAACAACAACTATGATCAAAGTTTATTAAAAAGAAAACTTAAAAATAATCCTCCTTCCTCCTTTGGGCCAAGCCCAGCCCAAAGTCTCCCTCTCCCTCTCTTTCCCTCTTCTCCCGGGCCTCTCCTCCTCCTCCCGGCCCACCTCTTCCCCTCCCCCTACCGGCCCACTCCCTCCTCCTCCCTCTCCCTCCCGGGCTGCCTCTCCCTCCTCTCCTCCTGGGCCGGCCGCCCGGCCCAAGCCGCGCCCCCCCCTCTAGGCCGAACCGCGCCTCCTTCCCGTGCCGTGCACGTGCGCGAGCACGCCGTTGCCACGCGTTGACCGCGCGCCCGCGTGGGCCCCACGCGCCAGGTCGTCGTCTTCCTCCCGCCCAGCTTCTCTCTCTCTCCCGTGAACCCTAGTTTCTTCCTCCCTCAAATCCGCACGAATCAATTCCCTTATTTTCAAATTAAGTGGGGGCTTTTAATCCCCTTTCCATCCTCTTTGATTTCCCCCGTTTTCCCCCTTGAATGGCGCCCCCAATCGTCGGGAACGGCCGCGCCTTTCCCGGCCACCAACCATTGCCGCCGGCCGTGTTTCCCGTCGCCGTTCCGTCCTCTCCCATGCCCGGCTCCCTCCCCTCTCCTATAAAATGGAATCCCCATCCGCCGTTTAGTCCCCTTCCGCGTTCTCCCGTGGACTCACCACCCCTCCCCGCTATTGCCCTTCTCTTTCCCCCGCGCCGGCCGCCTCCAGCCGCCTCTCCCTCCTCGCCCAAGCGCCGTCCGGCTGTGCCGTCGCCTTCCCCGGCGTCGCAGCCGCCTCCTCTTCGCCGGCGCTGCCTCCGATTCGTTGGGAAATTGCCGGAGACGCGCCCCCGCCAGCGTCCAGTGGCGTCGCCGCCACTACATCGTCTCTGGCCGGCTGCTGTTCGTCGCCGGTACGCCGACCGACGTCGCCGTCTCCTCCGTCGACGTCGCAGCGTCGTCCTCTCCTCCGGCTGCTCCTCGGTTTCGCCGGAACACCGCTGCCGCCGCGCCGGCCTCTCCTTCCTCCTCGACAACGTCGCCTTCGGCAGCCTCTTCCGCCGTGCCCGTGCGCCGGCCGACGTCGCCGTCTCCACCTTCGGCATCACAGCCGCGACGTCGTCCTCGGCATCGCTTCCCCTTCGGCCGAACACCGCCGGTGTCTGTCATCGTCTTCACCGTTCATCCTCGCCGGCTCGTCGTCTCGCGGCGCCGCCTCCGTCGTCGGCATCGCAGCGGCGTGTTCCACGCCATCCTCGTCTCCGTGCAACCGCTACCGGCTGTCCTCGTCGTCCTCCCGTCGTTCCCGGTCGTCGTGGCGTTCGTCCCTCCGTCAAGCCGATCGCGTTCGTCGCCCGTGGTTCGTCAAGCGAGCCGCTGCAGCCCCGTCGTCATCTTCGTCCTCGCCTCCGCGTCGTCAAGCCTCATGCCGGCCGTGTCTCGCCTTCGTTCAAGGATCGCCGCCGAAGTCGTTCCCTCGTCGTTCGCCTCCGTCGTCCCCGAGCCGTCTCCGCCGCGCCCGTTCGTCGTTGTCGTTCCCTCGCCTCGTCGCAGGGTGCTAAGGGTCCGTCCTCTCGCTGCCCCGTCCTCGTCCTTTCGGTGTCGCCCATGCCCGTTGTGCGGTAGTCGTTCGCTTGTGCGTGTGGTGACCGTGTCAGTGTGCCCGCTCGGTAGCCGCGTGGTTTCCACGTGTGCAGGCCGTGTGGTGTCTAGTGGAGTCCGTTTGTCGGCCACTCGCCTCGGTTGACACACGGGGTTCGCTTCCGTCGACCCGTGGACCGTCTCTGTGTTCTCGGTCTACCGCGATCCTTTAGGTTGACATGTGGGGTCCGCATGTCAACGGCGCAGCCTTCCTGTCTTTTCCAGGCTAGCGCTTACACATGTTTTATAGTTGCAAAACCTAATTATAATAATCCGCAAATCTCCATATATAACAGCATTAAACTTCGGATGACCATGTCTTGGTCATACGGGCTCCGAATCGACCCGTTCAAGTCTCTTAATGTTTGTTATAACATAAAGAACCGTGTGCTTTCTTTTTATGTATTGTTATTGCTTCTTTATAGGCTTGTAGCTTTGCTTGTGTGCTTCGCGTAGCTTCTGTCGTTCCGAAGGTTCTCGAAGCGTGGTTCGCGGTCGTCGCCGAAGGTTCGGAAGGCCGTTCTCTCTGAGCAAGGCAAGTCACATCACCCTTGAGCATATTGAATCCTAGTTTATAAAATTATTTTGGTTTAAATTATTGCATTACCGCTTTATTTAAATTCCCGCGTTATCACTGTTTTATTTAGCACTTCCTATTAATCCCTGTTATGTCCTTATCATTGCTATTGTTTATTATTACCTTGTTCACCCTAGGATAAACAAAACCCCAACTAGTGGGTACTCTATTAACGGTTCCACTAGTATGAATTTAGGTAGATGCTTCGCCGACTAATTAGGCAACATTAGGTGGTTTTATAACTTTAGACTTTGGGAATTCTCATATCATTTGGACACTGTGGAATGGTTGGCTTATGGTGGAATTGGACATACCCCTCTTCCTCTTTCAAAACCCCTAAAACCTGTTTTCCGGTGGGGTTTGGGTGCATGCCAGATGTGGGAAGTAGCACCCCGGCCAATATAAGGATTAAGCTCGGGCCTCTGTTGCAAAGCACTACCGTACTAACCACATGTCTAATGGATAAGGCTTAACTCGGTGCTCAGTCTAGTCCTGAACAAAAGGACACGGATAGAGATGGATGAAGTCGTTGCGACGATGGATATCTCTGAGGCAAATGAAGGCTACACGAGCTGCGGCTCGGTAATCGAGATGTCTAGGCAAATGAAGACTACACGGGTCGGTGCCCGTTAGTCGAGATGCCATGGCACTGGACTAGTACGCGGGTGGTCTCACCCCTATGTGTGTGGCGCACCCGGTCTAGATCTTGTTGCTAGGGGCTCAATCCTGGCCTGCCTATCCCGGGATACCGGCCGTAGGCAGGGTTGGGTCGGTACTTTTGTTCACGGCTAGGATAGGTGAAGGGTTATGTCACATGTTTACGACGGGTTCCAAGGCCATGGAATGCGGAGTAAGGATGTGTCTTGTGGGTAAAGATGTACACCTCTGATCAGAGTACATCTATTCGAATAGCCGTGCCCTCGGATATGGGCAAGCCTAGCAATGTACCCAAGTTAGTGGTTTAATTCTTAAAATTTGCTTAACAACTAAAATATGGAATGGTTGGCCTGGGTTGGCTTGGGACGAGCTGGGACCCAGGTCGGGTTGCCAGTTCGGTCTGAATCATCGTAGGCCTTGGGTTAAGGCAGGTTCGTGTGGGTCCACGGCCTTGATTAATAATATTGTGTAGCTCTAGGATCGTGTTTACAAAATAGCTTTGAGTAACTAAGTGTCTTTTAAATGCCGTTTTCTGCAAAACTTAACCCTTATTATTACCCCTTGTACCCCCTTGCATTAATCATGCATCTCCCGGTGTGGCTTGCTGAGTACTGTGGTTGTACTCATTCTTGCTCTATCTTTCCCCCCCTTCAGTAAGAAAAGCTTTGGAGAAGAAGTCTTAGGTGGAGTCCTGGCTTATACCCCAGTTGAGCGCCTGTGAAGATGGAGCCGTAGGCCTGCTAGTCCGCTGCTATTTATTTTTGATTGTCAGGCCTGAAGTGCCTTTGTAATAATGTAAATATTATCGATGTATTAAAGATGTTCCCTTTGTATCATGTTTGTTTGGTGTACCCCGGCTTTTCCTGGGACGGGGATTAATACACTAGCGTTCAGGATAAGGCAATTTTCTCGGTCGCGACACCAACCATTCCACATTTTAGTTGTTAAGCAGGTTTTAAGAATTAAAACACTAACTTGGGTACATTGCTAGGCTTGCCCATAACCGAGGGCGCGGCTATTCGAATAGATTATACTCTGATCAGAGGTGTACATCTTTACCCACAAGACACGTCTTCCTCACGTGTAATCACGTGCCACATACCACCACGGCATACGGACGAAAGACGTGACATAGTTCCCAACCCATCCTAGCCATAAACAAGAGTACCGACCCAACCCCACCTACGGCCGGAACCTCCGGGACAGGCAGGCAGGATTGAGCCCCTAGCATTAGGACACCAGCCCTGTGCCATGACATCTCGACTACCGGGCCGCAGCTTGTGTAGCCTTCATTTGTCCTAGAGATGTCCATCGACCCCCGACTTCGTCCAACTCCATCCGTGTACTTTTGTTTATAACCAGACTGAGCCACAAACTAAGCCTTACCCACTAGACATGTGGAAGTACGGTAGTGCTTTGCAACAGAGGCCCGAGCTTAATCCTTATAGTACCCGAGGTACGACTAACAAAACCCAACCACGCACCTCGAGCCCAGCCTAAAACCATTTTGGGGGTTTTGAAAAGAGGGGGAGGTGTGTGTCCAATTCCAACATAAGCCAACCATTCCATACTGTCCAAATGATATGAGAATTCCCAAAGTCTAAAGTTATAAAACCACCTAATGTTGCCTAATTAATCAGCGAAACATCTACCTAAATTCATACTAGTGGAACCATAAATAGAGTACCCACTAGTTGGGGTATTGTTTATTCTAAGGTGAACAAGGTAATAATAACAATAACAATAATAATAAGGTCATAACAAAGGTAAGTAGGCATGGCTAAATAAAACAGTGATAACGCGGGAATTTAAATGAAGCGATAATGCAATAATTTAAATCAAAATAATTTTATAAACTGGGATTCAATATTGTCACGCTCGGAAATTCACTAGTAATTTCCGAACTAATTTGTACATAAAATCCTCGTCCAGGAATCAGCCGAGGTACACAAACTGACAATTTAATATACAAATCCATCTTAATAATAACGTTACATACTTACAAAGAAAAGAAAACAGCAGCGGAATTAACGGTCTAGCGATGGCTTCAGCTCCACTCCCACAGGCAGCTCAACTGGGTATAAGCCAAACGTCTTCTCCTTCTGGATCCTTTATCTTCAGGTGAGGTTTGATGATTATTGCAAGAATGAGCATATGACATACTCAACAAGCCACACAGCAAATATGCAAGTGCACAAGGATTCCAAAGGATGGCATAATATAGGCTCATTTGCAAAAGCAGCATTTAGCAAAGATTTAAGATAAGTAAAACAGTAGAGTAATTAATCATCAATTTTAATCAACACTGAACAGCACACCCATGCTGCACAGGCCCAACCATCCTGAACAACCATACCCGGCTGTACAGATCTAACTCCAAACCAGGAGCTAAGCAAATTATTACCAGTTATAACATCCATAATTATTGTGAAAGGTGTGAGACTAATCACGAAAAACATTGCTCAACTCACCCATAACCGCGGGTACGGCTATTCGAATAGATTAAACTCTAATCAGAGGTGTACCACTGTACCCACAAGACACAACCCCACATCATGTCACCATGTGCCTCAATACCACCACGGTACCTCGGAAAGGAGTTGTGACAATACCCCTTGCACAACATAACCCATTACAGCGCACCTTTCCTGGATCATAATCACCCCCTTATAAACAAGGCATGGACTCCCCAGCGACCCCCGCGGACTTCTCGCCGCTTCTCAGTCTGGCACTCCGTAATGAATCATGCTATACAAAAGGTAAAGCCGTTGCCCACGCTGGCTTGTGGTTGGCACGGTAAATGTTTCACTACAGTAGCTCGCGAACCGGTCCTTAATTGTCATGAGCACAACCATCAAAACCATATGCTCACAACCCACCTTAACCAGATTTTAATTATCAATTAATTAACATCACACGATTAACCATCGTGAGCGACCATTAAATATAACCATAATAATGATATAATATAATATAGTTTATAATTAACCCCTTTAGTTAGCTAATGTTTCTAAGCATGGCTAAGCAAACTTACATATAGCATTTAGCTGAACCAATCCAATATATAAGGTTCATGCTAATCAAATTATAACCCATAGGAAAAATAAGATCATCTTTGGCCATTAATTAACGGGGAAAGGTTCACCACCCGATGACATTCAAAAATAATGCATAGTTGAAATAAAATAATAGCTTTAAACGGGTTCAACATGCTCAAAGGGTTGTTTGGGATCTGTGTGACTTGCCTTGGGCTTCCGCAAACGCTTCGGAACCTTCCTCAACGGGAAGGCTCTCCTCCGGAACGTCGGAAACTAAAGCAATTAAACAAAAATCAACAAAACAGTACAAAAACAAGCATAAACAGTACATGTGGATATTTTTAACATGTAGATCTTGATTTTAGAAAAATTTAGCAACTTGAACCACCTGAAACGGATCTACGGTTATTTAGTTATGATTTTCCGAAGATTTAATCTATTAGAAAAAAGGGAAAAAGAAAGGATGATGATGTCATGCTGACATCATCCATGGCGGCCGAACCACGGTGGCGACCTCGCCGGAGATAGAGCGGCCGGCTGCGGATTTGGAGGACACCTACACGCAGAGGACGACGAGACGAACCCAACGATACTCACCAACGCGACGAACGACGTCGGACGACGGTCGGCGACGAGAGGAGGCGACGGCGGCGACTCGGTCGTCGGCGGCGGCGACTCTCCGGTGACCGGCGACGGTGGGGAGGGGGCGGCCGAGCTTCCCCTCTTCCACGCGCACCCGACGGCGGCGAGAGGAGGCGGCGGCGACGGCCAAAACGACGGCGCGAGGCGGCTGTTCGTCGGCCGGCGACGGCGGCGGCTAAGACGTCGTGGCGGCGGCTCTACGGTTGACGAGAGAGCTCGGGAGAGGGGGCAAACGAAAGAGGAGGACTAGGGGGTCCTTGGATTGAAGAGATCGGACTCCTCCCGCAAGAAATCGATCCGGGAAATCAAAAACTCCGTTTTGGAGATAAACTCGAAAACGAGTTCGATTCGGGCAAGATACTCAACGATTAGCTCCGATTTTTGGGGGTAAAGATAGAGGAGGATAAGAGGAGTATTTCCCCTCAACTAATTTTGGAAATACACGAGATAAAAGGCCGGATTTGGAGGGGAAAACCGCGGCTATACAGGTACTGTGCGGCTGGCTCGGGCTCTGTCTCCAGCCGGCTGGAGATTGAAGATGCCACTGTAGCAGGGATGCAAACTAGACTTTTGGCTGGGCTTCTACTTCTTGGCCCGATTGAAAGAGGGACACAAAGCAGACTTCGGGAAAGAGAGGAAAAGGGCTGCAGGCTGAGAGGAGACTGGGCCGAGAATGAGAGGACTTTTCCTAATTCGGCCCGAAAAGGAAAAGGTGAATTTTAATTACTTTCCCAATTAAATTAATCACTGAAATGATCTTTGAATTGTTAAAAATACTTCCAATGCTCAAATAATTTCAAGAAAAATCCTGAAAATACTTGGACACTCAAAATACTTAACAAAATTATAATCAGACCATTTAATGATTAATTTAATATTTAAATAATTGCTGAACTGCTCTTTGTATGATTAAAAATTAGGAATTGAGCTCCGAAAAATCCAAGAATATTCCAGAGAGTATAATTAACCATGGAGAATTTAATAAAAATTAAATCCATCCATGCTTTATATTTAGAAAATTTTATTTCCCACATTTAACTTCACTTGTAAATTAATGAACATTTAATATAAATTCTGATAATAATTTATTAAATAATTTTATAAATCCTGAAACAAAAATCAGGATGTGACAAATATGTTCAAGGATTATGTGACTTTTCTTGCTCAGAGAGAACAGCCTTCCGAACCTTCGGCGACGACCGCGAACCACGCTTTGGGAACCTCCGGAACGACAGAAGCTACGCGAAGCACACAAGCAAAGCTACAAGCCTATAAAGAAGCAATAACAATACATAAAAAGAAAGCACATGGTTCTTTAGGTTATAACAAACATTAGGAGACTTGAACGGGTCGATTCGGGGTTCGTATGACCAAGATATGATCATCCGAAGTTTAATGCTGTTACATGGAGATTTACGGATTATTGTGATTAGGTTTTGCAATTATAAAACATGTATAAGCGCTAGCCTGGAAAAGACAGGAAGGCTGCGCCGTTGACATGTGGACCCCACATGTCAACCTAAGGGACCACAGTAGACCGAGTACACAGAAATGGTCCACGGGTCGACGGAAGCGGATCCCGTGTGTCAACCGAGGCGAGTGGCCAATAAACGGACTCCACTAGACACCACACGGCCTGCACACGTGGAAACCACGCGGCTACCGAGCGCGCACACAAACACAGTCGCCACACGCACACACGAACGACTACCGACACCGGTACATGGGTACCAGGGTCGACAACCGCACAACAGGCACGGGCGACACCGAAAGGACGAGGACGGGGCAGTGAGGGAGAGGGATCCTTACCACCACGCGACGAGGCGTGGGAACGGAGACGGCTTGGGAACGACGGAAGCAAACGGCGAGGGAACGATGTCACACCCCGAAGTTCTTTCCCAAGCCTAAATTGAAGTTATAAATGGTCTCAAGAAAATACCTATGTAAAGCAAGAGTAAACCTTAATAAATTAATGCAAATAATAATCGGAATTGGCATGTGGAATTTTTTTGAGTTCTACATGTCGAAATTCGCTAACAAGATTTTTAGTGGAATTTCCAGAGCTCTTGAAATAATTTTAACCAATTAAAATTGAGCATAAGCAATATTTAAATCCTTAGGAAAATTCTTTTTCTTTTTCCTTTCTTTTCCTTTCTCTTTTTCTTTGAATGGGCCGTCGGCCCATTCTCCTTCCTTCCTCCCCTCCCGCTGGGCCGGCCGAACGCCAAGGCCCAGCTAGGCCGCGCGGGCCGGCTGCCCGCCTCCTCTCACCCGGGTCACCGACAGGTGGGGCCCACCTATCGGACCCGTCTCCCACCTCGCGCCGCGCCGCTGCGCCCGCAACCGCCGCCGCGCCCACGCCTCCGCCTCCTCCGGGCCACGTCGGCCACGCCCGCGCATGCGCCGCACCTCCCGCGCCCACTCCCCTCTCTCTCCCGCCCGCGCCCGCGCCTGAGATGGCCGGGATTCGATTTTCGAATCCCGCCTCTCTCTCCTCCCCCACTCCCCGCGTTGGCCGGCGGAATCCCGCCCCCACCGGCCACGTCCAGGATTCCCCTCCCCTATTTAAGCTCCGCCGTCGCCCCCTCTCTCTTTTTCCCCATTTCACCGAACTCCCTCGTGCTCCCCATCGCTCCCGCGCCGTGCAACCACCCGCCGCCGCCGCTCCCGCTACTCCGGCAGCCGCTAGCCGCCGCTAGACTCGCCGCCGCACCGCGCCGTCGCCATCGCCGCGGCCGGTCGGCCGGCCTTGAGCCGAGCTGAGCCGGGTCGCCACCGCCCGTCCGATCAGCCCCGGGGCGATCTGGGCCGTCGGTCCCGTGGACCGGCGGTGGACCACCCGCGTGGTCCCGGTCCACGGTGGACCGGCAGCCTTCGGCCGCTGACCCGGGGGCCCCACTTGCCGGCGCCCCTCTCTCCCCTTGAGCCACTGACATGCGGGCCCCGCCTGTCGGCGCCACCCCCCTTTTGATGACGTCAGCACTGGGATTTATTGCGCAATAAATGATTTAAGGATTTTTGTTATAGTAATAAACACAGTGAATCTTCTAAAATTCATAACTAATTCATCCGTGCTCCGTTTAAGCCCATTCAAGTCTCAGTAAATCAAGAAAAATTTGTAGAATCCATTAAAAATGGTTTTGTTCTCTATTTCAATAGTCTTATAGCCTGTTTGTATTGTTTGCTTTGTATGTCGCTTAGATTCCGGTTCTTCTGACGCTCCGGTGTATTTCGAAATAGTCGCTGAGGTTCCTCCAGCAGCAGAGCAAGGCAAGTCATGCTTGTCACTTGAACATGTTGATCCTATATTGCAAATGCTCTATTGTTTTTCGTCAAATATTGCATTGTTTTACAATGTTACTATGGGATGTTTACCTATGGTCATAGCCATGCTATTGTTGTACCATGTTCCTTTGTTAGCTTGGGTTATAACATGAATAGACTTTGGACTAGGAATTGCTTAGCCATGCTTAGTTCAACTAGTACACAATGGGGAAAATCCTATTAATGTTTAGGCTGTTGGTTCTAATGGTAGTGTTGGATTAGTGCCACCGCTTTGGTGTTGGTTAATTGAAATGAATCACATGGTGGGCTGTGGGTGCATGGTTTTGCTAGTCGCACAAATGGCAATGAAGGACCGGTTCGCGGGAAACCCTAGAAGAACTTATCGTACTTACCACAAGCCAGCGTGGGCAACGGCTGGGCTTGTAGTGTAGCTTTCCTCTAGCTGACGCATCCAGGCAAGGGTGGGCGTGATGGAGCGGGGCGGGCCCTGCGACGGCCTCTGTCGCTTCTCGATTTACCTAGGCACGAGAGGGGACTGCCCGCTGCCTTGCGAGGAGTGGGGGTGAAACCTGAGGTGTGGTGTGCTTGGTTAGAGGGGGTTATGCGAAGGGTCCTGTCACGGCCTCTTTCCGGTATGTCGTGGTGGCATGTCGGCGCACGGAAACGTGTCGTGGGGCTGTGTCTTGTGGGTACAGTTGTACACCTCTAATCAGAGTAAAACTATTCGAATAGCCGTGCCCGTGGTTATGAGCGGTCAACCAGATTCACCGTGATTAGTTTCACCCTAATTTAGTGTAATGAAATTGGATAGTATAGGTGGATGGTTAGGCCTCTTGCAACGTGGTATAGCGTTGGACAGCGGATGATTAATATTGATTAATTATTACAACTGTTTAATTCTTTCAACTTCTGCATATAAATGCTCGCTTTATGCAAATGAACCACTCTATCTCTCCTTTGATAATTCCCTGCATCATACCCCTATTCCGGTATGACTTGCTGAGTACAGTGGGTAGTACTCAGTCTTGCTCTATTTTCCCCAACCCCAGAGTACGAGTATATGTCAGATGGTGGTTTCTCTGAGGAGTAGGCTTCGTCGAGGATGCCTGTGGAGTGGTGTTCCCGCTGCAGTTCAAGTCAAGGCTTAACTCCTGTTGTCTTTCGTTTTTCCGCTGCATTTATGTAAGACTTTTATGATGTTTGTAAGACGTGGATCTGAATGTCAACATTGTCGTTTGTGTACCCCGGCCGGTCCTGGACGGGGATTTTAATGCACATTCTGCTTGGAATTCTATTCGGGAATTTCTGGGCGTGACAAACGACTTCGGCGGCGATCCTTGAACGAAGGCGAGACACGGCCGGCACGAGGCTTGATGATGCGGAGCCGAGGATGAAGACGACGACGGGGCTGCAGCGGCTCGCTTGACGGATGCGGACGACGAACGCGAACGGCTTGACGGAGGGACGAACGCCACGACGATGAGGACAACGACCGGGGCCGGCGAGGAGGCAACGAGGGCAGCCGGCGGCAGCTGCACGGAGACGAGGACGGCGTGGAACACGCCGCTGCGATGCCGACGATGGAGGCAGCGCCGCGAGACGACGAGCCGGCGAGGAGGAACAATGAAGACGACGACGGACACCGGCGGTGTTCGGGTGGAGGGGAGGCGAGGCCGAGGGCGACCTTGCCGCTGCGATGCCGGAGGTGGTGGTAACGTTGGCCGGTGCACAAGCGGGGTGGAACGGGCGGCCGAAGGAGACATCGATGAGGAGGAAGGAGAGGCCGGCGCGGCGGCGGCGGTGTTCCGGCGAAATTCGAGCGACACCGTGGCTTGGCCGGGGAAGAGGATGGCGCTGCTGTGCCGAGAGAGGCAGCGACGACGAAAGCCGACGCTCCGGCAAAGCGGCACAGGCGGCTGGAGGTGGTACAGTGGCGGCAACGCCACTCTACACCAGCGAGGACGCGTCTCCGATGGTCCCCGTGCGAAACGGAGTGCAGGCCGGCGAGAGGGGACACCTGCGAGGCCGAGGAAGGTGGTGGCGATGTCAGCCGCCGCACGGGCGAGGCGGCACAGGCAGCTGGAGGGTGGCCGGCGCCGAGGAAAGAGAAGGAGGAGGCGGGGAGAGGTGGTGCGGCCACGGGGGAGCTCAGGAAGAGGCTAAAACGAGAGAACGCACGGAGGGGGGGTTGCATTTTATAGGGGAGGAGAGGGAGCCGTCCACGGGATGAGCGGGGAACGGCGGTGGAGTTTGTGGCCGGCGGCCATGGAAGGCGGCCGGGAATGGCGCGGCCGTTTCGGGCGTTAGAGGGCACGAATCAAGGGGGAAATTAGGGGGAATTGATAAGGAATCAATGGGGATTAAAACCCCCTAATCAATTTCGGAAACCCCGGTTTGAATCGCGTCAATTTTGGGGAGGATTGGCACTAGGGTTTGCACGGGAGAGAGAAAGGAAGGAGGCCGGGCGGGAGGACGACGACGACCCGGGGGTGGGACCCACGCGGGGCGTGGTCAGCGCGCGGCAACGGGCGCGTGCGCGCGCGCACTTGCGTGGCACGGGTGGGAGGCGCGGCTCGGCTTGGGCCGGGCGAAGCCGAGGCGGCCCAGGAGAAGAGGAGGGAGAGGCAGCCCGGGAGGAAGAGGGAGGAGGAGGGAGCTGGGCCGAGGGGAAGGAGGGAGGGCGGCCCAAGAGAGAGAGAGGGAAGGAAAAAGAGAGGGAGGAGGGAAGGACTTTGGCCGCGGGCCGAGAGAGAGAGGGAGGCTTGGCCCAAAGGAAGGAGGGGGATTATTTTTAGCTTTTTCTTTTTAATAAACTTTGATAATTGTTGTTGTTGCTTAATAAATATTTTCGGTGCTCTGAAAATTCAAGTAAAATTTGAGGGCTCCTTTTTGACCAAGGAGAATTTAACAAAAATTCTCCGGACCACTTTCGAATTTTTCTTGTACGTATTTTAGTGTTTGCCAATTTCTTTTCGAATTTTAATTAATTCTATTATTCCTTTTAGAGAATGATTTTTATTTCGGGATGAATTTATCATTACGTGACAGAACCAGATCCTCCCTCTCATCAGCCATAAGGTTGTAATACTCATCGGCTGTTAAATCATTTTGTAATTCCATTCTTTGAGAGCCGATTCTAACTTCCCACGGCAAAACAGCCTCATGCCCATAAACAAGTTTGTAAGGAGGGACTTGGATCGATCCATGACAAGCCATCCTATAAGACCACAACGCTTCAGCCAACCGAGTATGCCATTGCCAAGGGTAATCAGAAATTTTCCGCTTAATCAATTTGATCAAACTTTTATTAGATGCCTCGGCTTGCCCATTAGCTTGTGCATAATAAGGTGAAGAATTCAATAATTTGATACCCATGCTATCGGCAAACTGAACAAACTCGTCAGACACGAACATTAAACCCTGATCAGTTGTAAGAGGAATACCAAATCGGTAGATTATATGTTCTTGAACGAATTGAATCGCATCCCCAGAATCAACTTTCTTCAAAGGAATCGCCTCTACCCACTTGGTGAAATAATCAGTTGCCACCAATATAAACTTATGTCCTTTACTTGATGGTGGGTTTATCATACCGATCATATCAATTCCCCAACCTCTGAATGGCCATGGCTTAATAATAGGATTCATAGCCGACGCCGGCGCTCGCTGAATTGCCCCAAACTTCTGACAATCTTGACCTCCCTTATAATATCTGAAACAATCCTCCAGCATTGTCGGCCAAAAATACCCTGCACGCCGAAGTAACCACTTCATCTTATGAGCCGATTGATGAGTGCCACAAATTCCTTCATGAACTTCGCCGATTGCAACTTTAGCCTGATCGACACTCAAACACTTAAGTAACACTCTATCAATCGTCCGATAATAAAGCTCATCATCCAACAATGTATACTTTAATGCCTTGTATCTTAATTTCCTAGAAGCCGATTGAGACGGACTATACAAATATTGATGCACATCATACCTCCAATCATCGGCTGTCATTGCTGCAACTTCAACCTTAACATCTTTGATCATCGGCTTATACCCCGATGCCCCTTGGGCCAAATCATTAGCTTCAATGTTTTGTTCTCGAGACACATGCTTCAAAGTAACCAGCCGAAATTCCTTCATCAATTCTTGGCACTTCTCATTATAAACCATTAACGTATCATTCTTACATTCATATTCTCCTGCCAATTGATTGATTACCAGCAAAGAATCCCCCATGATTTGAATAGCATCGGATTCAACTTCCTTGAGTAATTGCAACCCTTTGAGCACTGCCTCACACTCAACTTGATTATTAGTCGCATAAGGTTTAATAGTATAAGCAAACTCGAAACATGCCCCCCTAGGGAAATTATAACTAGGCCGATACCACTACCATGAGTACACACCGATCCATCAAAGAATAAAGTCCATGGCACTATTTCAACCGAGCCGATTGAATCATCACGATGTTCACACAATAAAATCGGCTATAGCTTGTCCCTTAATCGCCTTCGGCGACTCATACCGAAGATCAAACTCGGTTAAGGAAAATATCCACTTTCCAACCCTTCCTTTCAATATTGGAGCCGATAGCATGTATTTGACAACATCGGCCTTGCATATAACAGTACACTCATTGGATAGTAGATAATGCCTCAATCTTGTGCATGAAAAATACAAACACAAGCATAACTTCTCCACAGGGGAATACCTAGTTTCAGCATCCAAGAGCCGACAACTGAGATAAAATACAACTCGTTCTTTTCCATCCAACTCCAGAATCAAGACTGAGCCGATTGACTTCTCACCGGCCGACAGATACAATCTAAAAGGCACCCCTTTCTGTGGAGGAATCAAAACAGGAGGAGAGCTAAGATATTCTTTGATATTATCTAAAGCTTTTTGTTGTTCTGCCCCCCCAAGTAAACTGCTGATCGGCCTTCAATCTCAACAATGGTGTAAAAGGTTCTAACTTTCCGGACAAATTAGAAATAAACCTTCGAACAAAATTAATCTTGCCGATCATCTCCTGCAATTCGGTCTTGTTTTCCGGGGGCTTAATCTTTTTGATCGCATTGATACTTCTCTAAGTTATCTCAATTCCCCTCTCATGGACAAGAAATCCCAAGAACTGGCCAGCCGATACAACAAAGGCACACTTTGTCAGATTCATCTTCAAGCCATATTTCCTGGTCCTCTCGAAAACTTTTCTTAAATCGGCTATGTGGTCTTTTATTTCCTTAGATTTAACAACCACATCATCAATATAGACCTCAACCAGCCAGCCAATCAGATCATGATAAATATAATTCATGGCCCTTTTATATGTAGCTCTAGCACTCTTCAAGCCGAAAGTCATAACAACCCACTCAAATAAGCCGATTGCACCAGGACATCTAAAAGTTGTTTTATGGATATCTTCTTCAGCCATAAAACTTAAAATTTTGTTCCCTGACGCAGCATCAACCAACTGATTGGCCACTAGCATCGGATATTCGTCCTTCGGTGTAGCTTTGTTCAGATCTCTAAAATCAATGCATGCCCTCAACTTGCCGTTCTTCTTGATAACAGGAACTATGCTAGAAACCCACTCAGCATATCGGCAAGGACGAATAAAACCAGCATCATATAAACGCTTAATCTCAGCCTTGACAGGTTGAAGCATATCGGCTTTGCATCTTCTCGGAGGCTGCTGGTGCGGCTTAACCCCTGGTTTGATAGGTAGCCGATGTTCTACAATTGATTGGCTGAGTCCAGGCATCTTATAATACTCCCAAGCGAAGCTATCTCTAAACTCCTTCAAGAGCTCTATCAACTTAGTTCTAAATTCTGGAGTTAAGTTCTTACTAATAAATGTCGGCCTTGGCCGATCGCCTGGACCTATATCTATTTCTTCCAAATCATCAGCCAACATGAAACCTTGACCTTGCTTGTCATCGAGATCATCTACGGTGTCCTTAGTGTAGACATGAACCCTCTACGACGCCCTCAAAATAATAGCTTGGGTTCTCCATCTTCAATTGGCTGTATATCAGAATCGGACACTTTTAGAAAATCTCCATCCCAAACTTTTCCGGACAAACAATCAAGGCCATCCATCTCCCAAAGAGCTAAATCAGCACTGGCAACATTAACTGACCTGTCGGCTGGCACGATCTCTATCTTGTCGCCTTGCCATTGAATCAAACATTGATGCATAGTTGAAGGAATGCAACAATTGGCGTGAATCCAATCCCTTCTAAGCAACAAGCTGTAAGAACCCTTCCCATCGGTGACAAAAAACGTGGTAGGAATAGTCTTACTGCCGACTGTCAGCTCCACATTTAGAATACCTTTGGTTTCCGATGGATTGCCACCAAAATCTTTGAGCACCATATTTGTCTTGATGAGACCCTCGGCATTTCTACCCAACTTCCTGAACATAGCAAAAGGCATCAAATTCACCGCGGCCCCAACATCAACCATCATTTTAGACATCAGCTTCCCATTGACATAGCCGTTTATATACAATGGTTTAAGATGCCGATTCTCCGTCCCCTTAGGTTTCTCGAACACTGCCTGTTCTGGTGATAGAACCAACTTAGCTGATTCCTCTTCCACCTCGTCGACATCGGCTTGATCGATCCCGAATTCAGCTGGCAGGGTAAAGACCATGTTAACCGGTGCCGTCACAACACTCTTCCCTTTTGCCAACCTCTTTGCCTCATCGGCTGCAACATCATCGGCTACAGGAACCTGATTCTTAACACGCCACTCCTGTCTCGGCTTTTCTTTCTTCAGCCGATGATTAATTTCTTGTTCGACCTCCTGAAGGCGCTCCTTGTTCCTCAATCTTTGAACCCTTCTCTTTTGATTCTTCGTGAAAATACCAGAAGGACACCATTGATTCTTTCTGATTACATTGTCCTGATGGCCATGATCTTGATTCACTGGACCCAATCTTTGGTGAACAGAAACTCTTGTCTGCCTTAGCCGATTGCCCCTATTATATGATCGGCTTGAGCTCTCGATGATGTCACTGCACCCAGGGCAGTTTTCAATAGATGGCAGTCTCATACCCTCATTCCAGCAGAATCTAAAGAACTCACAACCCCAATGAGGATCAAAACCATAATCGTATTCTTCATGATGCTTCTCCTGCTGCTTGTCATACTTCATCTGATATTTGTTAATAATCTTAGCCAAATTCACCTGAAAACCCTTTGCACGGACCCTATCGGCTGTTTGGCCAGCTGTATGTACCATATTAACAGAAAAAGGGTTACCATCGACCTTCATCGGCTTTTTGAAATCATCAAACCTAATCTTGCCTCCCTCAATGACCACCTGAATCTGCTGTCTAAAAACCTTGCAATCATTAGTAGAATGGGATCCAGAATTATGCCATTTGCAATACCTCTTCTTGCCTAATTCCTCGGCTGATGGGATTGTATGACCAGCAGGAAGTTGAATTTGCTTCTCTCGGAGTAGCAGATCAAAGATCTTGTCAGCTTTAGTACAAAATCATACTTCTCCTCTTTTCCAGAACTTTTTACCCATTGGCATGGTATGACCTTTTTACTCCTCACCCATTCGGCTGCAGCTATTTCAGAATCATCCTCATCATCATCCGACCCATACATGTACGGACAAACATGATTAACCTTCTTATAGTTTTTCCTAACTTCCGCAGACCTATGCTCATCCAAGGTTACCTTATGTATCAGATGTGACAAGCTATCAAAGTCTTCAGACGAGAATTTCTCCCTGATCGGAGCAATCATACCCTGAAAGGCCAGATCGGCTAACTGGGCATCAGTTAAACTCAAGCTGAAGCATTTGTTCCTCATCTCCCTGAATCTCTGAATATACTCATGCACAGGTTCATCATGACGCTGCTTAATTGCGGTCAAGTCAGATAATTTCATCTCATGAACCCCACTATAGAAATAGCTGTGGAATTGCTTCTCCAAATCGGCCCAACTATTGAACGACCCATACAGCAAAGAAGAAAACCAAGTAAAAGCCGATCCAGACAAAGATAACCGGAACAATCTAACCTTCAGAGCATCTACAACCGATGCTTCACCACACTGAGCTAAGAATCGACTAATGTGCTCATAAGTTGACACACCATCTTGTTCCGAAAACTTGGAGAAATCTAAAACTTTGAACCGATTGGGAAGAGGAATCCTCTCAAACCAGTCAGGGTAAGGTTGCCGATACAAGCTTCCAGTCTCTTTTGGTTTAAGCCCAAACTGTTCCCTCATTACATCAGCAATCACATCGGCCCATGGTCATTGCTGAGCTGCTCCCTGTGACTGTTGTTGCAAGGGCTCGAACTAACCGTATTGAGGTGCAAACTGAGGTTGAGTCAGTCCCCCTGGCTGATATTGGGCTTGCGGGGAAGGAGGCTGATATTGATAATTCAAGTTGCCCCCTTGGTAATTATGAAGGTTCGGCGTACTAAGTGTTCAAGAACAACTTGAGGCATTACTGTGCCATCCGGCTGTACATGGTGAACCAAGTGTTCTGTGACAATTTGATTTAAAAATTGTGCCGATGCGCTTATTGAACCTTGGTGCTGAATCGGCTGAACGATTTGCTGTCTTAACGGCATCTGCTGAATCGGCTGCAGAGGCTGCTGCCTTGGTGGTGTTTGCTGAACTAGTTGCATGACCTGTTGGATTGGGGGGGTCTGTTGAATCGGCTGATGTTGTATTGGATCAAAAACAGGTTGAGGTGGCAGAAACGTGGCAGCAACCTGATCCTGGGTCAGCCGATTCGCAACCTACCCACTATGCTGTGGCTGCTCTCTCATTAACAACCGAGGGTTCACCGGCTAGCCTGGCGCCATTGCTGACGGAGCAGGTAGGGGAGTTGATGCCGGTGCCGTTGGCTGAGCTGTTGGTGCAACGAAGGGAATCGCCTGAATAGATGGCTGAACATCGGTCAGCAATTTGGAAAGACACCTCCTTGCAAATAAACCGAGCCTGCAGCCTGATGCTCAGCTATTGAACTATCGGCTATTGACTTCATCATGTTTGATAAGGTATTGACTAACACCCCATACTGATTGATCAAAGCATGATGCACAGCGTAGTCAACCCGGTCTTGGAAATTATTGAAAAAATCTTGTGCCGCCTCACTATTCTGATTAAGATTTCCTCCCTGCAACCCCTGAGCACCATCACCTTGAACTCCATGCACCCCGTTACCTTGCACTTCATGGACTCCTTGAGAATTGTCACCCTGATTTCCTAGAGAACCGTCGGTAGCACCTTTGTCACTCGGTTGAGCCGAGCCGTCTGGCGCTTGTTTCCTGTCTCCATTCTTAGAAGAACTGGTCCCAGGATCATCAGCAACCACTTTTATTTTGTACTTCTGAACAAGTGTCCCCTTGCGGGTCTGCATGAATGAGTTCAAGAACTGATCCCGTGCTTGCTGCAACATTGCTTCAAACTCTTTCTTCTGCTCAGGTGTGAATTCTTCTGGATCGATCGGCACGACGTTTCCTTCATTGACGTCAGTCAATCCTAACTTCTGCATCTTTTCCTTGACAGAGCCTGGGCTAGCTGGGGATGGTTGTGGTGGTGGTTTCTCGGCCATGAGGTGGTGATGGTCCCACCGGGCGTGCCAAAAGTGTGTTGATAGAAAACACGAGGCCTGGGAGATCTGCTTAACTCCAGTGCAAGTCCAAAGCTCGCCTTCGAATGTATGAGCGTGCCAGTTGATTCGATCCTGTAATCAACAAGAAATAGAGACAAAGAATTCGTGGTTAAATCTATAAATGATAGCCGATCGGCTAGGTGCCGATGACATATCATTTATCTTTGAGCCGATGTCATATGTGAATCGATCGGCGGTTATAAATAGACAATAAGGAACTAAATCTATCCAATCGGCTGTAGATATTAACGATATATAGTTCTTATATTAATATATACTTAAATCAAGTGATTGGGATATATCGGTCACCATGCCGAGATAGTATAAATCACTTAGATCGAAATATATATAAATAACAGGATTATATATGTTTATAGCATAGCCGATCAGATTGATCTAGCATGTATCGGCTAATACTTCGATACTACTCTATATAAAGATATCAAAACAAGCATAATATACCAAACAAAAGTTAATATACTTGAATGCAATAAGATCTTGACATAAAGGGCAGATTTAACATGTCACTGAAGCATATAGATCAAATATGGTTAAATCAGATAAGATCGGCTAAAACTCTGATACTACCCTAATCGGCAACCAGAAGGCAGGCTAGAGATTGAAATTCTAAGCACGACTTAATAGATCGAACTTAACTGACGCAACATTAAGTATGAAAGGAAGAACAATATCTAGACAATCAAGCCACCGGATGTTTCATAAAGTGGTAGATATCTTATATAATCTAGGTCAACGTCGCTATTTAACCTAATCGGCTGCCTTCTGTCGACAAATGTTAGCCGATTGTAGGTTAGATGACGATATTGTCGAAGATTATGTAAGATATATGATAACTTGACGAATTACATAAATAAGATTAGAGTGTCGTAAAGATGGAAGCACTAATCCCGAGAACACAATCCATCATAACAAGTTTTACCTCTTGTTGAAGATCAAAACCGATGCAGCTCAACCCAAAAGCAAGAACTCGTCGAAATAAAACTAAAGCAAAAAGGTGGCGATGCGCCGAAATTGTATTGAACGTGTGTGTGTGTTTTACATAGGGCTCGGGTCTATTTATACCCGAGAATTACAAGATATGTCCATAACGGACACGACTATTATCTCTAACAAACTCTAAGATACCATAAGTCTTTGCGGCAGACTTTTGCCCAAGCATATCTCTAAGGAAATTACATAAAATATCCTAATTAATAGATACAATTGCCTTCTCAGGACTCTATCCACGTGCGGCAATCATCTTGAAGCATATCAACTCAACCCGATGTTGTACACCAAGTCGTATTATCGGAATCGGCTGCATCACCTAACCCAGTCTGATTCGGATTTAGCCGATTCTGGTCGTAGCCGATCTGGACTCCAGCCGATTCTTACTCTGTTCCCACAGCAATCCTTATCTCTGATTGCGCTTCGATCTCATCTTCACTTCCGATGATGATATTACCAAATTTGGTCATTAACACCGCCTTGCCTGCCGAGAAGGCAACTAGCGCCTTCGCCCCCTCCAAATCCTTTCGGTGAAGGGGGGAGCTGTTCGATTCCACCCCAGTCTCGTTATGTCCCGGACTTGGAGTAGGAGTGTAGCTAGGGGTGTCGACGCGGTTTTCGACCGCCTCGTCCGCGGCCTTTTCAGCCATGGCCTCCGCCTCCTCTTCTTCCTCCCCTTCCTCCTCGCCATCACACTCTTCGACGTCGTCCACGTCATCGGAATCGGAGGAAGCAAGAACCCTCCGCTTCCTAGGGGCAAGCTTCACCTGCCCGCGCGTCCGCAGGAGGCGAAGAGCGGCAAAACAATACCTGTCACATAGACAATAAACTTTATTTGCAGGAACAATGTAGGTTTCGGCATGAGCATCGGTCGAAAGGGGGCGCCACATACCATACCACATGGTTTGCACGGTCTCGGCCGAAGCTCCAATCTCACCCTTGCCCGTGAGGGGCTTGTTGGCGGTATGGCAATGAGGGCTATAAATAGTCCCATAGGGCATGAGGCCCTTCGACCAAACCTGCCGAAGCCATGCGAACAGTGGGGATTCAAGCCCGAGACATCAAGGTTAGTCAGGGCGAAGACCCCCCATGGCGAAGACTATGGAATAACGACGGCAAGAGGCAGGGAACCACACGGGTACCTTGCCAAGCCAGAAGGCCTCTTGGGCGAAGGATGCAGGGCGAAGAGTATATGCCGAAGGGAGACGACTTCGCCGTAGCAAGTTCGCCCCCGCAAGGACCGAAGAAGTCTTTCCAGCCCATCAAGCCTAGGGGCTATTGGGCCGATGATCGCCCGACGGCCCATCAGGGGCCCATGAATCTCGATTACACTATGTACCCATATAAATGTCCCTTTCATAAGGGCAACTATGTAAATTCCCCTATATAACCACAACCCTAGTAGTAAGAACCAGTAATGAGGGCTATAAATAGTCCCATAGGGTCATGTAATGGGGGATCCGAAGAAAAATTCTCAATTTTATACACTTTACTTTTTTTCCAACTACTGTTGAGTGACCACGTCTTTCGACTTATGCCGTTGTCCTTTCGATAACAGACCCCAAGACAATCAGCTGCCATTTTATTGGCTATCCTGAAAGATCAAATGGTTATCGTTTCTACTGTCCAAACAGTTATACAAAGTTTGTAGAAACGAGACACGCCGTCTTCCTGGAAGACGAAATGATTAGGGGGAGCTCGGTATTTCGAGAAATTGATCTTGAGGAGTGGCGGGGGTCTGTACCCGCTCTGTCGACTCAGGAGCCTTTCTTCTCTCTACCTGTTGATGTTGTGCCTACAATGCATGACGTTGCGGTACCAGCACCTGTTGTTACCCCTCCTGTGGCAACAATGAATGAAAGTGAGGAACCTGTTCTACAGGATTCAACATAAATTATTGCCACACCAGAGGAGGAGCTGCAACAGCCTTAGACAGATAATGTGCCAGTACAGGAGACTCAACAAGAGCCTCAGGTACAGAACGTGCCAAATGTGGAGGCCCCTAGAGGTCTGAAAGAGTCAGAAGATCGGCTATCCATGATGACTATCAAGTTTATAATATAGAAGAGTCGCATATGGAGGATGATCCCACCTCATATGAAGAGGCCATGAGAAGCGCACGCTCATCTGAATGGTTGGAAACCATGAAAGATGAAATGAAATCAATGAAACTAAACGATTTCTGGGATTTAGAAGAAATTCCCAAAAGGAGCCAAAACAGTAGGCTGTAAATGGGTCTTTAAAACCAAATATGACTCCAGAGGGAATATAGAAAAGTTTAAGGCGCGACTTGTGGCAAAAGGCTTCACGCAACGAGAAGGGATTGATTACAATGAGACATTTTCTCTAGTCTCTTGTAAAGTTTCCTTCAGGATAATAATGGCACTGGTGGCACATTATGACTTGGAATTACATCAGATGGATGTAAAAACAGCATTTCAAAATGGAGATTTGGAGGAAAAAGCATGCATTGTGCAACTGAAAGGTTTTGTCATGAAAGGAAACGAAAATATGGGATACCGTCTAAAGAGATCCATTTATGAATTAAAGCAAGCTTTGAGATAGTGGTACTTGAAGTTTGATGGAACAATAAAGAAATTTGGGTTTTAAGAGAATATTGAGGACAACTGTATTTATTCAAAGTTTAAGAATGGGAGATTTATTTTCCTAATTTTGTATGTGGATGACATTCTACTGGCTAGTATTAATGTCAGTCTACTGCAGGAAACAAAGAAATTCTTGTCCTCAAACTTTGACATGAAAGACCTCGGTGAGGCTTCATATGTTTTGGGCATAGAGATTCACCAAGATAGAACAAAGTATGCATTGGGACTTTCTCAAAAGGCATATATAGAAAATGTGTTGAAGAAATTCAACATGTACAGATGCAGTGCTTCACCTGCTCGTATAGTTAAAGGGGAAAGGTATGGGGCATGGCAAAGTCCCACAAATCAGTATGAGCTCAACGAAATGAAAAAAAAAGCCGTATGCGTCAGCTGTGGGAAGCCTACAGTACGCGCTGTTGTGCACACGCCCTGACTTGGCATTTGTTACCGGGTTACTTGGCAGATTTCAGAGTAATCCAGGCCCAGAGCATTAGAAATTGGTAAAGAAAGTCTTGCATTATTTGCAAGGAACAAAAGGCCTCATGCTGTCAGAATCGCTCCAGATAGTGGGTATTCAGATTCTGACTTTGCAAAAGATAATACAAAGTCAATATCGGGATACGTGTTTACCCTGGCAGGAGGAGCTCTTTCATGGAAAAGCTCAAAACAGGCTATCACTGCAGGGTCTACTATGTATGCCGAGTTTATAGCATGCTATGAGGCCACGGGGCAGGTGAACTTGCTAAAGAAGTTCATACCGGATTTAAAGGTGGTTAACAGTATTGAGAAACCACTAAAGTTATACTGTGATAACGAACCCGTGGTAATGTAATGTCACAACAATCAGTCAAGTGGTGCTGCCAAACACATTGACATAAATTACTATGTTGTGAAGGACAAAGTCCGAGATCAAACAATCAGTCTCGAGCACATTAGAACAGAAATGATGCTCGCGGATTTGCTCATGAAAGGCCTACCGCCCAACGTGTTCAAGGAACATGTAGCCGGCATGGGTTTAAGGGAAGCCTTATGAATCCTGGACTATAGGGCCGAAAAGTTAAAGTATCTATTTCTGAATAGATATGTGTATAGTGGCTGTCGAATCCATCGGTGATTCACTGTGACGATGAAGCATGCTCTATGTGTAAATCTGTGATGGAATAGAAAAAGGCTAAAAGAAATAGTAAGATCAAGGGGGAGAATGTTAGATGGATCTCCCTCCCCTTGAGCCCAACGGCACAAGGGGGCCTTGACCCTCGCCCTGATTGGGGGCGCCCAGCCCAATGGCTGGTTGGCCCCCGTCACACTGCGCCATATAAAAGGGGTGGAGGCCGGGGCGGCTCACAACACAAGGTTCGTCGCTACCGCCACTCCACCCCACAAACCCTAATCCGATCAAGGGGGCGCAACCAGTGACGGGAAACGCCACTGCAGCGCCACGACCTCGCCGGGATCGCGTGCAACCGCCACTGCCACGACCGCCGTCACCGTCACGACCACCGTCGCCGCCGTCCACATCAAGCCCGCGACGACAACGACGATGTTCGGCACATCTTCATCCTCCAACACCTCAACCGGTCGGTCTCTCTAAACCCTCTCCCTCATCCATTGTTGTTCAAACATCAACCCAAATAGAACCACCCGACTAGATCTAAACCTAGGTGATCCTAGAGAGTCCTAACAGTAGCTGCCCTTGATCTTGAAAATGATAGGCCTATTTTGCTGCCTTCCATGTCAAGAACATATCCATCTCCAACTTCAGCGGGATAATTTAAGATCTATCCATGGAAGAAGAGCATATCGCTCGTATTCGTGATGTCCCCTTGAATACATTCCATTTGTGGTGAATTCTAAATACCTGAAAAATGGGACATGCAAGTAGGCCACAATGTCGATAGTTTTATGTCATCTGAAAGCAAGTGAACAACCAAATTAATGGGTGTGAACTGATTATCCCTTCCTCAACAGCAATTCATCGAACACCTACAGGGCACAATACACCGATAGATTCTTCACGTACATACAGAAAATAGTTTACTTCATTGGTTGATTGTTCAAATTGAACCAAGAAAAGGGGTGAACTGGAGAGGAGAGATTGAACGAACCGATGTTTCCAAATGCTAGACAAGGAGGTCCCTCGATGACTGGGAAGTCCCTCACAGACTTCCCTTCGCGCGACAAAGGGAGGCCGTGGAATCGTCAGGCGTGGTGGAGAGACTGCAATTCCACGGCTTAGGGAGAGCTGGGGTGGTTGGCGAGCGAGTCCACGCACCATGCTGGCGAGAGGTCCAAGGAGGGCGGTGAGGTTGATCGCCACCCTCTTGTGATGGGGGACGACGATGCGGCAAGCACGCGCACCACGTCGGAGGGAGGTCCGCGGAAGGAAGGCGAAGTTGAGCACCACATGGAGGACAGTACGCACGGACACCATCTCCCCTCCCCTGCCATCCAGCAAGTAGAGCCGAACGCCTCCGCTTACTGCCGTTGTCACCGAGAACACTGGAGGCGTGACAGAATAGGTACGGTCGTGGACAGCCGAGGACTTTTGCAGGAACAACCTCGGCATGTAGGCAAAGCAGCGGCACAGCAGCGTTGTCATCGGAGGAGGGGTCTTGGCGAGGATTGCGTCGCGGTAGGGTTTGTGCGGATGTATCGATGCGTTGTGGTGGGGAGAGCGCGTCAGTGAGGAGGATTTGCCGCGGCGGTGGGGATTGCGCGTGCGTGATGGGTCAAGACCCTACGTGTACACTCATATTGATGTGGAGTGCGGCGACAACAGCTGATGGGGAAGACCTCAGCTTGGCGGTGGAAGGGGATGACCTCGGCTCCGACGGCGGCGGCGGAAGGGGACGACCTTGGCTCCGACGGCGGCAGCGGAAGGGGAAGAACTCGGCTCCGGCGAGGGCAACGGTCGCACGAGGCGGTAGCAACAGCACATGCAAGGAGGAGTACTGAGGAGGAGCGGCACGTCGTGGTGGTGGAGGAGGAGCGGCACGTGGTGGTGGAGGAGGAGGAGCGAGATGCGCCGGTGGGGACAGTGGTGGTGCGAGGCGGCGGCGGCAGCACACGCGAGGAGGAGGATGAGAAAAGAGGAGCGCGTGTCACACTCGCACCGGCGCGTAGTCATCGCGCGTGGTCTTCGCCCGCGTAGACTGTACGTTTCTAGAGGATATTCAGATGGACGGTACGGATCACAAGATATGCAGATGGACGGTAGAGATTGATGTGGGTGATTTGGCCTGTAGGATTGGACGGGGGCAACTCCTTTTTATATTAGTATAGATAGATGTACCGTATCAATTAATGATTAACGTGAGCTGCTCTATACTGACGGTATGGAAAATTTCATGCAAACTTTATTCCAGTTTTTTTAAAATGGATTTGATTAATTAGAAATTTTATATGAGATGTGTGTGCATTCAGGGGTGGATCTACAGTGTAAACACCGGTGTCAGACGTCACCGATGATATTCGGTAAAACCTATGGTTAAACTGCTTGTCTATATATTATAACACTATGATTAAGTACAATTAGTATACTATGATACCAATAGGCACGTTATGACACCAACGAACTAATTTCTGGATCTGCCGTTGTACATTTAAGTATATATATTCTTGATAGTACGGGATCATTACAAGTTTTTTATAGTTTTGCGAAATAAGTCCGATCGAAGGTGGAATGGAAGTGGTTCTCAACATGCATGTGGTATATTAATTCCTAACACCATCTTGTCTGTTACTTTAAAACTAGTTGAATACTTATTAAGTGGTGTCTCTTGGTAGATGGTATTGGAGAAGCACTCTGCTGTTGGATACTAAATTTGGCTAAAAAGGGAAGGCCAAAAGAGACTTTAATTTCTGGCCATCGAACCAACAGGATCAAGGCAAGTATAGCGGAAACTGTTTTAAACTCTCGAGGGGACGTCCCCTCGTCTATTGCATGCTATCCAAATAGTCATAAAAAACATGAAAGTTAAAATATGACTTCTATAATCCATAGCAAAAATAACAAATATATGATTGTGAGTATGTGTATACTATTCACAATTTAATTTGTTATTTTTGTTATGGATTGTAGAAGTCATATTTTAATTTGTATGTTTGTGTAGTGATATATCACATATTAATCTATCTTCATAAATTTTTTCATATTTTTTATGACTATTTAGATAATATGCAATAGACAAGAAGCCGATGAGGGAATGTCCGCTCGAGAGCTTATAACCCACGCTCCAAGTATAGCCTGTGTATGTATACAACGTGGGACACCCCTAGGAAATTGTATTGGACCCCTGGTCCTGGCCCAATCAAATGCTAAACAACAACACGTCACACGTGACATGGGCCAGAGAAGCAGGCCGAGGGGGAAATCGACGTTTCCACTGCTCCATCGATCTGGAGTAGAGCGCACTTGTAGCGCTGATGTTTGGTTGTTCCTCTTCCTAGTCTTTCTTCCTGCTCTCTTCCATGTCTGCCTGGTCGAGATGAAGGGTCGATGCAGGCCGCGGCGGGTGATGGAAGCCACCGCTGTGGCTCGTCCTCCGGCAGGGCGGCAGCAAAGTCTGCACTCTGCACTTATGCAGCAAGGTCTTTTTCCCTCCCCAGCTCCTTATCAATATGTCTGCCAACACGTGTTTTCACTACGTAAAACATCAAATAGGTGTCACCACTATAGGTACCGGAAAGTGTTAAAACCGGTATCTTTAGACCTTTTCTCAACTCCACGGTCCGAAAATACAAAAACCAGCGCATTTCAGTGATTATAGGTGTCAGTTCTATAAAAAAAACCAACACCTATAATATAGTTGTTGATTTTTCAAACCGACACCTATAATAAAAATTTATTATAGGTGTCGGTTTTTAAAAAAAACCAGTCGAGCCGGTGGGGCCCACCACCCACCTCTCTCTCGTTCTTATCTCTTCTTCTCTCTTTCTTTTCCTCTCGTTCTCATCTCTTCTTCTCTGTTTCTCTTCCTCCTCATTCATCTCCCCTTCTTCCTCTCAACCGACCTGACGGCGACCCACCGGTAGTAGCGGCGTGCGGAGGTGGCAGGCGGCGGGAGGCGGCCTCTGTTGAAGGTAGCAGTGGCAGAAGGGTGGCGGCGGGATGGTAGGTGTCACGCCCCGAGCTAGCCCCGACTGGAACTAGCCCGTGACTGTCGTAGGCTCTCCGGACCTTCCATTATATTTGAGAGATGAAGTGAATAATTCAAGTCATCAAACAAGCATAATGAAACATCCGACACCTCGAGAGAGGAATATTGGAGACATTGCTGGGCCCTTAGCCTGCCAGTCAACTTCAGCCTGAGATGTGCCCGTCAAACCACTCGAAGGCGGCGACCAGATGTGTTACACATTCAGGAGACTTGACAAAAATGGCTAAAGATCTACAACCTCTCAAATATTCCTAACTCATACTCATGTGAATCTAGTTCCCAGGATGTGCACTAGATTCACACTTTCATCTTAAGCATGATTACACATAGCAAACACAACTAAGATGAAAGAAACTTAAGACTTACAACAACTTAATAATTACATAGGCCGACCGGCCAAATAGACTTATTAGAGAACAGCGGAAGCTTGACTACCCAAACACAAGCACACCGACTAGGGGTATACCCCATTAAGTTCTCATCCTAGAAGAAGCAATCGGAACCCGCATCACTCAAAGACTAAGACTAAACCTGCAAACAAAAGGTTATATCAACAGCAAGAGTCAGTACATTAAACAAGTTAATGTACTGGCAAGCACAAGTCAATCCTACTATACTACATGTAAGGCATATATTCAAAGGAAGGCAATATGTAGTTCAATTTCAGCATAAAGCAAGTTTTGTTTTGCAATTCTTTTGTAAAGGAGTTGATGCTTCAATTAACAAAGACAAGTTTTAAGTTTCATTATTAACTTCTTCATAATTCCATCATAAACAATCTCTTATTGCCATACTTAACAATAAGTCATAATGTATCACCACATACACAACTCAACACATTTATCAATTTCAAACCAATGTCACATGATCACATTTTTAAAACATAGTCTATACTCATGACACATCACCAAAGCGCTCATGACCGTGAGCACGGCTAATCGATTAGTTTAAAGAACTCTGCAGAGTTTGTACAGGTTTACCCACATGATATGAACTCTCTAGTTTGTTTTGAGTTTGCAAGACTCCACCACACTCTTCATGTTGAATGTGATCTAGAGGTCATAACGAAGCCTTTACACTACTTAGAGCCTAGCCTTGCACCAGTACGATACGTGTTCCTCCATCCTAGGCATACTTGGAATATACCTAGAACCGTTAAGTGGCGGGCCCACGCCTTAAACTTAACGCCGTGGTGGCGGACACGATGGGAACCCACCACGTGGCACAATACCGTTGTATTGGACAGACTTAGTCACATAAACTACCACGTCGGGGCAAATAGGAAGTTCCTCTGAATCATCGACTAATTCCTCAGAATTATCGACTAACTCATACACACCGGCCTACCAGAATGCAAGGCTAGTCCTAAATAGATTAATCAGCTTAGGCCATCCCATACTAGCACATGTGGATGTACGGATAACTTTAAATGGGTGACACAAGTTCGGTCCTTATGGGCTTGGGCAAACACTTCCCCTATCGGTATGCAACTAACACCATATGCACACCACTTGCCGCCCAAGTATAAAATCACATTTTACACATTTTAGTTCGCAAATACCCATCATATTCATTTTATTCCAGCAAGGGTTCATGTATCAAAATTCACATTTTAATTATAGATGGAATGAGCATTTGCATATTTCTAAGCATGGCTAAGCAAGTAGTTGCACATAGAGCATATATAAACCCATTTGAGTACAATGAATGTACTCTAATCATTTCTAGGGGTTCAAACAGCAAGAGGATCAATTATTCAAGGTGGAATATGCAGCAAATAGGTCATAACTACCTTAACCCAATTTCAAATACCGATATAGTCTAAGTTCACATGCAACTTTGCAAACAAATATTTTCATTCCTCAAATCATGGGATTCAATGTGTTCAAAGGATGGGAGGAGAAAACTTGCCTTGATCAGAGAATTGTTAGCACCTAATCCACTTCTTCACCGATTATGCAATTATCTAGATAAAGGACACGATATGCAATTAAACACCGAAAGAGCTGAAAATCCAAAATGCTCTAAAATGCATGATTTATGCACAGTGGGTTGGAAATGATCTAAAATGAATTTAGGTGAAATAATTCCTATTTTATTTTATTCCATTTAGGAGTTATGAATTTTAGAAGTTTTATCGGTTTACAATAGTATAGTCTTAGGTAGTGTTATGAAATACTTTTGTAAAGTGATTTTTATTAGATTAGACTTCACAGGGGTGTGGAGATGTGTTTTCTAAGACTAACACATTTGGTTTTACAATTTTTGGAATTATAATGATTTTCTTATAGATTTTACAAGTTACAACGTGTTTTAGGCATATAGTGTTTTATATGTTCATGACTTTTGAGTTATAGGTTCAGAACATGCTACTTCCTGTTTAAGTTGAATAAAAGGAATAATTCGCTTAACTAAAACATTTTTAGTTCACATGTTTATGGTCTTTACTACTATGGTTCATATTTTATAAACTAGAGATGCTCTAATCTAAACTAGCAATATATTATATTAACCTAGAAATTGTTATATGAGCTAAGTTCTTCTAATTTTAGTGGATGGGAATGGAACTATGGCTTCACTGGTCAATCAAGTTTTTATTTAGGTTTAATTAGACCTAAAGTGTATATATATACTTATACATGTTTATGTATTACTTAAACAACCCTATGTGTTTAAATTCTTATTTCACTAAGTTAAGGTTTTGATCAATGTTCTCTACAAAAGGTGACAAATTTTATTTTACTATGTTGAAGATAACTATTTGCTGGTTCTATAGAAACTTTGTTCATTTCATTTGGACTAAAAATAAATTTTCTACAAGTTTTACAAATTAATGGCTGCTCTATGTTAGTAAATCCTTATATGAATATTTAGAGACTTTTACTACACAGCAAGTATATAATCTTATTTCATAACTTGGAAATACATGTTTTAGTGATCCTACATAACTTAAGTTTATTCAAATTGAAGCTAAATTGGGTTCTACATGAATTTCTAAAGTTTAGCTTATCTAAAACTAATCATTATAGAGATAATAGTTTTAGAGCCATTTGATGCAAAGTAAGTCATTACTTTTATTTAACCTAATCAGAGTGTGTCTGATGATGAATCTGCAGTTTTTGAGTTTGTTTCAAAATGAGTTGAAATGAATTTTCTATGTATTTTATAAGTTTGTACATGTTTTATGCATGACTTATCTTAGATAAATCTTAGAGACATTATTTGTACAGTGAGTGTCAAGTTTTATATTCCTGGAATAAAGTTCATAACTTCAAGAATCTACAGCAACTGGAATCACTTCAAAATGAGCTATATTTGATTTTATATAGATTTTACAACTTTGTGCATTTTTCTGTTAAACATATATTTGTTTGGGCATTTTCCTAATTTTTCTTCAGATTTTAAAGGATGGGTCTACATGGCTGTGAGGGACCAATATGCACAAAGGCCCTTGAGTTTTCTAGGAATCAACCCGCAGTCCTAGGCCCATATGTCAGTTACTAACATTTTGCGCAAAAACCCCTGGTTTCTCGGGAAATAGATCCTGCAGTCCCCTAGTTTTAGGTTTGTATGCAAAACGATGCTTGAGTTTTAGTTTATTTACAGATTATTACTGGTCCTACTTGTAAGTGACTGTTCCAGTTGTTAATACATCCCTGGGAGTCTTTAAATTTCAAAAGCCATGCCCTTGCTCTGGACAGAGCAGAGCAGCAGCACAGCCGCGAGCTTCACAGCATCACCAGTGGCGAACAACGGCGATTCAGCTTAAGCTCCCAAAACAAAAAGTGTAGAGAACAACCGTGCGAACCTATTGGTGGCTTTCTGGCAAGATTTGGTGCTCTATAGCGGCTGTTAGGGTGTTAGAGGCGGTGGCTCAGCTCGGCTTGCACATGCATGTGGGTTTTGAGGCTCGATTTAATCGTGCATGCGTACGATAAGGACTCTAGGGACTACTAGGAGGCTCACCAAGAATCAAACGCGGCTCGGCGAAGTCTTGGCGACGGTGTACTGGTTCGGCGACGGCGCAACTGCTACGGTCGTCGTCGACGGTGTACTCCCGGGCTTCTACTGCATATAGAGGGTGCATGCTTCGGTTTAGATCAGCACAAGGTAGCTCTAGGCGAAAAAGATTGCGCCGAAGCTCACCAGAGAAGGAGAAAGAAAGGAATGGCGTCGGCGGCCAGAGTTGGAAGAAAAAGAAGAGGATCTCCCACCGTGGTCCACCTCGCGTCGATTCCTTCGGGATTCTTGATCTACAGAGGTTGATGAAGCTCGTGGCGAAGTGGCTCAGCTTGTCACGAACCGTGGAAGCTGGGCGACGAGCAAAGGCGAAGCAGCGGCGTCCAGAGCGCGACGGTGTTCCGAGTTGATGCGGTCGCGTTCCCGGAGATTGGCTGCACCAAAAGAGGCGTTCTTGGTGGCGTTAGAGACGGCATTGAGAGGGAAATACAGAACGCTTATTGAACGGAAATGGAGCTCACCGGATTGCGACGGCGTCGAGGACTTCTCTCACCGGCGCCGGAGTTGGCACCCCCGTTCCCGGCGAATCCGAGGCGGGGTACCTCGGTTCTTCCGCGAAACGAGACAGGGGCGAGAGAGAGTGAGTTGGTCGGCCGGTCGGGTTAAGTACGGTCGCCGGCGGAGATGGGGAGGAGGAGCTCGCCCTCTTCCGCGCTCAACGCGTGCTCACACGCGTGGCGCGCGGGGTCTGAGTCGTGGGCCCGTGTGGAGAGGGATGTGAGGCTGACAATGGGGTCCCACTAGGCAAGAGAGAGGTGTAGAAGGAGGAAGTGTTGGACAGGGCTGAACCTAGCCTAAGGCACTGACAAGTGGGGCCAACTCGATGGAAACTAGGCCAGGGAGAGAGATATGGGTAGAAGACTGGTAAACTTGATTTTTAGATTAATTTTCGGAATTATTTTCTCCTCTAACTTTGTAACTACATAACTTAATGTGTAGACCAGAAGAATTAGTGTAGATTTTACTGGTGGTAGATGATTACACCTAGATTCCATTTTCTTTGGTTGCACTCAAAAATAATGGGTGGACTGCTCACAGAAATTAAACAAAGATGGGCTATTAGAAAGCTAGATTGAATTTTTAGGAGGCTTAAACAGAGGAGGAAAAATCTAGAAAAATTACATTTATTCATGATAACTAATCTAATATTTGAATAAATTATTTCCCATGTTCACTTATGTGCAGTTAAATGTACTTTTGGATGAAATATGGTTTTAGCCGATTAAATTTAATTTGATTTCTTTTAGTTGTCTGCTTCGACCGATTAATTTGAGATTTCAACTTGAGTGTTAACATGTTACCAAAATTACAGAGGATAAGTTTGTGCTAATCACTGTCCACATAAATTTTTCCATGATTTTATCTTGCACAAAATATTTTAGAGAATTAGGATGACCTTTGTTTGTATATGTATTCCCACTTCATAATTGCATCTAATATTATTATAGGGATTACATTAAATTTCTTTTAGACTAAGAAGATGATATTTGAGTTTAATATTAAGTCCACATGTTATCACCCAAGATTAACAGATTAACTATAGGTTTGTTTAGTGAAGTAATTCTTTTAGATTATGCTCATGGGATCTATTATGGAATGCAAGACCAAAACTCCAAATGCACAAAGAACTCGAGCCTAGGCATGCATTATGTACATGTATGCTTGGTGACATTTCTAGTCTAATGTTGGGAATGAAAAGATTTTATTTTGTTCTCAAATTTTAATCATGCAATGGTTTAAGTTGATCTTCACCTAAATTAAAATGGAAATTTTTGGCTCTCTCTCAAAATTGGAGAAGTTAACCTCTAACTATTTTGACAAGAAATTTTAAGTCCTAAAATTTCGGGTATGTTACAGTGACGCTCCAAATTAACCTGTTAATCGATACCAGTCCCAGGAAACAGTGCTGGTATCACAGGAAGACAGAATATCACAGCAACAGAAGTCTCTTTATTATAGAGTAGGAGTACAGTCATGTTGGGCTGCGGACAGATCCCGAGCTCACAACTGCATTACAAAAGGAAAACGGAAGCCAGGACTTGGACCAATCAACACAGGCGCGACTTGGGAACTAGGCCGAAACCCTAAAACTCATCGTAGCCAGCTTGCTCCTGGAAGAACTCCTCATCAGCAGGATCCGCTTCATCTTCTTCAGCAACTGGGGGGGAGTTATTTATATAGAGCAAGGGTGAATACGGGAGTACTCAGCAAGCCAGGGGAAATAAGTGTTTAATGCAGGCTTCAAGGAAAGGCTATTGTTTTAGCAATTGATTTTATTTGAACTCTTTTCTAAAAGCAACTAAGTGAGTGCTTCTCAAACGACACGGATGAGACAGTGCGTCTCGTCCGGTCGGAGTATGTGCAATGTGTCAGTCTTTAGATCTTGAAACAAGGTTGGCACCCGACCAACAGCTTTTTAAACGGCCACCCGAGCCAACAACTTTTCAAACGGCCACCCGGGCCAACAACTTTCCAAACGGCCACCCGGGCCTAGCTGATCCCGTCAGCTGCTGATTTTTCAAACATCGAACCCATTTTCACAACAGCAATTTCACGAGCAGTAGTCAAACAAAACTACGCTAGGAATCACCTCACATCCGCCCATGACCGTGGGCACGGCTGTTCGAACAGTTTGTTAACCTCTGCAGAGGGGGTACACTTTACCCACATGACATTACTAACCCGGATCATCCAGCCCGTGGGGATCAGCCACGTCGGGAGACCTCCAAGCTTTCATGACAAGGCATTTCGAAAGCCGACACAGGTTTACCATATGCCGACGAGAGGGGTCCCAGACCAACAACAGGTTAGGTCCCAGACCATACTGTGCCAGGAAGCCCAGGGGTCCTCCCCGACACCACCCCGGCGAATCCACATGTCTCTCGGCATCAAGGCTCCCCTGATAAGCTAGTTACTCAGCCAGGGGTGTCCCATTCCACCCATGTGGTCATACTTGTCTTATGTTCGGATGAAATTCCAAGGAAACGGTCCTTAGGTGCAAGAGCGGGAAACCGTACACCCGGTACGTTCCCCGGTCCGCGGTTTTGGGAATTCATTTAGTTCACAAGCACCGACCCAGGTGTCGGGTTTTTTCCAAGTCTTTTGTAAAACTCCAGTTTTACCCAAGTTGTTACTCAGATTTTAAGTTTGAAGGCGACCGTCGATTCTCGCACAGAGTGCACGATTATCGAGGCGCAACTGGGTGGTTACAAGGGGACATAGTATAGCAATTAACAATGGAAGGATCAAATGCAACAAGTCTGGTAGGTCCGCCAATCTGCCTTGCAGATGGGACAAAAGATTAAGTGCGATCCTATCAATGCATAATATTTTGCAAGCAATATAATTAAATTTCAAATATAGGCTCAAGATGTTCAAAGGTGGCTTGCCTTGCTCGAGATCTGGAGCTTGATCCTCGAAATCCTCGCACTGCGGGTCTTCGGGCTTCGAAACTACACGCGAAATGGGACAACTCAACAAACGGCGAAAATAAAGCCCTATTAATGACCTCTAAGCGTGCCATTAGATAGATCTCGAGATTTGGGGAATTTTGGAAGTTGAACGGAGTCAAACGGATTTACGGTTGGGAAGATATTGAATTTCTAAGATTATTGGATTTTTGGTCTAAAGTTAAAAGGATTAAATTAAATCCATTTTGAGAAAGAAAAGGAAGAGGGAGGAGAAGTAGACTTCTCTCGGGCGGCTAGGGCGCGGCCCAAGGGAAATGGAGCGGACCGGCCGATCTTAACGGGCCGGCCGGCCCAAGACGGCCCAAGCGCGCGCGCGCGCGGGAGGGAGGACAGAGAGTCCGGTGGACCGGGCTCACCACACGCGGTCCCGGGTGGGACCCGCTTGTCAGCGGCTCGGCTCACCGTGCGGAAGGAGCACGCGACGCACGCGCGCGGGCGGAGAAGGGACGCGGTGCATGCGCGCGGTCCGCGGTGGACGCAGGTGCGGCGGGCCCACGCGCAGCCTCACGGCTCGCGGTGGATCGCGCGCACGCGGAGGGACCGACCGGGGTCGGCCCGACCCGGTCTGGCTGAGCTGGCGCCGACGTGGCGCCTACGTGGCTGCCACGCGGGCCGGCGGGAGGTAGACGACGACCCGGCCGCGAATGGACGGCGGGCGGCGGCGGCGAGCGGCGGAGCGAACCACGGCGATACGGGCAACAGCGAGCACACCGGGCGGTTGCACGTGACAAGGGGAGGCGAGCCAACGGCTCGGATTCGCCGGAGGTTGCTCGACGGCGGAGGATTGCGGCGGTGGCAACCGGCGGCGGGAGAAGAGGGAAATGGCGACGAGGTCACGAGAGGTCAATTCCCGGCGGTGAGAGCATCTACGCGGCTTCGGGAACTCGACGCTAGCGTCGGATTGGGCGGAACTACGCCGAGCGAGGCCGGCGACGAGCGGGTGCTACGGAGCTCGGGCGGCGACGGCGGCGAGCACACGGCGAGCGACGGCAACGGTCGGGGCGGCGCCGACTAACTACGGGGAGGCTACTCAAGCTACTACCGAAAGCTAGGGGGAGGAGATGGAGCGAGGAGGAGGAACGGAGAGAGGCACTACCGTGGTGAGGAGGGGCGCTGTGACGAGAGGCCAACGGCGCGGGAGTGATCTCTCCGGCCTCGGGCCGAGGAAGAGGAAGAAGAGGGCGCGCCCGGAGTCCCCTTCCGCGTCCACGAACGCACCGGCTCTCCCGGCGCTTGGCGATGGACGGCGGAGGCGAGGCAGAGCACGGGAGTGGCGGCAACGGTGAGGAGGCGAATGGGGGAGGAAAGGAAGGGAGGGGGAAGACGGGTTTAAATGGGCGGCAATGTCGGTTTGAGAGAGGGGAACCGACATGGGCGGTCAAGCCGGCGAGCTGGCGCTCCGGCTAGCGTCCAAAGCGGCGACAGGAGGTGACGCCGGCGAGAGGGGAAAAAGGGGAGAAAAAGAGGAAAAGGAGGGAGAGAAAGGGGGCTCGCCCCTTTGCCGATTCGGGAAAAGGAGGAGGGAGCGGGGCGACTCGGCAGAGGGAGAGGGGCTCTCTGCCTCCGCCCCTTGGACGCTAGCGCGCGGAGTGGCGGGGGCCGAGCGATGACGACGGCGATGACGGTGGGATGGTTTGGAGCGGCTCGACGACACGGGCGACAGGCGCGGGCTGGCGCGGCAGAGGGTGAGGGCGGCGGCGACCAGGCGGTCGGCCACTCGGCACGCGCGCGCGGGAAGCAACGGGCGGCGCGGCTGGGCAGCGGGGCCGGGCGACGCGGATGGCGCAGACGACGCGGCTCGGGCGGGAAACCACGCGGGCGCGCGCGCGAGCAACGGCGCGCGGGGCCGGCTTTGCGAGCGGGGAGCTCGCGCGAGAGGAGGGGGCGCTCGGTGCGGCTCTCGCACGCGCGAGCAGCGAGCGGGGGGGGGGGAAACGCGCCGGGGTGGGGAGGGAGCGAGAGAGAGAGAGAGAGAGAGGGAGACGCCCGGGAGAGAGAGGGCCGGGGAAGAGATGGGCCGAGCGGAATTCGGCCCATCGAACCCGGGGAGGCAAACTAGACTTTTGCAGAGGGATTCGATTTGGAAGGAATTGGATTCGGAAAAGAACTCGATGATAGATCGGGGATTGAGATCTTGAGATGGCACGGACACTAGACAACAATCAAAGAAACAAATTTCGCAATTAGGGTTTTTCGGAGATAATTTTCCCGCTAGGCGCCACGACGGAACGGGCGCTACATACCAACCCCCCTAACAAGAATCTCGACCCCGAGATTCAGCACCTAAGGGAACAGCTCCGGAAACTCGGCGCGGAGAAGATCTTCTCGTTCCCAGGTTGCCTCATCTTCAGAATGATTGCTCCATTGGACTTTGTAGAACTTGATGGTCTTCCTTCGAGTCTGATGTTCTGCCTCTTCAAGAACCTTGATCGGTCTTTCCTTGTAGGTCAGATTCTTTTCCAGCTCGATATTACCCAGGGGAACTTGCTCTTCTGGAACTCGAAGACATTTCTTTAACTGGGATACGTGGAACACGTTGTGCACATCTGCGAGACCTTCAGGTAGCTCAAGCTGATAAGCCACTTCGCCACGTCTGGCCGTTATGAGGTAGGGGCCGATGTAGCGGGGTGCTAACTTGCCGGACATCCCAAACCTTCTCATACCACGGAGGGGTGATACCCGCAGGTACACATGATCTCCTTTTTCGAACTCAAGGTCACGCCTCCGATTGTCAGCGTAATTCTTCTAACGGTTCTGTGCTGTCTTCAAACGTTCTCGTATCAGCTTAACTTGTTCTTCTGCTGACTTGAGTATGTCAGGACCGAATACCAGTGCTTCGCCCACCTCATTCCAGCACAAGGGGGTGCGGCACTTTCTTCCGAACATTGCCTCATTCGGCGACATCTGAATGCTGGCCTGATAACTGTTGTTGTATGAGAACTCGGCATACGGCAAACAACGATCCCAAGTGCCTTCGAAATCCAAGGCACACGCACGTAGCATGTCTTCTAGGATTTGGTTTACCCTTTCGGTCTGACCATCGGTCTACGGATGGTAGGCTGTACTAAAATTCAGATCAGTTCCGAGGGCTTCATGCAACTGCTTCCAGAACCTTGAGGTGAACTGAGTGCCTCGGTCTGACACAATTTTCTTGGGACAGCCAAATCTACATGACATGGGTCATGTAGAGTTCTGCTAGTTTCTTTCCATCATAGGTGGTTTTCACTGGCACGAAATGAGCTGATTTCGTGAGTCGGTCCACGATTACCCAAATGGAGTCGTACCCGTTGGGGGTTCTTGGCAAACCGGTGATGAAATCCATTCCGATCTCTTCCCATTTCCACTCGGGAATCGGTAGGGGTTGCAGCATACCAGCTGGCCTCTGATGCTCTGCCTTGACTCTTTGGCAAATGTCACACAAGGCTACATATTCTGCGACATCTCGCTTCATTCCAGCCCACCAAAAGTATGCCTTGATATCTTGGTACATCTTCGTACTTCCTGGATGAATGGAGTAAGCGGACTCATGAGCTTCCTTTAGGATGAGATCTCTTAACTCCTTCTTGGCCGGTACACAGATGCGTGGACCGCACCAAACTGTGCCTTGATCGTCTATGGAGAAATTGGTGTCTTTCTTCTCCTGTATTCTTTTTATTAACTCTTTTATCCCTTCGTCATCTTTCTGAGCCTCCCGGATTTGCGATTCTAGGGTAGGCTGTACTGTCAAGCTGGCAGGGACTCCTGACTGTACCACGGTCAGCCTTAACTTCTCCAATTCTCTGCACAAATGCTCTTGGTCAGGCCGTATTTGAGCTACATTGCAATAGGCCTTGCGACTTAGCGCATCAGCGACCACGTTGGCTTTACCAGGATGATAGTGGATTCCAAGATCGTAATCCTTGATTAGTTCCAACCATCTTCTCTGCCTCATATTTAACTCGGTCTGTGTGAAGATATATTTAAGACTTTTGTGATCGGTGTATACTTCACATCTGTTCCCGATTAAATAATGCCTCCAGATCTTAAGAGCATGAACCACGGCTGCCAATTCGAGATCATGGGTGGGATAATTGACTTCATGAGGCCTGAGCTGCCTGGATGCATAGGCCACAACCTTTCGTTCTTGCATTAGGACACATCCTAAGCCTTGTCTTGATGCGTCACAGAAGATCTCGAAATCTTTTCGGATATCTGGCAAGGTGAGAACTGGTGCAGTGGTCAACCTTTTCTTCATTTCTTGAAAGCTGTCTTCACAGGCTGCAGACCATTGAAATTTCTTTTCCTTCTTTAACAGTTCGGTCATAGGTCTGGCTAGCTTAGAGAATCCTTCAATGAATCTTCGATAATATCCCGCTAAGCCAAGGAAGCTGCGGATTTCTGACACGTTCTTGGGCGGGTTCCAAGCAAGTACAGCTTCAACCTTGCTGGGATCTACTTCGACACCGTTGGAGGAAATCACGTGTCCAAGAAATGCTACTCGGTCCAACCAGAATTCGCATTTCGAGAATTTAGCGAATAGTTGATGATCTCTGAGCTTTTCCATTATCAGCCTCAGGTGTTCAGTATGTTCTTCCTCGTTCTTGGAGTATATCAGGATGTCATCGATGAACACCACGACAAACTGGTCCAGGTATTCCAAGAAGATTTGGTTCATTAAGTTCATGAAGAATGCTGGAGCATTGGTGAGTCCGAAGGACATAACTGTGAACTCATATAGACCATAACGCGTTGAGAAAGCGGTCTTCGGGATATCTTCAGATCTGATTTTCAGTTGGTGGTAACCTGACCTCAAGTCAATTTTTGAGAAAACTCTTGCTCCTTTAAGTTGATCGAATAAATCGTCAATCCGTGGCAACGGGTACTTGTTCTTTATAGTTACTTCATTCAGGGCTCTATAGTCGATTACCATTCTCTCAGAGCCATCCTTTTTCTTAACCAGAAGCACTAGGGCTCCCCAAGGAGATGAGCTAGGTCGCACATAACCTTTACTCTCCAACTCTTCGATTTGTCTTTTGACTTCTGCTAACTCATTAGCTGCCATTCGGTAGGGTCTTTTTGCAATTGGAGCTGTGCCTGGTGCCAGTTCTATGGCGAACTCAATCTCTCGGTCTGGTGGCATACTCGTTAATTCTTCTGGAAATACGTCGGGATATTCACAGACTATGGGCACCGACTCCAAGGAGGTGACTTGTAAACAGGTTAGGATAGACCGACTTGCGGTAGGGGTGTTAGGGGTAAAGCGGACTTGCTTTCCTCCAGGTCCTTGCAAAGTGATGGACTTTTCGGCACAATCTATCTGTCCTTTGTGCTTAGCCAACCAATCCATCCCTAGGATGATGTCCAAGCTTTGCGAGTCTAGGATTATCGGTTTGGCTAGAAAGTCAACTTCCTCAATTCTAAGGTTAACTTCCGGGCATATTTGAGTTGCCCTTATATTCCTCCCAGGGGAATGTACTATCATTGGTACACGCAAATTTTGGGTTTTCCAACCATTTCTTTTCACAAAAGCTTGTGATATGAAAGAATGGGAAGCTCCTGAATCAAATAGAACTATTGCGGGTACGGAGTTGACAGAGAACATACCCATCACAACGTCTGGAGCATCCTGAGCGGTTTCAGCTTGAATGTGATTCACACGTCCTCGACCAAAGTGGTTGGAAGCACGAGAACCTTATCCACTTGCCTGAGAGCTAGGACGAGACTGAGCTGCCGCTGGAGTAGGAGTTCTGGCGGTGCTGCCATTAGCATGCCCTGAGTTGGTGTTGGTAGGATTCTGAGGGCACTGTCTAGCATAGTGACCCATCTGGTTGCACCGGAAACACTGAACTGCTGACGGTCCCTGTGGTGACTTGAAGGAGGTAACACTGTTTGGCGCAGTGTTGCCACTAGGGGCACGCTGCTGTGGCGGAGGTGCCGGACGGTTCATCTGAGGGCGAGGTGTCACATCCTGATTTTTGTTTCAGGATTCATAAATTATTTAATAAATTATTATTAGAATTTATATTAAATGTTCATTAATTTACAAGTGAAGTTAAATGTGGGAAATAAAATTTCCTAAATATAAAGCATGGATGGATTTAATTTTTATTAAATTCTCCATGGTTAATTATACTCTCTGGAATTTTCTCGGATTTTTCGGAGCTCAATTCCTAATTTTAATCATACAAAGAGCATTTCAGTAATTACCCACATATTAAATTAATCATTAAATGGTCTAATTATAATTTTGTTAAGTACTTTGAGTGTCCAAGTATTTTCAAGATTTTTCTTGGAATTATTTGAGCATTGGAAGTATTTTTAACAATTCAAAGATCATTTCCGTGATTAATTTAGTTGGAAAAGTATTTAAAATCCCCTTCTCCTTTTCGGGCCGAAATAGGAAAAGTTCAGCTTCACTCCTCCGCCCATTCTCCCTTCCTTTCGGCTGGCCTTATCCCTCCTCCAAAGTCCATTTGTGGTCCCTCCTTCAATCGGGCCTAGCATAGGAAACCACACAGAAAAGTCTAATTCGCGTCCCCGCGTTACTGTTCTTCTTCAAGCTCCAGCCGCCCGTGCTGAGCTCTGTGCTGCCGCTTCCTCCGTTGAATCCGCCGCATCCCGTGCTTCGTTTGCAAAATTAGTTGAGGGGAAATATTCCTCTTATCCTCCTCTATCCTTTCCCCCAAGAATCGGAGCAAATGGTTGAGTATCTTATCCGAATCGAACTCGTTTTTGAGTTTATCTCCAAAACCGAGTTTTTGATTTCCCGGATCGATTTCTAGCGGGAGGAGTCCGATCTCTTCAATCCAAGGCTATAAATAGGACCCCCTAGTCCTCCTCTTTCGTTTGCCCCCTTTCCCGTCCTCTCCCGTGCACCGTAGCTCGCCGTCGACGCCGCATAGTCCGCCGCCGCCGCCGGCCGGGTTGCAGCCGCGCCGAGCCGCCGCCTCCGCCGTCGCTGCCGCTTGCCGCCATCGCCTTTAGATGCGCCAAGCCGTGGGGAAGCTCGGCCACCCGTCCCCTTTCGTCGCCGGCCACCGGAGCTCCATCTCCGGCGAGGTCCGAGCCGCCGCCGCCGTTCATCTCGTCGCCGGCCGTCGTCGTTCGTCGTTTGGTTCGAGGGTGAGTACCGTTGGGTTCGTCTCGTCGTCCTCTACGTGTACATGTCCTCCAAAGTCGCAGCCGACCATCCAATCTCCGGCGAGGTCGTCATGTTGGTTCGGCCGCCATTGATGACGTCATCATGACATCATCGGTTTTTCTTTTTCCCGTTTTTCTAATAGATTAAATCTTCGGAAAATCATAACTAAATAACCGTAGATCCGTTTCAGGTGGTTCAAGTTGCTAAATTTTTCTAAAATCAAGATCTACATGTTAAAAATATTCACATGTACTGTTTATGCTTGTTTTTGTACTGTTTTGTTGATTTTTGTTCTTTCGCTTTAGTTTCCGACGTTCCGGAGGAGAGCGTTCTCGTTGAGCAAGGTTCGGAAGTGTTTGCGGAAGCTCAAGGCAAGTCACACAGATCCCAAATAACCCTTTGAGCATGTTGAACCCGTTTAAAGCTATTATTTTATTTCAACTATGCATTATTTTCGAATGTCATCGGGTGGTGAACCTTTCCCAATTAATTAATGGCCGAAGATGATCTTATTTTCCTATGGGTTATAATTTGATTAGCGTGAACCTTATATATTGGATTGGTTCAGCTAAATGCTATATGTAAGTTTGCTTAGCCATGCTTAGAAACATTAGCTAACTAAAGGGATTAATTATAAACTATGTTACATTATTATTTTTATGGTTACATTAAATGGTAGCTCACGATGGTTAATCGTGTGGTGTTAATTAATTGATAATTAAAACCTGGTTAAGGTGGGTTGTGAGCATATGGTTTTGATGGTTGTGCTCATGACAATTAAGGACCGGTTCGCGAGCTACTGTTGTGAAACATTTATCATGCCAACCACAAGCCAGCGTGGGCAACGGCTTTATCTTTTGTATAGCGTGATTCATTATAGTGCGCCAGACTGAGAAGTGGCGAGAAGTTCACGGGGGTCGCTGGGGAGTCCATGCCTTATTTATAAGGGGGTGATTATGATCCAGGAAAGGTGCGCTGTAATGGGTTATGTTGTGCAAGGGGTATTGTCACAACTCCTTTCCGAGGTACCGTGGTGGTATTGAGGCACATCGTGACATGATGTGGGGTTGTGTCTTGTGGGTACAGTGGTACACCTCTGATCAGAGTTTAATCTATTCGAATAGCCGTGCCCGCGGTTATGGGCGAGTTGAGCAATGTTTTTCGTGATTAGTCTCACACCTCTCACAATAATTATGGATGTTAATATCTGGTAATAATTTGCTTAGCTCCTGGTTTGGAGTTAGATCTGTACAGCCGGGTATGGTTGTTCAGGATGGTTGGGCCTGTACAGCATGGGTGTGCTGTTCAGTGTTGATTAAAATTTCTGATTAATTACTCTACTGTTTTACTACTCTTAACTCTTTGCTAAATGCTGCTTTCGCAAATGAGCCTATATTATGCCATCCTTTGGTATCCTTGTGTACTTGCATATTTGCTGTGTGGCTTGTTGAGTATGTCATATGCTCATTCTTGCAATAATCATCAAACCTCAGTTGAAGATAAAGGATCCAGAAGGAGAAGACGTTTGGCTTATACCCCAGTTGAGCTGCCTGTGGGAGTGGAGCTGAAGCCATCGTTAGACCGTTAATTCCGCTGCTGTTTTTCTTTTCTTTTGTAAGTATGTAACGTTATTATTATGATGGGTTTGTATATTAAAATTGTCAGTTTGTGTACCTCGGCTGATTCCTGGACGAGGATTTTATGCACAAATAAGTTCGGAAATTACTAGTGAATTTCCGGGCGTGACACGAGGGGCGTAGCCTGGCTGTCGGTTAGCCTGAGTGACCGACTGGTGGTATTGCATGGGTTGACCGTAGCGAGGGCGAGGTGCGCCTCGGGAAGAATTTCCCTGATGGTTAGACTTGCGACTTGCGTTTCTTGTATTCTTCGGTAGCCTCTTTTCTGGCATCCTCAAGCAGAAGTGCCTTGTTGATCATATGTTGAAAAGTGGGGAAGTCATGAGCAAGCAACTGGAGTCTCATTCCAACTGCGATTCCCTTCAAGAATTTCCTGATCTTCTTCTTATCTGTGTCTACTTCCTCAGGGGCGTACCGAGCCAACTTGTTGAACTGACTTAGGTACTCATTGACACTGCTGTTGCCTTGCTTAAGTCTGTTGAATTCTTCTTTCTTCATGTCAATAGTGCTTTCAGGCACATGAGCTGCATGGAAAGCCATAGCAAACTCATCCCAAGCAATGTTAGTGGGTTCAGGATGTGCATTGCAGTAATTCTCCCACCAATCTGCAGCAGGTCCTCTTAGCTGGTGAGAGGCGTAGAGCGTCTTCTCAACAGGAGTACACTGGAGTCTCATTCCAACTGGAGTCTCATTCCAACTGGATTGAACTGACTTGGAGTCTCATTCCAAGTGGGGAAGTCATGAGCAAGCAACTGGAGTCTCATTCCAACTGCGATTCCCTTCAAGAATTTCCTGATCTTCTTCTTATCTGTGTCTACTTCCTCAGGGGCGTACCGAGCCAACTTGTTGAACTGACTTAGGTACTCATTGACACTGCTGTTGCCTTGCTTAAGTCTGTTGAATTCTTCTTTCTTCATGTCAATAGTGCTTTCAGGCACATGAGCTGCATGGAAAGCCATAGCAAACTCATCCCAAGCAATGTTAGTGGGTTCAGGATGTGCATTGCAGTAATTCTCCCACCAATCTGCAGCAGGTCCTCTTAGCTGGTGAGAGGCGTAGAGCGTCTTCTCAACAGGAGTACACTGCACTAAGTTGAGTTTTCTATCAACATCTTTCAACCAATCGTCAGCCTCGACGGGCTCGACGGTCTGAGAGAACTCTGGCGGACGTGACCTCAGAAAGTCTGTGAGCTTGGATCTATTGTTGCCCACGTGAGGGTGGCCATTTCCATGCGCATTATGCTGAAAACCGGCTATGGCTGTGGTTATTCCTTGCAAGATTTGTGTCTGAACTGCCATTATGTGTTGCATGTTGTTTTCCACATGAGGTGGGGAAGGGAGGCGTTCTTCTCCAGAATTGTGACTGGCAGTGTGGTGAGAGCGGTGAGACTGTTCCATCTCTGCATTACGGAAAACTATGCGATGCGAGCGGTTGCTGCGGCGGGGTTGCTCAACCTCTGCGTTGCGGGAAACAGTACGGTGCGAACGGTTGCTGTGGTGAGACTGCTCATTAGCTGATTCATGATTTGCTTCTGCTTCAACTCTACCATCTTCAAAACCAAAGCGGGCTGGTGCACGAGCTGCACGGCGGGGGCGGCTAGCCATCTAAACTCCCAGAAAAGGGCGGGGTAAGAGTCAGATAAGCACTTAGGAGGGCAAGGAGCAAAGCAAATAGCAACACAGATAGCACACACTAGGCATAAACTGGATTTTTCAAATCATAAAAACACCTGATACAACGGGTGTGGACAAGTCACAGAGCTACGCCGAGCTTGACTGTGCGCACACCACCTAGGAGAACCAGACTACCAAACAACACCCACAACAAACCCACGCACGCACTACCTCGCCACGACTCCAAAAGAGTTGGCGGCGGAACAAAAGAGCCTATCACACGGACGGCTGCTGAAGACTGCCTCCTCTACTCCTCGTCGGCCTGGCTGCCTCCTGTAGTCGGCTCCTCAGTCGAAGAAACGTCGATCGGCTGACGCGAAGGGACCGGCGGAACCTGTCGAGGGCCGGCAGCAGCACGGGCCGCTGGCGGTGGGGGAGCTGGGTAGTGGAAACGGAACACGGTGGAAGAACCAACAACACGCTTCCGCGCGGTGCGGATAAAGCGTGGGCCACGGCGGGAGGAAGCAACTGGGGTGTGTCCAGGGGTGTAGGAAGGGCTAACTGGGTGTGGGTAGGGGGAGTACACTGGTGAGTACGGCGCACGCGAGCTGGGGGAGCGCGGGCCACTGGGAGTGCGAGCAGAGCCGCGGGAGCTGTGGGAGGACAGGTGGCTGGCGTGGCAGAGGCGGCCTGAGTCCCAAGAGATAGTGTCAACTAAGGTGACACCCTCCTCGGCCAGACGGGCCTCCAAAGCGGCGTAGCGGCGGGCAAGGGAGCGGTAAGCCTCAAGGAGTATGTCGTGCTGAGTGGCCTGAGCCTCCGAAAGCTCAACCATGCGAGTCAGCACTGGCTGAGACTCGCTGTACGGACAAGGGTACCTGGCGTCTGAGTGGCCAGAAGGAAGGCGTGGAAGCTGCCGGAAGGCGGAACCTCCGAGACGGTGGTTGTAGTCGTGGGCCAGGCGACGAAGTGCAGTCCAGGAGAGGTCCTGGTACGCGATCTGGAGAGTGGGCCTGGCCACAGTGAAGTGGTGGGGGCGAAGGCCAGCTCCGTGTATACCTCCACGGGGGTAAAGGTACACAGAGAGCTCACAGTGAGGGGGAACACGGTCCACGGAGTACCCCGTGTACTCAGGACACGAGAAGCCAAGGAAACGGGCGAGGTCACGAAGCTGAGCGACGTGGTGACCCTCACTAAAACCGTGGGAACTGAAGCTGGCGTTCACTGCCATCTACAATTTTGAAAGAGGGAGAAAGATCAGTAACCATTTTAGAAACAAACTATTGAAAATAAAGAAAACAAAAGAGACCTTAGCTTTTCGCAAGTAGTTTTGAACTTAGTATCCTTAGGGTCGTCCTAAGCGTCGGGTTTCGCCCTAGGGCCAAGCCTGTGCTATGATACCATCTCTTGTCACGCCCCGAGCTAGCCCCGACTGGAACTAGCCCGTGACACTCCAAATTAACCTGTTAATCGATACCAGTCCCAGGAAACAGTGCTGGTATCACAGGAAGACAGAATATCACAGCAACAGAAGTCTCTTTATTATAGAGTAGGAGTACAGTCATGTTGGGCTGCGGACAGATCCCGAGCTCACAACTGCATTACAAAAGGAAAACGGAAGCCAGGACTTGGACCAATCAACACAGGCGCGACTTGGGAACTAGGCCGAAACCCTAAAACTCATCGTAGCCGGCTTGCTCCTGGAAGAACTCCTCATCAGCAGGATCCGCTTCATCTTCTTCAGCAACTGGGGAGGAGTTATTTATATAGAGCAAGGGTGAGTATGGGAGTACTCAGCAAGCCAGGGGAAATAAGTGTTTAATGCAGGCTTCAAGGAAAGGCTGTTGTTTTAGCAATTGATTTTATTTGAACTCTTTTCTAAAAGCAACTAAGTGAGTGCTTCTCAAACGACACGGATGAGACAGTGCGTCTCGTCCGGTCGGAGTATGTGCAATGTGTCAGTCTTTAGATCTTGAAACAAGGTTGGCACCCGACCAACAGCTTTTTAAACGGCCACCCGAGCCAACAACTTTTCAAACGGCCACCCGGGCCAACAACTTTCCAAACGGCCACCCGGGCCTAGCTGATCCCGTCAGCTGCTGATTTTTCAAACATCGAACCCATTTTCACAACAGCAATTTCACGAGCAGTAGTCAAACAAAACTACGCTAGGAATCACCTCACATCCGCCCATGACCGTGGGCACGGCTGTTCGAACAGTTTGTTAACCTCTGCAGAGGGGGTACACTTTACCCACATGACATTACTAACCCGGATCATCCAGCCCGTGGGGATCAGCCACGTCGGGAGACCTCCAAGCTTTCATGACAAGGCATTTCGAAAGCCGACACAGGTTTACCATATGCCGACGAGAGGGGTCCCAGACCAACAACAGGTTAGGTCCCAGACCATACTGTGCCAGGAAGCCCAGGGGTCCTCCCCGACACCACCCCGGCGAATCCACATGTCTCTCGGCATCAAGGCTCCCCTGATAAGCTAGTTACTCAGCCAAGGGTGTCCCATTCCACCCATGTGGTCGTACTTGTCTTATGTTCGGATGAAATTCCAAGGAAACGGTCCTTAGGTGCAAGAGCGGGTAATCGTACACCCGGTACGTTCCCCGGTCCGCGGTTTTGGGAATTCATTTAGTTCACAAGCACCGACCCAGGTGTCGGGTTTTTTCCAAGTCTTTTGTAAAACTCCAGTTTTACCCAAGTTGTTACTCAGATTTTAAGTTTGAAGGCGACCGTCGATTCTCGCACAGAGTGCACGATTATCGAGGCGCAACTGGGTGGTTACAAAGGGACATAGTATAGCAATTAACAATGGAAGGATCAAATGCAACAAGTCTGGTAGGTCCGCCAATCTGCCTTGCAGATGGGACAAAAGATTAAGTGCGATCCTATCAATGCATAATATTTTGCAAGCAATATAATTAAATTTCAAATATAGGCTCAAGATGTTCAAAGGTGGCTTGCCTTGCTCGAGATCTGGAGCTTGATCCTCGAAATCCTCGCACTGCGGGTCTTCGGGCTTCGAAACTACACGCGAAACGGGACAACTCAACAAACGGCGAAAATAAAGCCCTATTAATGACCTCTAAGCGTGCCATTAGATAGATCTCGAGATTTGGGGAATTTTGGAAGTTGAACGGAGTCAAACGGATTTACGGTTGGGAAGATATTGAATTTCTAAGATTATTGGATTTTTGGTCTAAAGTTAAAAGGATTAAATTAAATCCTTTTTGAGAAAGAAAAGGAAGAGGGAGGAGAAGTAGACTTCTCTCAGGCGGCTAGGGCGCGGCCCAAGGGAAATGGAGCGGACCGGCCGATCTTAACGGGCCGGCCGGCCCAAGACGGCCCAAGCGCGCGCGCGCGGGAGGGAGGAGAGAGAGTCCGGTGGACCGGGCTCACCACGCGCGGTCCCGGGTGGGACCTGCTTGTCAGCGGCTCGGCTCACCGTGCGGAGGGAGCACGCGACGCACGCGCGCGGGCGGAGAAGGGACGCGGTGCATGCGCGCGGTCCGCGGTGGACGCAGGTGCGGCGGGCCCACGCGCAGCCTCACGGCTCGCGGTGGATCGCGCGCACGCGGAGGGACCGACCGGGGTCGGCCCGACCCGGTCTGGCTGAGCTGGCGCCGACGTGGCGCCTACGTGGCTGCCACGCGGGCCGGCGGGAGGTAGACGACGACCCGGCCGCGAATGGACGGCGGGCGGCGGCGGCGAGCGGCGGAGCGAACCACGGCGATACGGGCAACAGCGAGCACACCGGGCGGTTGCACGTGACAAGGGGAGGCGAGCCAACGGCTCGGATTCGCCGGAGGTTTGTCGACGGCGGCGGATTGCGGCGGTGGCAACCGGTGGCGGGAGAAGAGGGAAACGGCGACGAGGTCACGAGAGGTCGATTCCCGGCGGTGAGAGCATCTACGCGGCTTCGGGAACTCGACGCTAGCGTCGGATTGGGCGGAACTACGCCGAGCGAGGCCGGCGACGAGCGGGTGCTACGGAGCTCGGGCGGCGACGGCGGCGAGCACACGGCGAGCGACGGCAACGGTCGGGGCGGCGCCGGCTAACTATGGGGAGGCTACTCAAGCTACTACCGAAAGCTAGGGGGAGGAGATGGAGCGAGGAGGAGGAACGGAGAGAGGCACTACCGTGGTGAGGAGGGGCGCTGTGACGAGAGGCCGACGGCGCGGGAGTGATCTCTCCGGCCTCGGGCAGAGGAAGAGGAAGAAGAGGGCGCGCCCGGAGCCCCCTTCCGCGTCCACGAACGCACCGGCTCTCCCGGCGCTTGGCGATGGACGGCGGAGGCGAGGCAGAGCACGGGAGTGGCGGCAACGGTGAGGAGGCGAATGGGAGAGGAAAGGAAGGGAGGGGGAAGACGGGTTTAAATGGGCGGCAATGTCGGTTTGAGAGAGGGGAACCGACATGGACGGTCAAGCCGGCGAGCTGGCGCTCCGGCTAGCGTCCAAAGCGGCGACAGGAGGTGACGCCGGCGAGAGGGGAAAAAGGGGAGAAAAAGAGGAAAAGGAGGGAGAGAAAGGGGGCTCGCCCCTTTGCCGATTTGGGAAAAGGAGGAGGGAGCAGGGCGACTCGGCAGAGGGAGAGGGGCTCTCTGCCTCTGCCCCTTGGAGGCTAGCGCGCGGAGTGGCGGGGGCCGGGCGATGACGACGGCGATGACGGTGGGATGGTTTGGAGCGGCGCGACGACACGGGCGACAGGCGCGGGCTTGCGCGGCAGAGGGTGAGGGCGGCGGCGACCAGGCGGTCGGCCACTCGGCACGCGCGCGCGGGAAGCAACGGGCGGCGCGGCTGGGCAGCGGGACCGGGCGACGCGGATGGCGCAGACGACGCGGCTCGGGCGGGAAACCACGCGGGCGCGCGCGCGAGCAACGGCGCGCGGGGCCGGCTTTGCGAGCGGGGAGCTCGCGCGAGAGGAGGGGGCGCTCGGCGCGGCTCTCGCACGCGTGAGCAGCGAGCGGGGGGGGGGGGGGAACGCGCCGGGGTGGGGAGGGAGCGAGAGAGAGAGAGAGAGAGAGAGAGAGAGAGAGGGAGACGCCCGGGAGAGAGAGGGCCGGGGAAGAGATGGGCCGAGCGGAATTCGGCCCATCGAACCCGGGGGAGGCAAACTAGACTTTTGCGGAGGGATTCGATTTGGAAGGAATTGGATTCGGAAAAGAACTCGATGATAGATCGGGGATTGAGATCTTGAGATGGCACGGACACTAGACAACAATCAAAGAAACAAATTTCGCAATTAGGGTTTTTCGGAGATAATTTTCCCGCTAGGTGCCACGACGGAACGGGCGCTACAGTAGGCTGCGGCGCCCTCCGGTGAAGGCGGCAGCAGCGACCGCACGCTCCCCTCCACCAGATCCCGGGGGGAGGGGAGGCGGTGACCCGGCGGCGGCGGCCGTGGGTAGCCGTGTCGGCAGTGGTGGTGGAGACTGGCGCAGGCGAGGTGGCGGCCAATGGCAGCCGCCGGATCCGGCGACAACGGTGGCGCTACTTGTGGAGGAGGCTGGCCCGGGCGAGGCGGCGACCGGTCGACAAGAGACTTGTTGAGTTATTTCTTTCTTTTCTCCTCCTCCATTTCCAACCTGTTGAGTTCTTGAGTTGTTTGATACTTAGTTTTGGATGGGGATGATGTGATCTGGGATGGTGGTGGTGGAGAAGACGGAAAAAATTTGGGGTGGTGATCTAGGATGGGGATGATGTGATAGATGTGTTCTTGGATTTGGGGTGTTGATGGATGTGTTCTTAGGTGATTGGGAGCTCCTCGGTGCATCGGCTCGAATCGAGCCGATGCGTCTAGCTGTTTCTATTTGGCTCGTGGAAACATCTTAGGTACCGGTTGGGAACCCCTCAACCTGCACCTATATTTGTTATAGGTGTCCGTTTACAACCGGCACTGATGAGTTCCCTGATCTGTGCCGCCTTCATGGTGCCGGTTGGGAAAACCGGCACCGAAGGAGGTTTCCCAACCGACGCTATTTAGGTATTCTGTAGTAGTGTTTTCTCCTTCCCTAATTCTGTTTTCCTGGTAGATAAGTGCTTGTCTTGCCAAATGTAAAATTATATATTGCATATAGGAACTATATAATGCCCGCTATGACTGCTAAGTACAATTGGAAGATGTTTTTTTGGCCATGATAATTGTGAAGACATATTTACACAATTGCACTGGTGATACACTTGAGGGATTGTGTTATTTGCTATATTTGAGAAAAAATAATTGATGAAAATTACCAACAATGCAGTATTTTGTCAGTTAGAGACCTTAAAGACCATCTTGAAATGTAAATTTTCAAAATCTTATTGTAGATACATATTTACGTGACCTTTTTACTAAGTGATTTGCAATCTTTTCTAAGAAAATCAATTTAGGCAAGATGTGGTTTTGGAGGTTAATTTTGGCCTTTCTAGTTTATATTTTGATAAACATTTCATTGGCACATCTTTATAACTAGGCAAAATTTGCTAATGGACATTTAAAAAAGTGTAATTGGCTGGGAAATATCGTAAAAACATGACACGGCTGATGGTCATTACAAAAATTATATAATTGGCTATAGGGCACCAGTCACATTATTTTAGATGTGAGAATTTTTCAAAATAACGAGATTGTCCCTGGCGCCATCTTCCCTCACCCGAAATCACAGAAGTTTTGTAGCTATTGGCAAGGTAGCTGGCGCAGAAGCGGACCTGGTTGGGGAGGGACAGGAGGTGGAGGAGCACGAGCTAGCGACTGCTCGAAGCTCCACCGTAGGCGGCTCCTTGTCACAAGCTCCCGTCGTGGCCGTTGCCTGCTTGCCTCCACGTCCGGTCCCTGCTCGCGCGCTGCCGTGTGGAGCAGCCGCCTGCACGTGCGCTGCACTGCGACACCGCCTCCTTCTCCCAATCTCGCATGCTGCCGCCCGAGTCGCTACATACTCCGCTCCGCCGTACACCACCTCCGCCTGCTGCTGCTCGATGGGCGCTCCTCTCTGCCTCGCGCAGCGCAGGCGTCGGTTGCTTGCTGCTCGCCATGCTGGCCTGCCTCGCCCCACCGCGCCTCCGAGGTCGCCGTGCCATTCCCGGCGAAGTCAATGGGAAGGGGAAAAGAAATAAAGAGAAGGAGAAAAAGAAGCAAAGAGAAGGGACAATCCGGACATTTAGAAAAATATCTCACCTTTTTTATCCGGAAATAATAAAATAATACAATTGGTGTCCTATGGCCAATTATACGTTTTTTAGAGTCCATCAGTCGTGTTACGTTTTTGCGGTGTCTCCCAGCCAATTACATATTTTTTGCGTGTCCTGTGGCAAAGTTTGCATTATAACTATTTTTATTATGTGGCATATTAGATACTCACTCCGTCTCATAATATAATCATTTTTTTATTTCAACACAATTTTTGATATGATACTTTACCTAACAATATCTATAAACTTAATATGCTTTAAATAAAAATATATGCATATCATGATAGTTTGTTTCATGATAAATATAGTAACATAATTGATCTTTTCTATTTTTTTTGTTATCAGTAGTAACATTAATAAAAAGATATGCGCTATTTTATAAATGCTTATATTTTGATACAGAGTGAGTATTAATGTTGCTTGGTTTCTAGAACTATGATACCCATAGGACCCCGGGTCATTGACGTGTATAGGCCTCATCACAGCCCATAGGACCCAGGGTCATTGACGTGTATAGGCCTCATCACAGATGAGTGGTCAGTGATAATAAAATCTTATCTCTGATGGTGAACACCTATCACAAATGAGTCGTCTTATAATGAATATTCGGACATGTAAGCTATCTCAAATGAAAATAGTGTATTTCGGAAAATATTAGAACAAACGTGTAAAAGTTCAACTTTTTAACCGTTGTTCAAATAGGCGATCAGGAACCGTGGATGCATAGAGCTCGCTGAGTATTGCAAAATAGACTATAAGTTTGTGGTATAATCAGAGTCCCGAGGTATTTCCGGTGATCGAATTAATGTGGGCCGTTCGATTTTCTTTAACCTCTCTCTATATAAACAACAGAAAAAAAAGAAAAAAAGGAACAGGAGAGATCGATACCTTGAAGCCCTAGCCACTGCTACTCTTGCGCCCCTGCCGCCGCTGCTGCCGTTACTATCACTGTCGCCGCCGCTTCTGCGTCACCACCACCGCCCCGACTGTTGCCGGTTGCTGCAGCCATCATCCTCCTTCGTTATCGGTGGTTTCTTACTATTCTGCTCCTTTCCGGTGAGTTCTTGCTGCTGTCAATCTGATCTGTTGCCGCTGTGTGATTTGCTCGCTACTGCTGCTATCAACGTTCCTAGCTGCTGCTGCTGCTACTGGGTGGTCTGTTGCTGCTGCTGCTACAACGATCAGCGAGGAAATGGTTCAGAGGGCAGAGAAAGCAGGAGGGGAAAAGAAGGAAAAAGGGAAGAGAGGCAAAGTTGGGGATTTTTCTGGGATTCCATAAATTCACCTCAAATATGATTTTTATCCTCTGCAAGGGTAACTTCTCTTAGTCCATGGAAGTTCAATTTTTATCCTCTGCAAGGGTAACTTCTCTTAGCCTGTTGTGTGTTTTTTTAGTTGTTGTTTATGGGTCGAAAGTAATATTTTCCAATCTGGTATTAAACAATCGGGATTCAAGTTAGTTGTCCTAAATAAAGTTTGTAGTCATCGTCAAGATCTTTTTAACGCCACTGGTTTCTCTCGATTCCGATAAACGGTTTAGGAGAAACAACAGAAACAGAGGCTTAATTAGTTTTTTATGGAGGCTTAATCTGGGACAACAATTTGTTTTCCTTAATCTGGGATTCACAGAGGCTTAATCTGATTTTGCTCCCAACATGAAAATTGTAGAAAATTTTGTTTGGATGTCCTGAGTTCTATTACTTGCAAAATTTTGTTATGCGGTTGGTGAGTTACGCATAAAACAATAATGAAACTGCTATAGATTGTTTAATATTAATCGATAAAATATATATTTTAGGTGTTTATTTTAGTAAATGTCCTTTGTAACTATAGTTAGTCAAATATAGATGTTTAGTTGTAGCTTTACTCCACATGTGTGTAGAGATCTGGTGTGGAGAGTGTTGCCTCGAGTTACCGTCAAGGTTAAAGGCAAGTGCACGACAAACTAATTATGTGATTCATGGATTGTTTGCTCTATCTATTTATTTTCATTATTTTCTATGTGATATGTGACTCTTATGTTCATGCGATTGTTCATGCCATTTAGATTTCAAGTTTATCTAATGTTTACAACGTTATTCTTGTTTTCAATATTTCAGATTCTGATTCTGGTTAAATAATTTAAGTTCCATGCTTGCTGTTGGCGGCTGTTAAATGTCGATTCTATACCGCCAACATATGCATAAAGTTCAGATAATAAAACAACCAACATAGTGATAGGTGCTTAATCTCACATATTTCACAAGTGTTGGTGTATATTTGTATGCAGATGATAAACCCTGACGTTGGGAGGAAATCTAGACTAAAGTGAGGAGAATTATGTATCCATACAAGGAGGGGTTGTGAACTTCATAAAAACATCAGCGAATCAATCCAAAACTCCGAGAAATGGATAGAGGAGAGCCTAGGGAGTCCGCAGTCCGAAGGCCAGGCCAGGAGAGCCCATCATAGGTTCGCCCGAACCCCCTGGATCGGCCGAACCCCCCTGGTCGCTGTTGATCCTGGGGTTTGGCGTGGACGCTCCAGATGCTCTCCCAATGATGGTTGCGGGGCAGTTCGGACATTTCCCCTTCTCACAACCGTCATAACTGCCCTATAAAAGGACATCACTCCCTCACTTCACACACACAGTTCCAAGCTTGAGCTGAATTATAAGAGACTCTATTGTACTATATTGTATACTAGAATAGGAAGAGAGTAGAGTAGAAGGAGTTGGAAGAATTCTGGAGTTGTTGGTAATCTTCTCCTATTTCTTTTATTCTGTTTATTACTCTGAATTCAATATAATATTCTTCTTGAGTAATTTAGATTTATCTTGTGAGAATTAACTCTTGGTTAGTTCCTAAGTAGCATACAGGATTATTGTTCACTATAATCAACTAAAATATAGTGGTTGCTTTGTTGAGTTATAAACACTAAAGTAGATAGTAATTGCTTAGACGTGGTGTTTTGGTGATTATTATCCAGTAATTGCTGTGTAGCCCACAGTACGTTTGAGGTGGGTGTAGAGGTGGTGACAGCCCTCGAGATCACTGAAGTCCTCCCTGTCCGGGTACGTAGTAGGGAGACACTGTTTCTCACTAGTAAATCCTCTCTATCCTGGCCTATCATTTGCTTGGTGTCCTTGGATAAACTGGAGGAAGATCTGATCACACACGTTCCCTTGGATTCGATACCCTTGGAATACTCCGTATTGGAAGTGCTACCTCGGTATATCCGTGCGCTTGCAGATTTTATCTGTGACCGTAAGAAATACCAACACTTGCCATGGATGTGCAATATGATTTCAATTTGGTTCTTTGTTTCCTAATTATTCATGTTCCATGCGAGTCATGGATATGCTGTCTGTTTTTTCATTCATGTTCCTGTATGTAAGCGCTGATCACGCTTACTCTGCTTTGCCGGGAAATGCTAGGATGTATTTACAATTGTCTGGGACGGAAAACTACTATGTCAATTCATGTTTGCCCAGGATGGGAACTACTATTTTCTTTAACTTGGTGTTTGAAAATGTTTTTCTTTTCAAAGAAAGAAAGTTATCTATTTAGGCTTTATTGCCAATGATGTGTATATGTGTTTTCTTGTTCCATATTGTAGTTGCTGAGTATTTCTGTACTCACTCTTGTGTTTATTTGGTTTTAGATACACATTGAGATCAACATGTATGGGCAGGAAGTAGGACCCTTATTTACACATCTATCTGCACACTATCAAACTATATCAAACTATATTGCTTAGGAGGACCACTTCAAGAAATATGACCTTCTGTGACGAATTCCTCGTGATGTTGGAGCAATTCGTCACTAGCACATTCCATTTTATGACGATTAGTATGAGATGGGGTGGCTTAGTGACGAAAAAAAGGTGTTCATCGTTAATACCAACTAGAAATCGTAATAAAGTATTTCAATGGGACATCGTGACGAATATTAATTTATCATAAGGGGCACAAAGCAAACGTCATAAATTTATATAATGCATTTATAGAAAAATATATTAAAACTTAAAGCAATTTCATCAAGTGAATTAATGAGGAAACTAAAATTTTCCTTTATAAATCATGGCCGGAAATATTTTTGTAATATTCTACGTGGTCTAAATAATTCTTGTGAATTTTCGGTGCTCAAGAACTAATTTTAATACCACAAAGTTTATTTAACCTATTAAAATAAATGGAAAATAAATTAAAATTCCTCTCTCTGTCTTTGGGCTTTTTCGACCCAAGTATTACTCTATCCCTTCCTCAGCCCGCAGCTTGTCTTTGGGCCTATGCTGATTCATGATGAGATGGTTGTAGTGTTTTGGTTGGTGCGACTTTGACATGTGACTTGTTCAGGTTAGTGAATTTGAATGATTATTTGGACATGTGACTTTGTTTTGGACGGTGATTGAGTTGTGACTCGATTAGTACAGTAATGTGCCGAACCTGTTTATTTTGCTATTCAGGACCTGATGTAACTGGACATGTGATGTAATTTTTGGTCAGTGAAGCTGTCATGTAATTGAACTTGTTTAGATAATGAGCCTATGATGTATTTTAATTTGGTCAGCGATTGTGGTTGTATTTGGACATGTGGCTGGGTTGGCCCACGTGTTAATTCATACTGCTGTAGATGTCAGATGTGTGGATGTTAATTGGGTTTTATATTGGATTTTAACTTGGAATCTGTTTGATATATGGGCCTCTTGAGTATGCATGGCCCAGATGCAATTTCATTGTAATGCTTGAGCTTACTGGGCCATTTGAATATATAGAGCCCACTCAATATTTAATTCAATATAGATGGATATAGTATAATTGGGCTGAATTTATTAAAATCTAATTAGACTTCCAATAGGCCTAGCCCATAAATAGATTTCTCACTACATGGGCCTTAACAAGGCCTAGCCCAAAAATAGGTTGCTCACTACATGGGCCTTAAAAGGCACATGATATTTTATGACATTTTTTAGCTAGATAATGACGAATATGTGCGTCACAAAGTTATAACGACAGAAGGATCATCACTAGATTAATGACGAAAAATTAAGGTTTCGTGATAGAACGCCCTTAGAGATGCATGATAGGTGACGAATGAATTTTCGCCACACGAGCGTCACAGATTACGAAACGTGACGAAAAATTCAACGATTGTGACGTAAATGGAGCGTCATCTATTATAAGATCTCTTGTAGTGCCATAATGACACTTGAATTATATCCTAGTTTGGTCTTGTAATAATCTTTTAGCTGTCTATTAGTTTCTTTCGATGGATTATATGGATGGATAGCACTGTGGGAATTATATTATCATTAGTTTAATCCTATAACTGTATATTGTAGATGTCCATATTTATAGGGGATACTCTGCCAAAATTTCTAATAATTTTGAGAGTTAATGGTTTTGAGTATATTTAGGTGTGGCATTCTAAGTACATGTTTACCTGGCGTGTTACAATCTGTGACGTGTGGCAATTACGACCTGTGATAGATACGGGATCACATCACCACTTATGTGTGACGGTTCATACCACTACACTCATCATAGATGGCATGCAATTTATGAAGGGACATGGTTGTGACCCTGTTGACGTGAAATTCGTCATCTACACGAAGGCCAAGGAGATTTGCTTAGCTCTAGTATAGGTACTATCAATCAGGCTTTGGTTGGGCCAGTTAGTTTGATCTTGCAACTAACAAGGACGACAGAAAGAATTGAACCAACGAACCAATCGGCCTGATATAGTGTGGAGGATGTAGATCTGATGGTTAAAGCATACATCGTCTATTAATCCGACGCAAGTAGATTCACGTGTATATCGGCTAGTTAGCCGATACATCTGATAGCTAAAGCTCATAATAATGATAGCTCATCAGCTAGAACTCCAATAAAACATTACATAAAAACATATCGCTTACTAGAATTAAACTTATTAGTAGCAATCTAATGAATGGGACCTTACCGAGACATTATAAGATTGAAGATAATAAGAAAAACTTACTTAGCTGATAGATCTACGCAAACATGTTTGATATAATAAATCTATCTAAAATTGCAATATGATTAGATTAGAAAGATACCATCCTAGTTAGAATATCAGACTTAAATGATAAAGTCCTAACTTAAGCTGATACGATTCTAAATAGTGATGCAGTTAAAGATAAATTCAATATATCTGATAGGCAACACTTGCATCAACCTAAATAGAATATCAGACCTAACTAAGAAAGTTCTAGCTATGCCGATACAAGCGAAGTTGATAGAACTTACTTTCTTGCCGGAGATCAAAACCGATGCAGTCTAATTCGAAACTAGGAACTCGCTAGAATAAAAGGTGGTGATGCACAGAAAGTAATTGTATTAATCTATGAAAGATAGTTTACAAAGACTGCAGGTGTACATAAATATACCCTCAGGTTGGTACAAGTCTTGATCAAACACGAGATAAGACTCCAAACAAGAAAATGAGAATATATAACTAATCCTACCTATTTAAGATTTATACTAAAAATATGAAACTGCCTCTGCCGTGGTCTTCGCGATTTCTCTTTAAATTCAGCTTGATCTGGATAAAACATCTATCTACTAATTGGCTTCTTTCCTTAACCGAATTCACCAAAGAATCGTACCAAATTTTAGCATTAACAGACCTTCATATTTGTAATAGGTTACAATTACAACCCGTTACAGATAACCTCACATCTATGACAAGTCGTGCTGACCCGTCAGAGATGATTTGTGGTTGGATCTGTAGTACATATATAGTGATAGATCAACAAATGGTAGATGATCGATAGGGCTGCGATAATTTGGAAAAGAAACAAAAGGGGTGATCAAACTAGCTATGTTAAGGAGTAGAAGATCCTAATGAATGTACTAACATCTTTTAGGCCACTCATGAATAACAAAACAAAAAATATACTACCTCCGTTTTTTAATAGATGACGCCGTTGACTTTTTATCACATGTTTGACCATTCGTCTTATTCAAAAATTTTATGCAAATGTATAAGATATAAATCACACTTAAAGTACTATGAGTGATAAAACAACTCATAACAAAATAAATTATAATTACGTAAATTTTTTGAATAAGACGAATGGTCAAACATATGAGAAAAAGTCAACGGCGTCATCTATTAAAAAACGGAGGTAGTATGTAATGTGGGAGAATGTGATAGAAACCAATATAAGTTTTCTTTAGAATTCACGAAATTTCAAATATTAGGCTAGTATAGCGTCCAACATGATAGCGACCGGTCTACTTAAGACTTGTACCCGTGGAATTAAACAAGAGTGTGATCCATAATTAAGTAAATCATATATAACTTTACAAGTTAGACTACTATTAGTGAATTAAATTCTAGAAAAATACCATAAAATTATGGTAGCGCTAATCCACTCCCTGCGCTCGGAATTGTAATCCGCACGCCGCAGTTAGCCCCTACTGCGCCACCCCCTCCCCCCGAATTTTCCGTTTTTCCGTTACCCCTGAATTTAGTTTTCTGTTTGGCTCCCACGCTCCTTTTTTCCGTTCCCCTTTGCTATCTGTTCCACTTATTTCCCTGTTTTTCTGGCTCCCTGCACAAATTAATCCTTAAAAGAATTACTCAATGTTTTTTTTTCCCGTTGTCCCCGCTCCCGTGGACACAGTAAAATTATTACCCCTTTTTCCCCACGGTCCCAGGCTCATCCCCCGTTCTCTAGATAGACAGATTAAGATGTAGTAAAATATTACATTTACTGCGCTTCACTTGTCTAGATAAGCTGTTGTAAATAAATTATAACTACTCCCATTCACTCATATTATTCGATGGATTACGTTTGTAGTAACAAAATTACTTGCATAACTCTCCCTCCCCTTTTATTAGTAGATAGATTTCGTTACAGTAAACAAATTACACCTTCTATTAGTAGATAGATTTCGTTACAGTAAACAAATTACACCTTCTATTAGTAGATAGATTTCGTTACAGTAAAACTTAAGCCCGTCACAGATGACACCTATCAGTGACGGGCCGTAGTTTAGGTCCGATTGAGATAATATTCCATATCTCAAACGGGCCTGAAGTTAGGGCCCGTCACAGATGACCATCATCCGTGACGGGCACCAACTTTAGACCCAATTGAGATAACATTCCATATCTCAAACGGGCCTTAAGTTGGGGCCCGTCACAGATGACCATCATCCGTGACGTACACCAACTTGAGGCCCGTCATAGATGACTCATCAATGACGGACTATATATTAATCCCCGGTTGACATGACTTAATCTCTATTGGGCATTAACTAAAGCCCGTCACCGATGAGCATTTTTCCATTTTACATATGAAATGTTTATATTTGTATGTTGAACTATAGCAAAATAATTAACTTGCAGTATAGTAATTCAATTTATGAGTCAAATCAATTTTACGCGTAGTAAATGATATCAAATGGAAAAGTCATCAACAACAAAGTTGTATAACTCATCAACATCTATAACTTTTATTTTGGTCATTTTTCTATATAACATTTTTTGAACAGTTTGAATTTGAATTTGAAAATATGACAACTTCAAACAATATTTTCAAATACTAAATGATTTCAACTGAAAAATTATCAACAACAAAGTTGAATAACTCATCAAGATCTAAAACTTTTATTTTGGTCATACAATAAATAAATATATCAAAATCGGTGACAAATGGAAGGTAAATAATTTAAAAATTTTGTTTTCTTATCCATTGCAAATCTACGAATAATTCAGAACTATAAAACATGAGGCTAAAGTCTTGGATATTCTCAATTACTCATTCAATAGGTTACAGATTAATAATTTGCAGTCAATGAAGAGAGATAGCCAATATAGGCAGCAAGACTAACATTCAATTTCAGATACTCAGTGACTCACCAGACAGTATCTCGGTAGCCTGCTCTGCTAGCTTATCTGCTGGTGGCTGATGCTTGTCGCGACGCCGCCTGACGCCTGCTGATCTGCAGGCTCGCAGCAGTCCTCCCGTTGCTGGTGTACGGTGTTGACGCTGAGGAGGTCGCGGTGGCCGGCTGGCCGGCGGTTGCCGTCGACGTCGAGGAGCCCATCCTGGCGCCGCTCGGTTTGGTAAGATCCAAAAAATGCTGAGAGTGAACGGTTAATTTCTAGAATAGCTGCTTCTATTGATAGTAAACTAGCAATCGTGCACGTGTAGTACACGTTATGATCAATATAAATTAAATTGAGCATATTATAAGTACAAGAATCTGTTTATTTACGTGTATTGTGTAAATATGACCTAGGTCTAGAATATATATGTAAGTCCTGGTAATTCATAATCTATAACGATTAAGAAAATATGTACAACTCAAAATACTTTTGATATATTGTTTCCCATTGCCAAGTCGATAAGGCAGTGACAACAGACAATGATTGAGGAACAATGTTGAGCTGGTAGCGTGGTTTGTTAATCTCGCTAATTAAACTAATACTTGATACTAACATTGTATAATTCACCGCACCGAGTAATAGCCAGCATATGTCTCTCTTGGAGCCTTATCTACTGAACAGGCAGAAATCAGATTTAGTAAATCTCCTAACTCATCAGTTAATGGATGCAACAATGGAGGTAAATCTCTAAATTGATTCGTATGTGGGTGATTCAGTAAAAAAAAAAGAGATTCAGGAAAGGGTCGACGGCGTCGAGGAAGCCCGCGTGGTCGGCGGCGCGGCCGTGCTCGCGGTACACGACCATGCGCCGCCGCGGCAGCGACGCCACGTCGCCGAACTCGTGGAGGCCGCCCCACATGGCGACCATCTCGGCGATGTCCGAGTCGTTGCGGTTCACAAACGCAACCGACAGCTTAAATAGCGGCTGCAACGCGAGAGTGACCTGGGAGATGGCGCCGAGGGAGACCTTGGCCGCGTCAAGGTCAGGGTCGCCGGTGCGGCGTGGGGAGGGAAGGGCGCGCGGGCGGGCGGAAGTAGCGGCGTGGGGATGGCTGAGGGGCGGAGGTTAGATGCGCCTTTTTTTTGGCGTTCTTTTTTTTCGTTGTTTTTTCGTGCGCGAAGTGGTCTGCCCACGATGAGGTTTCTTTGGGCGATCACAGGTGGGTCCCACGTGATAGTGGATCTGAAGGATTGCAGGATTGAGAATGAACTCGTAATAGATAGATGAGGCATTGAGTAGGTGGGAAACGTGGGATGAATCAAATTGGAACCAGTTGGTGCGACTGGAAGGACGCGCGCAAGCATTTTGTGGCCAGTAGAGTGCCTGCAATATTAGCCAGTGGCTATATATGGCAGGGACATTTTCCTGTTTGTACTCCTAGCCAACGAGGGCATATGTGGTTCTAGTTAATCCCGTGCATGCCGCTGCCCCTTGCATATATAAGCAGGGTGCCATCCCTTCCCTCCCAAACAAAAGACTGAATAATTTGAAAATATATATTAATTTTCTGAGAAGTGTGTGGTTAGTACTAACATAATAATTGTAATGGAGACAATGCGTAAATTCTTCCCAGCAATCGCCGTCCTCCTACTTCTTGTTGTTGCCACTGGTATGTGTGTTCTCCTTGATCATCATATATTATTTATTGTTTGACGATAGGTTTTTTTTATATATTAAAATGACTTAGCTAAGTTTGTTATAACATGCACTTTCATTATATTACACTTGTTAAACTGCTATCTTTTTTAAGTTTATGAAAAAAAAACCAGTTTTTACATTTCTGTCTTATTATTTGATCCGAAAAGTCTAAACCAACTATAACGAGTAATACTATGCTTGAGTTGGTAGCAAAGGGAACATGAACATTCATTATATTATTACACGTGTAACTACTATATTTTTTAGGTTTATGCAAAAAAAAAACCATCTTCTTACATTTATGTTTTATACTTCGATCCGAAAAGTCTAAACCGATTATTTTTGCGACCGTAAGGACTAATATTATGTGTGAGTTGTTGGCAGAGGCGTTGGCGCCAGCGCAATCATCAGTCAGGCCGTGCGAGACGAAGAGCCTCCGATTCGAGGGGTTTTGCATGGTGGAAGATAATTGCGCAAACGTGTGTCGGACGGAGGGGTTCGTCGACGGCAGGTGCAGCACCTTCGTGCGAAACTGTATCTGCATCAAGCCATGCTAAGGTTGTCCATCATTATCTCATGTGGTCACTTGGCAACTAATTAATTGACCATGCAAACAAGGGTCTGCATGGAGCTATTAATTTCTTTCTTTTTTTACTTTCTTTCTTTTCTTTTTTTTTTTGCAAGCAGATGTACGATTCTGCATGCATGGCAAATTCAGCTAGAATAAAACACCAGCTCGCTTAATGCATGGCGTTTTCTTGCTAGCTCGACTAATTAATTGTACAACAGAGTCAAGCATGCATATGTGTTTCTCTCTGTTTTTTACTTACATGTATGTTGTTTTCCATTGTAAGGAGAAGTCATAACCATTAATTATTGTCGGATATGTGGTTGTGTAATATTGGGTGTGTATTTGTATTAGTATTTTGTTGTGAATGTTTGGTAATTGTTCAATTAATATGATTGATTAATTTTGATATAATGTTGTGACTCTTTTTCCATGCATTGTACTTCATGAAAACACATTCATGTCTCACTCCTACAATGTATCAATGATCTCCTCAGTGCTGTATATTGTGTTCTCAGAGTGGTTTTGATGGCGTCTGTTTCCATGATGTCTTCCATGGTGTCCTAGAGACTGCTTGAGCACACAGGAAAAGCAAAATCCCGTAAACACACACACCATGTCGAGTATGTGAAACCTGCTTTAGGTGTGAAAATCTTCCATTCGGCGTCGGTAGCACTAGACAATAATATCACCAACATAGCGTCTTCATGAAGCACTCAACCACACTCATATTCTCATCAATACGACTCTCATTTTGAGAGTTACACTCACTACTGAGAGCCTTACGTAGAGTAGGCATGGTCGATGTTCCCGAAGTCCATAGGACCTGATGTTGAGGTACGTTTATAGGATTTCACATGTTAATACTGTACATAGTGCTTCAGATTCTAATTAATACACTAGAAAAAGCATTTTCACCGATGTTGGGTATTTATTTTCGTAGGCGGACCGCGGACATGGCCCTCGGAACCACATAGCCGCCTACAAAAATGTAAACCGGGGTAAAGCTCGTTGTCCGCCTGCAAAAATTCATTTTCGCAAGCGGACGCCTTAAGCGGTCCGCCTGCAAAAATACTCTTCATTTTTACAGGTCCGCCTGCAAAAATACCCTTTATTTTTACAGGCGGACTAGTCCGCCTGTGAAAATAGACTCGGAATATAAATACCACCTACGTAGGGGCAATTTTTTTCTATCATCTTCTCCCTCACCACTCCTCTCCCACGTCCCTCGGTCCCTCCCCTTCCCCCTATCCTCCCCTCACCTCCCCTCCCCTCCTCTCCCCGGCCACCGGCCGGAGGCAGCGGCGGCTACCAGCGGCAGGCGGCGCGGCCCCTCCCTCCCTCCCTCCCAGATCTGGCCAGAGGGGGCCGGCAGAGGCACGGGCGGGTGGCGTTAGCGCGGGCAGAGGGGGCCGGTGGAGGCCCGGGCGGAAGGGGCCAGCTATGGCACCTACGAGCAACGACGACGACTACAGTCGGCCGCGTCACTGCCCCTCCCCTCGACCCTTCCCCACCCAGATCCGATGGAGGGGATGGGTGTCGGCGGCGGCGCAAGGCGGATGGGTCGGCGACGGCTTGGGCAGAGGGCGTCGGCCACGACGACGAAGACTACCAGACAACGACGGCCCTACCGCATGATGATGACGAATAGTGCCAGCCGCGTCACTGGCCCTCCCCTCCCAGATCCGACCGGAGGAGGGAGGGAGGTGGCGGCGGCCACCCCATGCAATAGAGAAGTTCGCTGACGACGACGACGTGTTTTTTTTAGCTTACAAGTTCATTGATGTTAACTTGTTGTGAATTTGAATCTAATGCTTTTGTGTTGCAAGTATACAATGTCTGTGATTGGATTTTGTTTCTTGGATGAGATTTGTGAGAATTTGTGATTTGTGATTTGAAACCCTAGGGAGGGGTGGGGCTGGCGGGAATTTTTTTTTGGTGCCGAGGGTATTTTTGCAGGCAGGGTTACTGTAGCACTTGAGGCGTCTGGGAAGATTGGAACGGCTGCCTGCAAAAATGAGGTCTGCCTGCAAAAATACCCTTCATTTTTACAGGTCCGCCTGCAAAAATACCCTTTATTTTTACAGGCGGACCAGTCCACCTGTGAAAATAGACTCGGAATATAAATACCACCTACGTAGGGGCAATTTTTTTCTGTCATCTTCTCCCTCACCACTCCTCTCCCACGTCCCTCGGTCCCTCCCCTTCCCCCTACCCTCCCCTCACCTCCCGTCCCCTCTTCTCCCCAGCCGCCGGCCGGAGGCAGCGGCAGCTACTTGCGGCGGGCGGCGCGGCCCCTCCCTCCCTCCCTCCCAGATCTGGCCAGAGGGGGCCGGCGGAGGCACGGGTGGGTGGCGGCAGCGCGGGCAGAGGGGGCCTGTGGAGGCCCGGGCGGAAGGGGTCAGCGATGGCACCTACGAGCAACGACGACAACTACAGTCGGCCGCGTCACTGCCCCTCCCCTCGACCCCTCCCCACCTAGATCCGACGGAGGGGACGGGTGTCGGCGTTGTCGCAAGGCGGATGGGTCGGCGATGGCACGGGCGGAGGGCGTCGGCCACGACGACGAAGACTACCAGACAACGACGGCCCTACCGCATGATGATGACGAATAGTGCCAGCCGCGTCACTGGCCCTCCCCTCCCAGATCTGACCGAAGGAGGGAGGGAGGTGGTGGCGGCCACCCCATGCAATAGAGGAGTTCGCTGACGACGACGACGTGTTTTTTTTAGTTTACAAGTTCATTGATGTTAACTTGTTGTGAATTTGAATCTAATGCTTTTGTGTTGCAAGTATACAATGTCTGTGATTGGATTTTATTTCTTGGATGAGATTTGTGAGAATTTGTGATTTGTGATTTGAAACCCTAGGGAGGGGTGGGGCTGGCGGGAATTTTTTTTTGGCGCCGAGGGTATTTTTGAAGGCAGGGTTAGTGTAGCACTTGAGGCTCCTGGGAAGATTGGAACGGCTGCCTGCAAAAATGAGGTCTGCCTGCAAAAACTGGGGATTTTTACCGTCATTTGGATACAGGCGGAAGGTTTTGCCGCCTGCGAAAATGTGTTTTGACCACCTGGAAAAACTTTTTTTTCTAGTAGTGATAACAACGCAAATGGCTGGATTCCTTTCAAGAACCTTGAATCATTTAGCCCAGCCCACATACCACGTAGATCTTTTATTTCAGAGAATAAGTTCACACTAGGTCCTTCATGTTGACATCGAATTTGAATTGTGTCCTTGAACCGTACACAAGACATAACACGTTCCTCAACTTCCCCATGCTCATATGCTAAGCACTCAGGTCCTTCATGTTGACATCGAATATTGATCTACCTGAGCTCCCAAGGCATTATAGTGCCTCACATGTCAATGAACCGCCATCCTTCTTCTCTCCCCTCTCTTCCCCATCTGTCACTGGGCAACAAGAGAGAAGCTGGGCAGGGGCGTCACCGACCTCGAGTAGCCGCCTCGACTGCTCCCTCCCGAGTGGCACGGGCGATGGCCCTTCTAGTCCCGCAGCTAGTCTAATTTTGTCGACCACTGGGCCTCTTGCCGCCATTGGCCTCGACGCACAGGCTTTTGGAGCAGCACAGTTGAGGTGGGCGTCCCAAGGCCACATAACGAAGACATCAGCTTGCCTCGCCTCCAACTCACAGCCTCGCGCAGTCCTTTTGTCCGCTCTACCCTCATTCTACCACTCAACCGCTCCTCACTGATAGTTGGCAAGCTCATCTCAAACTACAGTATAGGGACGCAGTATAGGGACATGGGGGTACAGCTGTACCCCCAAAATTTTTGCAAAAAGAACACTACATATTATGGTGTATTACATATGTGTAATTGGGTTAAAAGGGTTATATTTGCACTTAGATTGGCATTCCAGTTCAGTTAATCTCAATCCTTCCTACTCTGTAGGCTATATATACATACTTGTCGATGGCTAGCTGAGATGACTACTGGCCAACAAAAAATTCATAGGATATTTTATGAATATTTTTGTTTGTGGAGCGTTCAAATAATCAAAATCGATGAAAATATTAGTTTGTTGAACCTTCAAAACTCTATCGACTTGCCCAAGGGCTATTTAAATTTTTTCCCACAAACATTGCAATTGATTATTCTATACAAATAAATTAAGAAATATCGGGAACATAAAAAAATACTTAAATAATTGCTTGGTTACATTCTTAAGAAACAACTTTTTCTACATGTTCGTGACAAAGACATCATATCCTATTTCCAAAAAAATTCTGATCAATTATAACTTAATTTTGTTTAATTTTAGTAATTTACTATACACTAAAATCACTTTACTTTTAACTATGTCCATGTTAGTTCTTTTTTACATAGGCCTCCATCATTTATGTTGAGCGATATTTTCTTTTAACATCGTACCCCCATCACTGAAATCCTGCGTCCGCCACTGCCTCCCAAGCAGCAAGAACCATCTCTTTTTCTCCCCTTGTCTGTCTGATCTGCCATCTCTATTCCATTCATCCAAATATGTTCGCATTGAGATTAACCGACCTTTTGTGGTGATTCACCTTTGAGTTTATTCTTGATCTGGTGTCACATGGTTTCATGAGTTTAGGGTAATTATGTCTTTCATTCCCATGTTTGTACGAATTTACCCTTTTTGTTGATATTACTGTATTTAATTTTTTTTTCTTACAACATCTGCGGTGGACTAATCACACCATGGCTGATGTGGATGCTCTTGGTCGATGTGCAGGTAGTTGATGGCGTAGACAGCCTGGTTGGCTCTTGCTCGGGCCAGGCGCTGCAGTACGTGTCCGCGATGGCCGACGACAGCCTGGTTGGCCTCGACAGCTTTCATGTCATGGCGTGGGCCATCACAGGCTATGTGTTCCACAGCACGTTCACGATCGATCAGCTGGCTTTGTAGCACCCGCCTACGCTGCCACGACGAGCACGTCGACGACCATGGATTAGGGCACTGAAATTCTTCTTGGCTTCACGGAGGTTTCACGTTGTGGGATTCGGGGTGGGGTGAGGGGGGGGGGGTGGGTTTGGTTGCTTGGCCTCCCTTATTCCCGCCACCCGTCGCTTCAGGTGCCGCTTAGTGGCCTGCTCAAAGATGGGAAAGAGAGGAGATAGAGGAGCGGTTTAAATATTAGATAAATTTATTTTTTAAGTTTAAAATAATAAGTCTCAATTAATCCTAGTCTTAGAGATATTGAAGACAACATCACACTTCAGAGAATGTTAAGCTGGCTGTGAAAGACTTCGATCATAAGCTTTCCTAATCTAGCGACTTTCGGATTATATTCTTATTCCTGGTTGTGTGAGAAAAAGAGCCCTACTTTCATCTTAGACAAAAGGCTTAGCGCCCTTACAAATTGTACTATAGGCTGGCTCTTAGTGCAAAGGTGCGGTTTTTTTTTAATTCTTTTCTTGGAGCTGCAGATGTATAGAAGAATTGAATGCCAGCTATTGCTTGGTCCTATCCTTAGTCTCTAGGCTGTCTTATATACGTAAGGGCAAATGACTTCTCGTTTTGCATGTCAATACTTAAGGGGTTGTTTGCCACAAATATGTCATGCCACACAAAGTGAGGCTAGCAATTTGTTAGCCATAAATGTGGCTAAGTTTGGCAAGAATTTGAGTCTATGACGTGTAGGTCCAATGACTAGTAATGTGAGGCATCACACAATTATAACAGCCAACCAAACACTATACTAAAAAATTGTTGCATGCCTAAGGTTTGGCATGGCAACCTTTAGGAGCCAACCAAACAGCCCCATCTCCATTAGTGCAACTGAATATAGCCTCAACAGCATGCACAAACCAGCTTTGCTTCAATTTAAGCAGCCCAACAACCTTTATCGACTCTCCGACTGAAGTGATTCTTGCTCAGCGGCACATCGACCAAGATGATTTTCAAGGGAAAGAACAAATTTTTCTAACCCATGTTGATCTAGGGAAATAAATTTTTCTAACAATAAAAAGGAACCTTGTCCCTTTTTATTGTGTTTGTGATGGGTTGTTTCTTGTAGCCAGCTTTGTTTTGCCGCCTTCCTTAAATACACTTCACAATAATTTGGAATCCATCTAGCTCTCGTCTCTGTTATGAAAACAAAATATAGGAAATAGCTCAACCGATATTATATAGCACGTACTACAGCAGATGGGCGGACTAGCATCTCCACTCCACGATCATGTAGAAGAAATCAGTCCAAATGGACATTTTCAGCCAGTAATTGAGATATGTTTTTCATGATCCCCATCAATTTCAGTCCGTCTCACCCTGTAAACACTGCTATGACCAGGAGCTATACATAGAATTTACTTTTTGCCATCCTCTTAAAATAGTAGTGCTCAAAATGCCACTCTTTAAAAATTTAATTCCAAATGTCACCTGATTAGCCCACATGTCAGCCTTACACATCACCCGGGCCCACATCACTTTTGTTTGAATGAGAAAAGAGGCTGACATGTGGGCCGAGTGGCATTTGAGAATGAAATTTTGGGGGAGTGGCATTTGAGCACTGTCATTTTGGGAGGATGGCAGTGAAAGAACCTGTCGTAGGCTCTCCGGACCTTCCATTATAATTGAGAGATGAAGTGAATAATTCAAGTCATCAAACAAGCATAATGAAATATCCGACGCCTCGAGAGAGGAATATTGGAGATATTGCTAGGCCTTTAGCCTGCCAGTCAACTTCAGCCTGAGACGTGCCCGTCAAACCACTCGAAGGCGGCGACCAGATGTGTTACACATTCAGGAGACTTGACAAAAATGGCTAAAGTTCTACAACATCTCAAATATTCCTAACTCATACTCATGTGAATCTAGTTCCCAGGATGTGCACTAGATTCACACTTTCATCTCAAGCATGATTATACATAGCAAACACAAATAAGATGAAAGCGATTATAAACTACATCTACTTTAGTTACATTGGCCGACCGGCCAAATAAATAATAGAACAGCGGAAACTTGTCTACCCAATCCACAAGCACACCGACTAGGGGTTTACCCATTATGTTCAAGTCCTAGAAGAAGCAGTCGATAACCCGCATCACTCAAAGACTAAGTCTAAATCCTGCAAGCAAAAGTTAATTCAACAGCAAGAGTCAGTACATTATTAGAAATAATGTACTGGCAAGCACCAAGACAAGCCTAACACCCTACTTGCAAGGTATATAATCAAGGAAGGCATAGTATGGTTCTTTTTAGCATAAAGCAAGTTTTATTTGCATAAAACACATTCAAAACGGATTTGCTTTCAAATAAAATTTCAGCAAGCTAGTACTTAGCATATGGGCATCAAAGTAGGCATTAATCATGTATAAATATTCACCTCATTGCCATCCATGGCAGCAAGGAGATCATTTTCAAATCTCATCAGAATTTGAAGGTAAATTTCAGCATTTAGGAGAATAAACACAAGTCTATACTCAATACATATCCACACGCCGCTCATGACCGCGAGCACGGCTAATCGATTAGTTTTAACTCTGTAGAGTTTGTACACTTTACCCACATGATGCGAAATAATAATCATGCAAGAGCATGGCACGCGATACATAAGTACCCGATTTATTACCCGCAACAAAGCTTTTCCAAAATTCATGATTTAGCCTTACACCAGCACGATACGTGTTCCTCCATCCTAGTCATACTGGAAATATGACCTAGAACCGTTAAGTGGCGGGCCCACGCCTTGAACTTAACGCCGTGGTGGCGGACACAACGGGAACCCACCCACGTGGCACAATACCGTTGTATTGGACAGACTTAGTCACCTAAACTACCACGTCGGGGTAAATAGGAAGTTCCTCTGAGTTATCCGAACTCATACACACCGGCCTACCAGAATGTAAGGCTAAACCATAAATAATTTACTAAGCTTGGACTATCCCATACTAGCACATGTGGTTGTACTGTATACGAAATGAACTGACATTGAGTGAAGTCCTTAGGTCGGTTTGGGCGCACTCTCCCCCTATCGGTACACAACTAATCACCATATGTACACCACTTGAGGCCCAAACCTAAAATCTATGCTTTCCACCATTTTATTTATCAAAATCACAAGTATTAAAGTTCTGTCCAGATTAATTAAAAATCAATTTTCATGTTTGAAATGAGCCCATAATGACAAGGAAGACCATTCTAAGCATGGCTATGCTTTATAGTAACCTAGTGTCACCAAAACTCATATATAAAGTGGTATAGCCATATTGTTCCTAAGGTTAGGAATGAGGAATATGGATATATGTGGAGTTAAGGTGATAATGCAAATAATAGGAGTTTATCTAACAAGTTTAACAAAATTTTAATTTATTAGTGTACAATCGACATGCAAGATTTGCAAACATTTTCAATAACCTCCAAAAGATAGGTTCAAAGTGATCAAAGAGAGGGAGGTGGGACTTGCCTTGCAACTGGAAAATGTCAGCACCTAAATCACTTCTTCACCGATTAAGCAATCATCTATACAAAGTACACGTTATGCAATTAAACACCGAAATATGCGAAAAATCCAAAATGCTCTAAAATGGATGATTTGTGCACAGTGAATAGGTACTGGTCTAAAATTAATTTAGGTGAAAGAATTTCTATTTTATCTCATTTTATTTGGGAGTTATGAATTTTAGAAGTTTCGTCGGTATAGTGTAGGATTTACTTAGTTACTATTGTGAAATGCTGTTGTAAGGTGATTCTTATTAAGTTTATGTTTGCTGGGGTGAAGATATTTGTTTTCTAAGACTAACACATTTGGTTTCATAATTTTTAGAGTTAATATGAATTATTTATGTATTTTACAAGTTTTAACGTGTTCTAGGCATATATTCCCTATGTGTACATGGCTTTCGAGATTTAGGTCCAGAACTTGCTCTAACTTGCTAGTGTTGTATAAAATGAGTATTTTAGTTAACTAATCTAATCTTAGTTTATAAAATTTTAGTGTTCAAATTACTTTACTTCACATTTTATAAGCTAGGGGATGTTCTATGTTAGAAACTTAACATATCAATCTGGAGATTATTATATAAGTTAAGGATACTAAGTTTTGGTGGAAGGGGATGGATCTATGCCTTCACTGGTTCAACAAGTTTTATTTGGATTTATTTGGAGCTACCAAGCATATATATACTTTTTCATATGTATTGTTTAACCATTACTATGTGTTTAGTACCTATTCTACCAAATTAAGGTTCAGAGCCATGGTCTGTAAGAGGGTGCTATAATTCACTCTATTAGGTTGAAGTATATTACTTGCTGGTTCTATAGAAAATTTGGTTCACTTCATTTAGACTATAGATGAATTTTCTACAAATGTTACAATTTAAGGTATGCTCCATGTTGCTTATTCCTTACTTAAATACTTAGGGGTTTTCATTATACTGTAAGTATGTCTTTTTATTTTATAACATTGAAGTGCACAACCCTATGATTCTACTGAATTTGGGTTTACTCAAAAAGGATCTAAGATGAATTTTATATAAACTTCTAAAGTTCAGCTTATGTAAAACTAGTCATTTTAAAGGTAATAGTTTTAGAGGCATTCGATGTATAGTATGTATACTATTTCATTTTGCTTTATAGTAGAACATAAGTTGGTGGATCTGTAGAAACTGAGTTTGCTCCAAGATGAGTTGAAATGAATTTTGTATGCATTTTATAAATTTGTGCATGCTTTATGTGTGATTTAACTTGGATAAATTTTAGAGGCTAAATTTGTACTGTGAGTGCAAGTTTTTATTCCATAACACTAAAGTTCACAATTTGGTGAGTTGACAGAAATTTGTATCATCTTAAAATGAGCTATATTTAATTTTATATGGATTTTACAAGTTTTAGGTACTTTCCTTTTATAATTTCAGATTTTTGTTTCCAAGGGGTCCACTGTCAGTGAAAGATCAATATACAAAAAGATCCCTGAGGTTTCTAAGAATCAACACGCAGACCTAGCCTCATATGTCAGTGAGTTGAAAAGTTGCACATTAAACCTTATAGTTGTTTAAATTCTCGAAACAAGGTCCCTGACTTCTTTTCTCACGCACAGAGGCAGAACAGCCATGGCTGAGCTCGATCTCGAGCTCACCGGCGACAAACGATGGCTCGTTTGGGGGTGCAACCAAAATACAAAATGAAGATCATGTTATTGCGATTCCATTCCTCTACTTTTCTCGGTCAGTGGACATCGGAGTAACGCCGGCGGCGAGTCCGAAAGGAGGATGTTTTCGGGTGGTGATGCATGTGCTTCTACAATCATGTATTGGTTAATTGGGTGCATGCATGTATGTTCTATAGGCTGAAGGGTGCTCACCGAGATGGTAGACATGGCTGGGGTAGCTAGGTTTATGACGGTGGCTCGTGTAACGGCTCGGCGGCGGCAAGAACCTCCGGGTGAACGGCGATGGCTCAATCAGCTCCAAGAACTATCATGCATGTGTGTCCATGAGGTTAGAGAGGCCCCATAGATGCTACTGATGCATGGAATTAGGTTGGTACTCACCGGAGGGGGTGGATTCGGCAACGGCGACGGTGACTGGAGGTGGAGAAGATGGTGGACGATCTCCACACTCGTAGCACCATCCTTCGAGATTCTTGAGGGGAAATGGAGAGGAGGTCGAGGCGAAGACGCTGGCGCGACAGCTTGGCCCGGCTTGGTCCAGATAAGCGGGAACGGCGATGATGTCGCTGCGGCGGTGCACAGAGCGCGCTCTAGAGCGACCATGACATGGCCGCGTTCCCGCTGCTGTAGAAGATGAAATGGAATGGGATCAAAACCAAAGTTGTTCGTCATGGTGAGATGAGAATGGAACGAGTATGAGTTAGAGATGAAGAGGGCTCGACAACGGTTGGCGATGTCCCTCTTCTTGGCGGCCGGCGACGAAAGAGAGGTGGAGAGGGAGAGCTGGAGCTTCCTCCCTCGGTTGGATCGGCACTGGGATGGTGGGTGAAGAATGGCGACGCAGCTGGGTGGAGGTGAAGCCTCGGTTCGGCGCTGCCACGTCGAGGCCACGCGTCGTACACAGTCGGCGCCAATCTCTCTCTCTCGGCTGTCTTTGGTCCGGCTGGAAGATTTGCACAGGGTGAGGACGAGCCAGAGTGGCTGCCAAGTGGGTCCAGGTCGTGGCAAACTAAGCTAGGGTGAGAGGGTTGGGCAGAAACGTGGGTGAACAAAAGGTTTGAATGATTTTAAGGATTATTTCTCTCTCCCACTTTAGTATTTCAATTATTTAATTTGTGGGTAGAATAATTTAGTGTGGATTTTTCTCAAGGTAGATGAAGATACCTAGATTCCATTTTCTTTGGTTGCACTCAAAAATTATGGATAGATTACTCACAGAAATTAGAGGAATATGGGTTCTTTGGAAACTAGTTCGAATTTTTAGGAGACCTAAACAGAGAAGATAAATTCTGGAAAAATTATTTTTATTCATGATAAATTACCTAGTATTTGAATAAATTATTTTACTTATACACTTTTATGCAATGAAATGCACTTTTAGACAAAGTATGGTTTTAGCCGATTAAGAACTACAGTTAATCTAGTTTTTATTAGTTTGACTAATTTATTTGAGGTACCAAATTTAGTTATTAAATTATACCAAAATTACAGTGAGTTGTATGTGTTGAGTAGAGCCTACATGAATTTTCCCATGATTTTATCTTGCATGAATTATTTTAGATAATTCGCAGGACTTATGTCTTATATGTGTTTCCCTTTCCTAAATGCATGAAAATGTTTATAAAAGTTATATTTGGACTCTCATTAACATGAGGTGATGTTGATATGTTAGAATTACAGTTTACCTTACACATGTCATAAGCTCCTTCCCTATTTATGCATAAGTTTACTTTAGTATTAAATTAAGAGAATGCTTATAGAGATGATTAAGATAGAATATACCCTATATGATATAATTTATTTGTTCACTTTCATGTTCATGACATGTCTTCAGATGGATGTCCAAATTAGTTTTGTGAGGCTTGACATTAGCCATGTTGATTTTTTTTAAGGTGTATGGTTTCTGTGTATTATTTTCCATTAGTTAGCACTAGGCCCTAATGGTTTAGTTGTTTGTCTAGATTGCAATTATATTCATGAGACCTATTATGAAATGCAAATCGAAAATCCAAATGCATATGAAGGACTCAAGTCAAAATATGATTTATGCAAGTATGCATGCTTTCACTTGGGTTGCATCCAAGTCCTAGGTTAAAGGTGAAAAAGTCTTTAATTTGTTCTCAAATTTTATTCTTGCAAGAGTTGGATCAACTCCACCTAGGTTTAAAATAGAAATTTTTGGTTTATAAAATTGAAGAACTTCCCTTTCAACTAGTTTTGATGGAAATTCCTTAATCCTAGAATTCAGGTACGTTACAGAACCAGAGCTAAATTTTAAATATTAGATTCCACGACTCCCTCCATCCCATGTTGTAAGTCATTAAACCATACGCGGTGTGTCGGTGACATGGGGCCGGGGGTATCGTGACTAGAGGCTTGGGTAGCCGCGGTCACCCACGTGGCCTGACCCCCTCGGGGGGGGGGGGGGGGGGCGGGCCCGAGGGTGACGTGGCCACCCCTCCCTCTGTCTCCCCGAGGGGTCGGGCCGCTCCCGTTTCGGCCCCGAGGGCGGGGGCGCCCCCGTTTCGGCCCCGAGGGCTGGGGCGCCCCGACCCCCTGTGGTTTTGGCGCCACGTGTGTGGGTTAGGTGAGCACAGCGGGGCTCACCTAACCGCATTTATAGCAGGTTGGACGAGCGCGCCACGCCGTATTTAATGCTGCGCAGCGCACGCTTATCCGGTCCGTGACCGGTCGCGGTGTGTGACCGGTCACAGACCGGTCAGATCGCGGGTTAGGTGGCAACAGGCGGCCTGTCACACGCCTCGCCCCGTCCCGTCGGAATGATGAGAGCTTCCTGGCTCTCGTCCCTAGCCGGAGCCGGCGTGCTAACTCCTGGAGTTGGTATGTCAGTCCCGGTCAGATCCATTCCAGGCTTCAGCGCAAGTATGGCAAGGAAGTCGCTGGCCATTAAATGAAGGTTGAAATGGGCGTCCACCGGGAAAGCGGGCGAGCGGGGCAGGAGGCGTGTGCTCTGCTTGTCAGAGGTCACTTCCGGCTGTAGACTAGCCCTCATTGTAAAAAGCATGTTTCCCTTCTTAGGCAGCTAGAGGCCCATGTGGTGACCCCTGACCAGATAAAAAGGAGGCCCAGGCCTAGGAGAAAGGGGGTTGGGACTCTGGGGAAGGGGTTCTAGAGCCTGAACTCACTCTCGCTCTCCGGGTCTCTGTATTCCTTCACGCACAGATCCACCAGAACACAGGAGTAGGGTGTTACGCTTCTCAGCGGCCCGAACCTGTCTATGTCGCCCGTGTCTTGTGCACTTCCTCTCCCGCTGACGTTCCTCAGATCGAGGGCGAAGAACCTCACTTAGCGCCTCCGGCCGAACCGGCAAAGGGGGGCCTGCGCGGTCTCCCGGTGAGGAGCCCCACGCTCCGTCATCTGGCGCGCCAGGTACGGGGCGCGCGTGTCTTCCTAAGCCCTCGTCCTCTTTCGTGTGCGCCAAGCTTCTCCCGCTCAGCCCAATGGCCGAACGGGCAGTGGCGCACAGCCTCTCTCCGAACGCTAGCGGTGACGACGGGGAGCAGAACCCGCGCCGTCGGGCTCGCACCCCACCGTCCCCCTCTCGCCGAAATCTTGGGCGGGGGGAGGCGCTCGGGGAGGTCGAACGATCCGCGACTTCGCCGCCCGCGGGCGACGGGGGAGGACGGCGAGACGGGGCGCGTCGCCGCCTCGCCTACGGCGATGGCGGCACGCCCCAGGGCACGCTCCAGGCTGCGGGCGCGCTCCTGCGTCACCCGCCCGTCGTCCCCGATCCAGAGACTCCAGCCCGACGTTGGCTGGATGACGTGGCCGACTTGGTCATGACGGCACAGCAGCGCCTAGGCGCCGGCGGGCGGTCCTCCGCCACCGAGGCCTCTGGCGCTGCCGCCGCCGGCTCCATGTCGTCGAGGCGGAGGACGCGGCGAGCGGCGGCCGTTACCCGCCGTTCGTCCGCCATTCCCTCGTCAACGCCTCCGACCCAAGAAGATGTGCGTGGGGGAACGGATGCCCGCCTCGATATCGAGCGCCGGTGCGACGCTCGTCGCGCCGCCCACGCAACGGAGGGCGCTTCCTCGTCCGGAGCGCCACTTCGGTCCGGGCACGGGGGCCGGCCCCCCGTGTCCCCGGTTGGCGGTGCCGGCTGTCGAGCCTTTGTGGCGAGCCTTCGGAACGTCCGTTGGCTCCCAAGGTTCCGGCCCACCATCACCGAAAAATACGACGGAAGCGTCAACCCCGCCAAGTTTCTCCAGATCTACACGACCGGGATCGAGGCTGCCGGGGGTGACGACAGGGTCATGGCGAATTTCTTCCCCATGGCCCTGAAGGGTCAGGCGCGGGGTTGGCTAATGAACTTGCCACCCGCGTCGGTCCACTCTTGGGAGGATTTGTGCCAGCAGTTCACCACGAACTTCCAGGGCATATATCCGCGCCCAGGCGAAGAGGCGGACTTGCATGCGGTACAGCGAAGGGACGATGAGTCTCTTCGCTCGTACATTCAGCGGTTCTGTCAAGTCCGCAACACCATACCGTGCATCCCCGCACACGCGGTGATCTACGCGTTCAGGGGGGGCGTGCGGCACAACCGCATGCTCGAGAAGATCGCCTCCAAGGAGCCCTAGACCACCGCGCAACTTTTTGAGCTCGCGGAACGTGTGGCTCGCAAGGAGGAGGCCTGGACCTGGAACTTCTCCGGTTCTGGTGTGGCAGCTCCGGCCGCCCCTGGGTCCGCCGCTCGGTCAGGGCGGCGGGACAGGAGGAGGAAGAAGGGGTCGGCCCGTTCCGACGACGAGGGTCATGTCCTCGCCGTCGAGGGCGCTTCGCGGGCCCCCCGAAAGGGGAGGCCTGCGAGCGACAAAAAGAAGGAGGCCGGCGCTCCCAGCAGGGAGCGCCCGACCGGCAAGTGGTGTACCGTGCACAACACCTCTCTCCACGACCTCGCTGACTGCCGCGCGGTCAAAAGTTTGGCTGAGCGGACGAGGAAGTGGGAGGAGGAGAAGAGGCAGGAGCGCTGTGAGGGCAAGACCCCGGCGGCTCCCGCCGGCAACCGGCGAGGTGAGGCCAAGCAGAAGGCCACCGCCGAGGACATCGACGATGGCGACGATGACCTGGGGTTCCAGGAGCCTGAGGCCACCGTCGCCACCGTCGATGGGGGAGCGTGCGCTCACGCTTCTCGCCGGAGCCTCAAGGCCATGAAGCGAGAGCTTCTGGCCGCGGCCCCTACCCATGAGGCGACGCGGCGGGCGCGGTGGTCGGAGGTTGCCCTCACCTTTGACCAGACCGACCACCCGCCGTGCGTTGCCCGGGGAGGACAGATCGCGATGGTGGTTTCCCCCACCGTTTGCAATGTGAAGTTGGGTCGTGTCCTCATAGACGGGGGTGCAGCCCTCAACATCCTTTCCCCTCTAGCCTTTGACGCCATCAAGGCCCCGGGGATGGTGCTCCGGCCGTCCCAGCCGATCATCGGTGTGACGCCGGGGAACACCTGGCCGCTGGGTCATATCGACCTCCCGGTCACCTTCGGTGGTTCCGCCAACTTCCGCATGGAGTGGGTGGACTTCGATGTGGCGGACCTCAGTCTGCCCTACAACGCGGTCCTGGGGAGGCCCGCGTTGGTGAAGTTCATGGCGGCGGTCCACTACGCCTATCTCCAGATGAAGATGCCGGGCCCCGGTGGCCCCATCACCGTCCATGGCGACCTCAAAGTCGCGCTTGCTTGTATGGAGCAGCGCGCGGACCACCTCGCCGCGGCGTCCAAGCCCACGGGTGGCGACGAGAGGCTCAGCACCTCCGTCCCGGCCGCCCCAAGGCAGCGGATGGTCACGTGCGACGAGGTCCCGGTCAAGGAGGTTGCCCTGGGCGACGGCCCGTCCAAGACCACACGAATCGGTGGTCTTCTGGACGACAAATAGGAAGACGCGCTCGTCTCCTTCCTGCGGGCAAACGCCGACGTCTTCGCTTGGAGACCGGCGGACATGCCCGGGGTCCCCAGGGAGGTGATTGAGCATCGTCTCGCCGTGCGGCCGGGCGCAAGGCCGGTCCGGCAGAAAGTGCGGCGGCAGGCCCCGGAACGTCAAGCCTTCATCCGCGAGAAGGTGGCGCAACTTCTGGAGGCCGGATTCATCCGTGAGGTCATCCATCCGGAGTGGCTGGCGAACCCGGTCGTCGTTCCCAAGGCGAACGGCAAGCTTCGGATGTGCATCGACTACACCGACCTTAACAAGGCATGTCCTAAGGACCCTTACCCCCTGCCACGTATAGATCAGATTGTCGACTCCACCGCGGGGTGCGACCTTTTGTGTTTTCTAGATGCATACTCTGGTTATCATCAGATTCGCATGGCTAGGGAGGATGAGGAAAAAACTGCATTCATTACCCCCATAGGAATTTATTGTTATACGACAATGCCTTTCGGGTTAAAGAATGCAGGTCCTACTTTTCAACGTACTACTCGAATTTCTTTGGGTAGCCAGATAGGACGCAATGTTGAGGCCTATGTTGATGAATTGGTTGTGAAGACGCGCAACCAAGAGACCTTACTCTCGGATCTAGCGGAAACTTTCGAAAGTCTCCGCTCCGCCTGCATAAAGCTGAACCCCGATAAGTGCGTGTTCGGCGTGCCTGCGGGCAAGCTTCCCGGGTTCTTGGTCTCTGCCCGAGGCATCGAGGCCAACCCCGAGAAGATACGAGCTATAGAGCGGATGCGCCCCCCTAGCAAGCTTAGGGATGTGCAGTGCGTCACCGGCTGCATGGCCGCCCTAAGTCGGTTCATATCGAGGCTAGGAGAGAAGGCACTACCCCTATTTAAGCTCCTCAAACGCTCCGGGCCGTTTACCTGGACGGAGGAGGCTGAGCGGGCCTTCACTCAGTTGAAGGCGTACCTCAGTTCTCCCCCAGTCCTGGTCGCCCCGGAGCCAGATGAGCCGTTGCTACTCTACCTGGCGGCAACCCCGCAGGTGGTCAGCGCGGCGTTGGTCGTGGAGCGCGACGAGGACAACCCTCACTCCGCGCATCCCCACCCTGTGTCGACTCGACCCGGGAGAGAGCAGGGAGGAGAGGCCCCCGAGCCGAACGGCGGCCCGAGGCCCCCGACGGCCGGAGCTGGCCCTCCGCCTGCTTGTCCGACGGTGCCAGGCGCCCCCGACCCCCAGGATGGCCCCGGGGCCACTGCGGGAAGGCTGTGCCTGTCGCCCTCTGACCCCGAGGTCGTCGGCACAGAAGCCGAGTGTGCCCCGCGTGGCCTCTCGGACGAAGAGCGCCCTGGAGATGCGGCCCCTGGCGAAGAGGATCGGCCCCGCCGAAAGGTGCAGCGGCCCGTCTACTTCGTTAGCGAGGCCCTCCGGGACGTCAAGACCCGATACCTTCAGGCCCAGAAGATGCTTTACGCTATTCTGATGGCTTCGAGGAAGTTGCGCCATTATTTCTAGGCGCATCGGGTCACGGTGGTTACGTCTTACCCCCTCGGCCAAATCTTGCATAACCGAAAGGGTACTGGACGGGTGGTGAGATGGGCAATCGAACTCTCTGAATTCGATTTGCGCTTTGAACCACGCCACGCGATCAAGAGCCAGGCCCTCGCCGACTTTGTGGCGGAGTGGACCCCAGCTCCCGAGCCTGTCTCCGCCCCCGAGGCCAGCTCGGGCCCCTCGCAGCTGCCTCACACCGCCTACTGGGTGATGCAGTTCGACGGCTCCCTGTCTCTTCAGGGCGCCGGTGCGGGGGTCACGTTGACCTCGCCGAGCGGAGACGTCCTTAGATACCTGGTCCGCCTTGACTTTCGGGCGACCAATAATATGGCGGAGTACGAGGGACTCCTTGCGGGACTCAGAGTGGCAGCTGGACTGGGGATCCGCCGCCTCCTGGTGTTAGGCGACTCCCAGTTGGTCGCTAACCAGGTCTGTAAGGAGTACCAGTGCTCTGACCCGCAGATGGACGCTTACGTGCGCCAGGTGCGGCGTATGGAGCGCCATTTCGACGGGATAGAGCTTCGGCACGTGCCCAGACGGGATAACGCGGTCGCCGACGAACTCTCAAGGCTCGCTTCCTCGCGAGCCCAGACCCCACCGGGCGCCTTTGAAGAAAGGCTTGCCCAGCCGTCGGCGCGACCCGACCCCCTAGGGGAGACGGACGCGCCTGGACGGCCCCCGAGGCCCGTCGGAGTCCTGGCCTCGGGACCCGAGGGGAGCGCTCCCAGCTCCCCTAGATTGATTGCTTGGATCACTGAGATCCAGGCGTACCTCGCAGATAAGACTCTACCCGAGGACCGCGAAGGGAGTGAACGCGTCCGGCGCATCTCCAAGCGCTACGTGTTGGTGGAAGGGACCCTCTATCGGCACGCGGCTAACGGAGTCCTCCTGAAGTGCATTCCTCGGGAACAAGGCGTCGAGCTTCTCGCCGATGTCCATGAAGGCGAGTGCGGAGCCCACTCCGCCTCACGCACCTTGGTTGGCAAGGCCTTTCGCCAGGGTTTCTATTGGCCGACGGCTGTCAACAATGCGGTCGACCTGGTCCGGCGGTGCAGGGCGTGCCAGTTCCACGCCAGGCAAACCCATCAGCTGGCCCAGGCCCTGCAGACCATACCTCTTTCGTGGCTGTTTGCTGTCTGGGGGCTCAATATCCTGGGTCCGTTCAGGCGGGCCCCGGGCGGGTTCGAGTATCTGTATGTCGCTGTCGACAAGTTCACTAAGTGGCCCGAGGCTTATCCGGTCATCAAGATCGATAAGCACTCCGCGCTTAAATTCATCAGGGGCATCACTGCTCGGTTTGGGGTGCCTAACCGTATCATTACGGATAACGGCACCCAGTTCACTAGTGAGCTCTTCGGTGACTACTGCGAAGACATGGGCATCAAGCTCTGCTTCGCCTCCCCCGCCCACCCCAGAAGCAATGGCCAAGTGGAGCGCGCCAACGCGGAAATCCTCAAGGGCCTCAAAACCAAGACCTTCAACATCCTCAAGAAGCACGGCGACTTGTGGATCGAGGAGCTGCCAGCGGTGCTCTGGGCGAACCGAACCACGCCAAGCCGAGCAACCGGGGAAACGCCTTTCTTCCTCGTCTACGGCGCGGAGGCGGTCCTCCCATCTGAGCTCACCCTGAGGTCCCCTCGGGTCAGCATGTATTGCGAGGCTGATCAAGATCAGCTTCGCCGAGACGACCTCGACTATTTGGAAGAGCGAAGGCGGCGCGCGGCCCTCCGAGCCGCGCGCTACCAGCAGAGCCTGCGGTGCTACCATCAGCGCCACGTCCGGGCCCGATCACTCTGCGTCGACGACCTCGTCCTACGCCGCGTCCAAATGCGTGCTGGACTGAGCAAGCTCTCACCAATGTGGGAGGGTCCGTATCGAGTGATCGGCGTCCCCCGGCCGGGCTCCGTTCGGCTGGTCACGGGCGACGGCACAGAGCTGCCTAACCCGTGGAACATCGAGCACCTTCGTCGCTTCTACCCCTAGTGGGGGTCGAGTGTCATGTCTCGGGCTCGGGCCAACCCCGCACCCCCCCGGGCGTGCAGGGTTGGCCGGGGGCTACCATATGCATATACTTACCTTTTTTCTCTTCCGTATCTCAATAAAAGCATTTTCGATTTCCTGAGGACTGTGTCTGTACCATCGTTTCCTTTTGTAGAATCTTGGCTTGAATTAGCACGCTCGTGCTTGACCCTGCCCTCGGTGGCCCGGGCCGGCTAAAATCGCCAAACGGGGCCCAGAACCGAGCCGTGCCCCGGGGCGTGGTGAACTCCGGGGGGGAATCGGCAAAGGCCCACAATCGGGTCATCCATAACCCTCGGTCACCGCGCTCCCGGCCTGGCCAGTCTCGACACGAGGATCTCCCCAGGCACTAGCCCCGACCCACGCCGTTTGAGGCTGGGACCTGGGCACGAGCCCTTGTTCAAGCCAAGACACAGAAGGACCGCGGCACAGACCATCCTCATCTCATACACACAACAAACAGAACTGACGTAGAAATTTCCTCTTTACTTGATTGCAGATTAAATCAGTCTATACAAGAAGGGGGCCCGAAAGGCCTCGGAAGAAGAAGGAAAAGTTATTAAGATTGGCGGGAGCCTGGGGGCTCACTCCGACGCGCCCGGGTTGCCGGCCTCATCGTCGCTGTCATCCGCACCGTCGTCACCGCCCTCCTCGTCGGAGTCGAGCGCGAACGCGAGCCGAGGGGCCGTACCCTCGAAGCTGTGGACGATGTGGTCGGCGGCGTCCCGGACCTGCGCACGCGCGCCGTCCTCGGTTCCGGGAGGGAACTCTTCCAGCGCTGCCCACGGGGAGAAGTCAGGGTCCCTGGCCTGGTAGCTTGCCAGTACGAGCTCCACCGCCCCCCGGGCGAGGTCCCTCGAGGATGACTTGATCGTCTCCTCGAGCTCCTCGGGGAGCCGCTCGAGGGCCCCGGCCATCTCTGAGAGGCGCTGGGCGAGGCCCCCCTGGTTGGCGGCGTACTTCGCGTACCGCCCGCCCAGAGGCCCGCCTGCCGCCCGGCGCGGTCTAGACGGGAGACGGCGTCCCGAAGCATGCCAGACCCTACCTCGCTCGCCAAGCGGAGGGCCTCGACCTCCCCGGCGGACGAGTCCAGCGCGCCCTGCAGCTCGGCGATGGTGTGTTCGGTGGCTGCGAGGCGGGCGGCTAGGTCGCCGTGGCCCGCGGCCGCCCTGCCGCTGTGCGCTCTCGCGTCCAGCTCCTTCGCCCGCGCCTCGAGCTCAGCGGCCCGCTGATCTAGTGCGGCCCTCTCGGCGCGGGCGCCTTCCAGATTGCGGCGCGCCTGCTCCTCCCGCGCTGCCTCGCGGAGGAACAGGCTGTCCGCCAGCCGCTGCGCCGCGGCCTCGGCCTCCTCGAGAGCTCGCCCCCGCTCGGTGAGCGCGTCCTCGCGGAGGCGGAGTGCGGACTCCTCTTCGGCGCAGGCGGCCTCGTGCGCCGCCAGTGTTGCCTCCCGGGTGGCGACGGCGGCCTCGCGGTCCGCCAGGTCTCTCTCCTTCGCGTCCAAGGCGCGGGCGCGCTCATCCGGCGCCGTGGCGCGAGCCTCAAGGGCCTCTTCGCGCTGCCGGGACGCCGCCTCGTTCTCCGCCGCCCGCCGTTCCCAAGCAGCGGCGGCGTCAAGGACTCCCTGGGCGGCGTCGAGCTTCTGCTCTAGCTCCGCAGCCCGGCTCCCGTATTGGAGGCGGAGGTCGTCCCGCGCCTCGTCGAGCACGGCGGTGGCGATGAGGGCAGTCTCCCGCTCCTCCTCCACCTCCCTGGCGATCTCCGCCAGGTCCCTACGACGGGCCTCGAGCTGTGAGGCGTGCCGGCGGTGTGCCTTGCGGCCCGCCTCCACCATGGCCTCCACCGAGCGCCGCCCCTCCTCGACGCGCGCCCACTCCGCGTCGAGCTCCGCCCTCTCCGCCTGCACGGCCTCCATATGGGCACTTAACCCGTCCAGCACCATGCTGTTCACGGCGGCCAAGGCCTGCAGGAGGGGCTCCACGCTCAGTGGGGCAGCGGAAGGCCGAGGGGAGAGCCGCCTCGGTGTGGGTGCCACGCGGCTCGGCCCACCGATCGACGTGCCGGACTCGGGGGCGTCCCCCGAAGCTGGCTCGTCCCAAGCGTCGCCCGAGGGGTCGGGCCCGAGCGGCGCGCCCGCGGCCTCATCGTGGGTGGCCTCGGAAGTCGTCGTCGCCTCGGGCGGAGTCGGGTCGGGGGTTTGGCAGGCCGCCTGACGTGCGCGCGCCGCCTCTGCCTCCCGGACGGACTCCCCGGCCCAGCGGAGTCTGGCCTCCTCCCGAGCGGCCTCCTCAGCCTGGCGAACCCGGACGGCCTCCTGGGTAGCCTCCTCGGCTTCCCGGAGGCGGTCCGCGGCTTCTCGCCGGTCAGCTTCCCGCCTCCGGGCCTCCGCGGTCGCCGTCTCCTCGGCCTCAGACCGGCCGGACTTGGAATGGCGGGGGGGGGGGGGGGGGGGGGGGCGCGACGGGATCTCGCTGAGGCAGAAGAAAAACCAGAAGACAAAAAGAAACGGGTGAGTGAAAACTCGCCTTGGGAGATGGGAGAATGAATACGGCCGCGGTGGGCGCGGGGACGAACCTGCGGGGAAGTCGGCTAAACGACCACCTCGGGGGCGAGATGAGGTTCCCCCGGCATGGCACGATCCACCCCGTCTTGCGGGGCCGTTTCTTCTTTCGCTCCCCCTCGGGCTGCGGCGTCGGCACGGCACCCTCCGGGCGCCTGCTGCTGGCATGCACCGCCCCGCCCCCTCGGGGAGGAGATGGGAGAGGGGTACCCTCCTGCTTCCTCTTCCCCCGGGCGTCGGCAGGGCGGCTGCCCCCCGGGCCCCCGTCGCGGGGCCCAGAAGCACGACCCCCTCCCGGGGTAGATTGTTCCCCCCTGCGGCTCCCGCCCACGCCATCGTGGCCTCGGGGGGCCCGCTCCCCCGACGCCCCGACCACCTGCATGATGGCCAGGATCTTGGCGCGCTCTGGATCGTAGCAGAGGGGGAGGACCCCTTGGGGGATGAGGGATGCCTCCACGGAGCTGAGATTCAGCACCCGTTGGACCACCATCCTGAAGTCCTCAGGGTCCCAGTCCCATTTGCGCCCCTGGTGGGTCCTCACGTAGTCCTCGGGCCCGGTGTACTCCTAGGCGCCCCGGGCGCGCCGCTGGAGCGGCGCGATTCGGCGACGAAGGTAGTCGCCGAACACCATGGACCCCGTGAGCCCCTGGGATCGCAGACCCGCCAGGCGGTCAAGAACGGCGTTGTAGCCGTCTCCCAGATCTACCGCCGCCCGCCAGCTGGAGGCCTGCGCCGGGGGCTGGCTCAGAAGTCGGAGGCGCGCTTCGTCGGCGAGGGGGGTGTAGAACCAATCGCTCTTCCAGTCGTCCCACTTTTTGCGGAGGACGCAGGGAATGTAGCGGTTCAGCACCTGCCCCCGCGGCTGGAAGTTGCAGCCACCGACTACCGTCGGCGGCGACACCGGCTGTACGGTGAAGAACCACCGGAACAGCCGGAGAGATGGGCGCACCCCGATAAACATCTCGCACAGGTGCGCGAAGATGGCCAACGTCATTATCGCGTTGGGGGTGAGGTGCGCCATCTGGAGATCATAAAACTCCAGAATATCCATGAAAAAAATAGAGAATGGCGGGACCAGCCCCGCCATTGCGAAAGAGAGGAAGAAGACGGACCGCCCCGGGTAGTGTGGCGCCGGGCGTCCCTCGCCCAGCGCGACCACCTCCCGGCCGGTGGCAGATTCCGGCATGAATCGGCGCGGTAGCCCGGCCTGCCTCTCGCTCACGATGCGGGAAGGCGGCAGCACGCTACCATCGAGCGGTGCGGAGCCCCGTGCCATGACGCCGGCGGAGGAGGAGCTTGAGAGCGAGCGAGTGCGGCAAGGGTAGGGCACAGGAAACGAAGAGTTAGAGCGCAAGTGGCGAAGGCAAGGGGAAGAGTGGCGAGAGGAAAGAAACGAATCCCTTCCTCGGCGTCTTTACACCCTTGCCAACGCTATGCCCGGCTCCTCGCTTCCCGCGCCCACTACCTCGCCCCCTCGTTTCTCGCGCCCACGCCTCCACTAACCCCACTCGCCCGTTTGCGGCGCACGCGGCAGATGTGCGGCCATGGCGGTTGAGATGGGGCAGATCGTGCGCGCATTAACTACGCTCGCTAACCGTGAAAAGCGCCATCATCATGTCTCCAGGCGAAACGAACCGGCTCGTCCCGATTCGCGCGCTGCTCGAGTAATGTAGCGGTCTTAAAGAGGCCGCTCATTATCGTCGGTCGTTTTTCCCTTGCCGATGCGCGCGATTTGTGACTGCTGGGTTTCTGCCCGCCTGTAGGGACCGGCCCCACCTGTCACCGGGCCTAAGGAGTGGCGTCACGCCCGAGCGCTTCCCTCGAGGGGGCGATCGCCCTGGCGTAACGCCGGGGGCTACTGTCGGTGACATGGGGCCGGGGGTATCGTGACTAGAGGCTTGGGTAGCCGCGGTCACCCACGTGGCCTGACCCCCTCGGGGGTAGGGGGGGTCGGTCCCGAGGGTGACGTGGCCACCCCTCCCTCTGTCTCCCCGAGGGGTCGGGCCACTCCCGTTTCGGCCCCGAGGGCTGGGGCGCCCCTGTTTCGGCCCCGAGGGCTGGGGCGCCCCGACCCCCTGTGGTTTTGGCGCCACGTGTGTGGGTTAGGTGAGCACAGCGGGGCTCACCTAACCGCATTTATAGCAGGTTGGACGAGCGCGCCACGCCGCATTTAATGCGGCGCAGCGCACGCTTATCCGGTCCGTGACCGGTCGCGGTGTGTGACCGGTCACAGACCGGTCAGATCGCGTGTTAGGTGGCAACAGGCGGCCTGTCACACGCCTCGCCCCGTCCCGTCGGAATGATGAGAGCTTCCTGGCTCTCGTCCCTAGCCGGAGCCGGCGTGCTAACTCCTGGAGTTGGTATGTCAGTCTCGGTCAGATCCATTCCAGGCTTCAGCGCAAGTATGGCAAGGAAGTCGCTGGCCATTAAATGAAGGTTGAAATGGGCGTCCACCGGGAAAGCGGGCGAGCGGGGCAGGAGGCGTGTGCTCTGCTTGTCAGAGGTCACTTCCGGCTGTAGACTAGCCCTCATTGTAAAAAGCATGTTTCCCTTCTTAGGCAGCTAGAGGCCCATGTGGTGACCCCTGACCAGATAAAAATGAGGCCCAGGCCTAGGAGAAAGGGGGTTGGGACTCTGGGGAAGGGGTTCTAGAGCCTGAACTCACTCTCGCTCTCCGGGTCTCTGTATTCCTTCACGCACAGATCCACCAGAACACAGGAGTAGGGTGTTACGCTTCTCAGCGGCCCGAACCTGTCTACGTCGCCCGTGTCTTGTGCACTTCCTCTCCCGTTGACGTTCCTCAGATCGAGGGCGAAGAACCTAACTTAGCGCCCCCGGCCGAAACGGCAAAGGGGGGCCTGCGCGGTCTCCCGGTGAGGAGCCCCACGCTCCGTCATGGTGTCTACCACTTATCTTTAACATTTAGTTAAAATAAATTCAAATGCCAATTCAACAATTTTATTTTCTTCAAATGAAATTTAATTTATATTAGCCTAAATAAAATTAAAAATTTTCATGAAATATGTTGTGCCTTATATTATGAGATGGAGTTTTTTTAAGTAGCATACATTATAACTAAAAGTTGATATATATCTGGTGAGTCTTGAATTTTATATAGAACTTAATACAGTAATTTTCAGGGTTACCAGTTTCTTTGGTTTCATATACTAATTTGTTATGCATGAATTAGGGAAAGCTCTGAAATGATCCTTGCCAAATTATATGTGCACCATGATTTATTTCACTTCAAAAATATATTTAAATTTCGATAAGCTTTGAATTTACTGGAATACAAGAAATGCATTATCCTAAAAATAATTCCAATTAACCAATCCGATTGCTTTGAGTATCTATTTGTTTATTTTATATGTTAACTAATTAACAATGGCTGCGATATTTTGGGAGCGACAGTCTCTAGCATTACTCATTACAATGCAAAGCAATAGTAGCCATCGACTAATATTAGCCAGTTCTATTTTATTAGAGTTGGAAAAATTCCTATGGTCATTATCGCTCGCATGACGCAGCCTGCAGTGATCTGCATATATAAGCATGACACTTCTGCCTCCAGACAACAATCATCAGTAACAGAAAAACTAGAGACAAGAATCAACAGTTCAACACAAAAAGAAAAAAAACAACAAACAATGGAGTCATCACGCAAGTTCTTCCCGGCCATTGCTGTCCTCCTCCTGCTTGTTATCAACACAGGTACAATAGGAGACAATTAATATATACATAATGATTTATTCTGAGTAGAATTGTCTTTGGGCTATCTTTTATTACCAATGTACATTTCACTTTGTATCATCCTTTATCCAATATTTTTCCTTAGTTAAAGGTGGTATAAAAGCTAGCAAAACTTCGGTAATAAAACATAGTCCAAAGTAAAGTTTACTCTCTTTTTTATCATCTGTACTATGTGCGTGGGATCTAGTTAGTATTCAAGCAGTTATTTCCTTTTTTAACGACCAACACCGGACGGTGTGATATTCAGGCAGTTATTTTCGATAGCGGACAAAGAGATCAACCATCAATATTGGGAAATTAATTCAGTGGTGTTAATTAATGTATGGAATATATATATATTTTTTGTGATGATCATATCGATCAGAGATGGCGCCAGCGCAGGCGAGGGAATGCGAGACGGAAAGCAGCAAGTTCAGCGGGATGTGCATGATACAAGCCAACTGCGACCACATCTGCATGGGCGGCGACGACTGCAGGGGATTCCGTCGCCGCTGCATGTGCAGGACCCAATGCTAAGCTAGGCGCCCAACTTAATTATAATTAACGAACGCCTTTCATATACATCACCAGCCGATCGATCGATCGAAATGGCGACCAATCGTCGTTGGATCGTCGCTGCATGCCGCAAGGATGAATCAGTTTTGTTAGGAAACGATGAGCGAACAAACGATAAAAAATAATAGATCAATCACAGAAGACACGAGATTTAACGTGGAACACCCTCCTAAAACAGGAGAGAAAAAACCACGGGCACCAGCCAGCAAAATATCTTCACTATATCTGGAGTGAGATTACAACGCCGCACGGCGGCTTACAAGAGGTATATATATGGTGGAACCCTAAAAGGGATGATGATCCGTTTCGCGGTGGCTCCGCCCCCGCACCCCAAGCGTCCCTGCTATGCTCCGGCCCAAGCCTCCCGGCGACGGGCCTCCGCTCCACTACGGCAGAAGCTGGCCTTTATTAAGTGCAAATGAATTTGGATCACAACTCAACAAACTCCACCTTGAGACAAATTCCTTCTTGTAGTATGAAACAATCCTTCACCCTGAACACAACAAAGACAAAAAAACACTTTCGGCGCCAAATAGCCTCTTGGCCTAAACCACTATACCATCTAAGCTTGAGCAAAGCTCAAACTTAGCAACATGAACAGATTTTATCATCATATCAGCAGGATTATCATGAGTACTTATCTTACATACCTTTGGCTTACCTTGCGCGACTACATCGCGAACATAATGGTACTTGATATCAATGTACTTTGTCCTCATAAAACATCTGATCTTTAGTAAGGCATATAGCACTTTGACTGTCACAAAACAAGTTAATGCAAGAATCAACTCCACAAAACTCAGCAAACAATCCTTTCAACCAAACTGATTCTTCACATGCTTCAACAATAGCCATGTATTCTGCTTCAGTGGTAGACTGGGCAACAACAGGCTATAATGTTGCCTTCCAACTCATAGCACAACTACCAATGGTAAACACATAACCTGTGAATGACCTTCTCTTATCCAAATTTGCAGCAAAATCAGAATCCACATATCCAACAAGCCCCTTATCAGTCCTGCCAAACTTCGAGCAAGCATCAGTTGTGCCTCTGAGGTACCTGAAAAACCACTGAACAGCTTTCCAGTGTTCTTTACCAGGATTAGCCATGTATCTACTAACTAAACTCATAGCATGAGATAAATCGGGACGGGAGCAAATCATGGCATACATCAAAGAACCAACAGCACTAGAATATGGAACTCTAGACATGTATCCTACATCCTCATCAGTACTAGCACATTGTAAAGCTGATAATTTAAAATGAGCTGCAATAGGAGTACTAATAGGCTTTGCATCATGCATGTTAAAATGCTCAAGAACCTTCTTAATGTAGCTTTGCTGACTAAGAAATAACAAACCAAAATTTATGTCTCTAGTGATTTCCATACCTAGAATTTTCTTAGCAGCACCAAGATCCTTCATATCAAACTCACTACTCAACTGTTTCTTCAATGTAGTGATTTGTTCCTTGCTCTTGGCAGCAATCAGCATATCATCAACATATAATAGCAAGTATATAGGTGATCCATTAACAAATTTAATATACACACAGCTATCAAATTCAGACCACTTAAAGCCATGTGACAACATAAATGAATCAAACCTTTTATACCATTGACGAGGAGACTGTTTCAAACCATACAAAGATCTTTTCAACTTGCAAACATAATCCTCCTTACCAGGTACTATGAACCCTTCTGGCTGGTCCATGTATATCTCGTCCTCAAGCTCTCCATGTAAAAATGTTGTCTTCACATCTAACTGCTTAAGCTCAAGATCATCCATAGCAACAATACTGAAGAATGTGCGAATTGAACTATGCTTTACAACTGGAGAGAACACATCATTATAATCAACACCAGCAATTTGACTGAAACCTTTTGCTACTAACCTTGCCTTAAACCTCGGAGGCTCGCTAGGAGATAAACCCTCCTTTCTCTTGAAGATCCATTTACAATGAACAGGTTTCTTCTGTTTTGGCAAGTGCACAAGCTTCCATGTGCCATTCTTCTCAAGAGACTGCATCTCCTCCTGCATAGCTGAGATCCAGTTCTCACGGTCTCCAGAAACAACAGCTTCAGTGTATGTGGCTGGCTCAAGAGTATTCTCCACTTGTTCAACACAACTAAAAGCATAATAAACCATATCACATTCCTCAATAAGGCGAATTGGAGCTCCACAACTCCTTTTTGTTCTGCGATGTGCAATAGGTTGATCTTGTGGCTGCAAAACAGGAGGTGAGTGCTGAACAGTATCATTAACATCATTACTAACAATTTCAGTTTCCTGATCATCCACGTGCTCCACCTGCACGCTAACATATTGCTGCTCCTCATCTGAACCACCTGGTATGATGTCACGCCCAGAAATTCCCGAATAGAATTCCAAGCAGAATGTGCATTAAAATCCCCGTCCAGGACCGGCCGGGGTACACAAACGACAATGTTGACATTCAGATCCACGTCTTACAAACATCATAAAAGTCTTACATAAATGCAGCGGAAAAAGGAAGACAACAGGAGCTAAGCCTTGACTAGAACTGCAGCGGGAACACCACTCCACAGGCACCCTCGATGGCACGGACGAAGCCTACTCCTCGGAGAAACCTCCATCTGACACATACCCGAACTCTGGGGTTGGGAAAAAAAATAGAGCAAGACTGAGTACTACCCACTGTACTCAGCAAGTCATATCGGAATAGGGGTATGATGCAGGGAATTATCAAAGGAGAGCTAGAGTGGTTCATTTGCATAAAGCGAGCATTTATAAACAGAAGTTGAAAGATTTAAACAGTTGTAATAATTAATTATTATTAACTAACCACTGTCCAACGCTATCCCACGTTGCGACAGGCCCAACCATCCACCTAAACTATCCAAATTCAAAAGATTACACTAGGGTGAGACTAATCACGGTGAATCTGGTTGACCGCCCATAACCGCGGGCACGGCTACTCGAATAGTTTTACTCTGATCAGAGGTGTACAACTGTACCCACAAGACACAGCCCCACGACACGTTTCCGTGCGCCGACATGCCACCACGACATACCGGAAAGAGGCCGTGACAGGACCGTTCGCATAACCCCCTCTAACCAAGCACACCACACCTCAGGTTTCACCCCCACTCCTCGCAAGGCAGCGGGCAGTCCCCTCTCGTGCCTAGGTGAATCCGGAAGCCGCATAGGCCGTCGCAGGGCCCATCCAAACTCCATCATGCCCACCCTTGCCTGGATGCGTCGGCTAGAGGAAAGCTACACTACAAGCCCAGCCGTTGCCCACGCTGGCTTGTGGTAAGTACGATAAGTTCTTCCAGGGCATCTCGCGAACCGGTCCTTAACTGCCATGGTGCGACCAGCAAAACCATGCACCCACAGCCCACCATGTGATTTATTTTAATTAACCAACACCAAAGCGGTGGCACTAATCCAACAGTACCATTAGAACCAAAAGTCTAAACATTAATAGGATTCTCCCCATTGTGCACTAGTTGAACTAAGCATGGCTAAGCAATCCCTAGTCCAATCTCTAGTCATGTTATAACCCCAAGCTGACAAAGGGACATGGTACAACAATAGCATGGCTATGACAATAGGTAAACACCCCATAGTAACATTATAAAACAATGCAATATTTGAAGGAAAACAATAGAGCATTTGCAATATAGGATCAACATGTTCAAGTGACAAGCATGACTTGCCTTGCTCTGCTGCTAGAGGAACCTCGGCGACTATTTCGAACTACACCGGAGCGTCGGAAGAACCGGAATCTAGCGACATACAAGGCAAACATTGCAAACAGGCTATAAGACTACTGAAACAGAGAACAAAACCATTTTTAATGGATTCTACACATTTTTCTTGATTTACTGAGACCTGAATGGGCTTAAACGGAGCTCGGATGAATTAGATATGAATTTTAGAAGATTCACTGTGTTTATTACTATAACAAAAAGTCCTTAAATCATTTATTGTGCAATAAATCCCAGGGCTGGCGTCAGCACGGGAGGGGGAGGAGGCGCGGCGCCGACATGCGGGGCCCACCGGTCAGCGGCTCGGGAGAGGGAGGAAAGGGGCGCCGGCGAGCGGGCCCACTCGGCAGCGACTCAAGGGGGGAACGGTTCACTGTGGACCGGGACCACGCGGGTGGTCCACCGCCGGTCCACGGGACCGACGGCCCAGATCGCCCCCGGGGTTGATCGGACGGGCGGCGGCGACCCGGCTCGGCTTGGCTCAAGGCCGGCCCGTCGGCCACGGCGATGGCGACGGCGCGCGCGTGCGAACGCGTTGCCGGCGACGGCAACTGGCGGCGGAGGCGACGGCGCAAAGGCGACACGAAGGCGGCGGCGCTAAGTGGCGGCTAGGAAGGAGAGGGAGGGGAATAGATGGGAGAGGAAGCCTCACCGAGGGTGGCCGGCGCGGAGGAAGACGACGGCGAACGGCGACGGCAAGCCACGGGAGGACGACGGCAACCGGCGGACGGGCTTCGGGGTGCCCTAAGGAAGGGAGAGAGAGAGATTAGAGAGAGGGAGATGAACCACGGCGACCGGCATTCATGGCCGAAGGCGGCGGTAGAGGTTGAACTCACCGGAGCGCGAGGGAATGCGAATTCCGGCGACGAAACTCGACGGGGAAGGGGCGGCCGGGGTGGAGCTTAGCCTCGCGAACCCGACGGCGGCGACGGCGCGGTGCGGCGGCGAGCCTAGCGGCGGCTTGCGGCGGCCGGAGTGACGGGAAAGGCGGCGGCGGGTGGATGCACGGTGCGGGAGTGATGGAGAGCTCGGGAGAGTTCGGCGAAATGGGGAAAAAGAGAGAGGGGGTGGTGTCGGAGCTTAAATAGGGAGAGAGGGGGCCGGACGTGGCCGGGAGAGGCGGGAATTGCCGGCCAACGTGGGGAAGTGGGGGAGGAGAGAGAGGCGGGATTCGAAAATCGAATCCCGACCATCTCGGGCGCGGGCGCGGGCGGGAGAGAGAGGGGAGTGGGCGCGAGGGACGCGGCGCACGTGCGGGCGTGGCCGACGTGGCCCGGAGGAGGCGGAGGCATGGGCGCGGCGGCGGTTGCGGGCGCGGCGGCGCGGCGCGAGGTGGGAGACGGGTCCGACAGGTGGGCCCCACCTGTCGGTGACCCCGGGAGAGAGGAGGGGGCGCGGGCTGAGCTGGGGCATGGCCTCCGGCCGGCCCAGCAAGGCGCGAGGAGAGAGGAGGGGAAGTGGGCCGGCGGCCCACTAAGGGAAAAGGAAAAAGAAAAAAAAGAAAAAGGAAGAAAGGAATTTTCAGGGATTTAAATATTGCTTGTGCTCAATTTTAATTGGTCAAAATTATTTCTAGGGCTCTGAAAATTCCACTAAAAATCCTGTTAATGAATTTCGACATGTAGAACTCAAGAAAAATTCCACATGTCAGATTCGATTATTATTTGTATTACTTCCTTAGGGTTTTCTCATGATTTGCACCGGCATTTTCTTAGGGTCATTTATAAATTAAATTTTAGGCTTGGGAGGAGAACTTCGGGGTGTGACATATGACATCTGTGGGCAAGCTGTCATTAAACATAACAGATTCATTGAAAACAACACTCCTGCTCATGAAGGTCTTATTAGTTTCAGGATTCCATAACTTATATCCTTTTACTCCTGAACCATAACCAAGAAACAGACACCTAATAGCTCTAGGCTCTAATTTTCCATTATCAACATGAGCATAAGCAGTGCATCCAAAAACTCTCAATTGTGAATAATCAGCAGGCATACCAATCCATACCTCAATGGGAGTTTTCTTATTAAGTTAGATAGAAGGCGACCTGTTGATTAAGTAGTAGGCGGTGTTAGCAGCCTCTGCCCAAAAACGCTTGTTCATGCGCGTGTTGGACAGCATACAACGAGCCTTGGAGATGATGGTTCTGTTCATGCGCTCAGCCACACCATTCTGCTGTGGAGTGTACGGGATGGTGTGATGCCTAACGATGCCTTCCTTCCTACAATAATCATCAAAAGCATCCGAACAGAATTTACCACCATTGTCAGTGCGAAGTACTTTTACCTCCTTTTCAGTTTGCCTTTCTATCATGACTTTCCACTCTTTAAAAGCAGCAAATGTATCATCTTAATGTTTCAGGAAATAAGGCCACACTTTTCTAGAGTAATCATCAATAATGGTAAGCATATAACGAGCACCACCAAGAGAGGGCTTACGAGAGGGCCCCCATAAATCAGCATGTACATAATCAAGTATACCTTTGGTGCGATGAACTGAGGTATTGAATTTTACCCTCTTGTGCTTACCAAAAACACAGTGCTCACAGAACTTCATGTTACCCTGAGTGCAGCCATCTAGCAGGTTCCTCTTCATCAATTCTGCCATACCAAGTTCACTCATATGTCCAAGACGCATGTGCCACAGGTTAGTCTTACTAGGTTCATCTTTAGAAACAGCAGCAGCGGTAACAGAACCATGTAATGTACTTCCTCTAAGGACATATAAGTTTGCAGAATTCATATCACCAATCATGTAAACAAGAGAACCTTTCGATACCTTTACAACTCCACCTGAACCGGAGTATTTGTATCCTTCTGCATCAAGTGTGCTGAGGGAGATGAGATTTCTCGCCATCCCTGGTATGTGTCTCACATCTTTCAGCGTGCGTGTCATGCCATCATGAGTCTTGATCTAAACGGAGCCAATGCCTACAATCTCACGTGGGTTATCATCTCCCATGCACACAACATCTCCATTCTGCACAGACTTGTAAGAACTAAACCAATCTCTGTTAATGCAGATATGAAAAGAACATGCAGTATCAAGTATCCATTCATCATGACTAGCAACACAACCAGCAAAAACAACAAGACAATCTCCTGAATTAGAGTTTTCAGCACTGGTAACAACAGAGGCCTTACCATCTGATTTCCTATTGTCCTTATTCTGCAGCTTCCAACATTCTTCAATGAAGTGATTTTTCTTTTTGCAATACTTACAAAACTTTTTACCTCTGGATTTAGAACGGCCTCTACTCTGACTCTTGTCACGATCATTGCTATCGTTGTAGGTTCTCTGCTCAGATCTGCCTTTGACCAGCAATGCTTCGCCCTTAGAGGACGATGCATCAGACTGAACCATACCTTTCATCTTCTCCCTGTTTTGGAGCGCCTCATAAACTTCCGCTAGGGTTACTTCATCACGGCTTAAAAGTATGGTGTCACAAAAATTTGTATATGAACTAGGCAATGAGCATAACAGTAAAAGACCTAAATCTTCATCATCAAACTGTACCTCCATCGACATTAGGTCGGCAACGATCTCCTTGAAGACCGATATGTGGTTCAACACAGAACCACTCTCCTGAAACTTGTGCGAGAACAACTTCATCTTGATATGCATCTTACTGGTTAGATCTTTAGACATGCAGATCGATTCTAGTTTGAGCCAAAGTTCTGCAGCAGTCTTTTCCTGCAACACTTCTTGCAAAATATCATTAGATAGATGAAGTTGGATTAGCGACAGAGCCTTACGATCTTTCCGCTTCTCCTCAGCGGTCTAGCCAGTCGTTTTCTTCTTCCCGAAGGTTTCCAGCGCCCCATCAAGATCCTAAGTTTGCATCAGAACAGCCCGCATCTTGACTTGCCACAGCGAGAATCTTGTCTTGTAGTCAAGCAGCGATAGATCATACTTCATCGACGCCATCGCGAAACCCTAATCTGAGAACAAGCTCTGATACCACTTGTTAGGAAACGATAAGCGAACAAACGATAAAGAACAATAGATCAATCATAGAAGACACGAGATTTGACGTGAAACACCCTCCCAAAACAGGAGAGAAAAAACCACGGGCGCCAGCCAACAAAATATCTTTACTATATCTGGGGTGAGGTTACAACGCCACACAGCGGCTTACAAGAGGTATATATATATATATGGTGGAACCCTAAAAGGGATGACGATCCGTTTCGCGGGGGCTCCGCCCCCGCACCCCCGGGCGTCCCCAGGTGCATGGCCCAAGCCTCCCGGCAACGGGCCTCTGCTCCACTACGGCAGAAGCTTGCCTTTATTAAGTGCAAATGAATTTGGATCACAACTCAACAATTTTGAATAATTTTTCAAGCTTAATGCGTGGAGTAGCTTTTTTTTTTTGCCCTTCTAATTATATATGTCAGAATAATACGAGGACGTACTAATCAATTCTTTCTCTCAGTTTTTTTTTAATTATTTTTTGGGATCTTAGTATAGTCCAGTCAACTGTATGTTGTACTCTATGTTTGTGTAATGTTTCAATGGAAGTATATATTCATGTTTGGAAGTAAGAAAAGTTCAGTCTCAGATAACACAATACATTAATACAACATCAATTGCGGTTGAAAAGGGTATAAATCATGTGACAGTTCCTTTATCCCTGTGAGTCGTCTGTAACGGCTCAAGAACCATTAGAGATAGCATGATCTCTGTCGGTTCACACATTATATACCAGATATGAATAATATGCAAAAGGAAAATGCAGACATGGTGCACCATCTACTCATCGCTGCCACGCTGCTCATCACTATTGTTGTGCACGTCTTGTTGTTACCGTCATCTAATGTGCTCTCATCCTTCGTACATCTGAGTAGTTGATGAGAGCGCATAGAGTAAGAAGGGAAGACCAACGATCTTGATGGAAGGAGCTCCATCGAAATCGACACATAGACCATATAAGAGGTATGTTGGGTAATAATTGTCATTTCCCTCACAATGGCCATGACAAATGGCTGCCACTCGTGAACAAGGCTAGTGCCGCGCGCCACTCGTTGAGGCAAAAATTTTAGGATGGCTAATTGGCACACTTACAAAGCCTTATCTTAAGCAAAGTATTACTGGTAGTAGTAAAAATGACAAATATTTTTACATGAAACGAAAACAACTGTAGATAATATATTATGGCAAATTATTAATATTGTCTATTTTCTACAATTTAAAAACTTGTATGGTTTAAAATAAATGTTAATTGCTTAAATCCTTTTTTTTAGAAAACAAAGTTAAAAGCAGATGAAGAGAGAAAGAATTGGACAATACATGTAAAGAAGAAAAATAATTGGATAAAAATCCTTATGACTTAAAAAAAAGGGATAAGTCTATTTTAACCCCCTTAATTATTCATTTTGTATAAAATACACCCTCAAACTTTAAAGCCGGGTATTTAACACACTCCAGCTATTAATACCGGGCACATTACATCCCTTGGTGGTTTGTAACCTGGTTTTGATGCCATGTAGGATGCCGCGTGTAAAAAGAAGTTAAAAATTGTAAAAAAATGGCCCCATATGTCAGAACCACCTCTTCAATCTCTCTGTTCTCTTTCTCCAATTCATCATACCCGGGAAGAAGCTGGATAGAAGCACATCGCTTCCGTCTCCATGAGCGCCGTAGCAAGGACATCATCGACGATGCATGACTCGATGACGGGGCGGCTGGCAACGACAAACACGGTGGAGGAGCCGGAGCAGTTGGCAAGCTACTCGACCTGTCCCCAGTTCTCGGTCCCTTTTGCCGTTACGCTGCCGGCCGACTTCCATCGTTGCGCCGTCCCTTTCCTCACGCTCTCTCCTCTCTTGTACTAACGAGGACGACGGAGCCAGCCCTCTCGGCCGAGCTCGAAGAAGCCCGGTTCGGTATCGAGCTTGACGTGGTCTAGATCTAAGGGTTGAGGTGTCGGCAACGTGGAGATCGCTGGAGCCAAGCACGCAGCTCGGGCTCCTATCCATGCTCCATCTAGGCTCTGCCGCCGTAGCTGCAAGGTGAACTCAGTGAGGCCGCCGCCGCGTCGAGGGACCCTTTCTCTCTGCCTGTCTCTCTCCTCTCTTATCTTTGTCAGTGGCAGCGGAAGAGGAGGCGGGAGCGGCGATGGGGGCGGTGGCGGAGCCCAAGCCTGAGGCAAAGGTGGAGATAGTGGAGGAGCAGGCGACGCTGGAGCCCATGTTGCCGGCGAGCTCGACCTCTGGCTGCCGTCCACCTCCCTTGCATGGACCGGCGAGCTCGAGCTCTAGCAGCCCTCCACCTCCCCGAGTGCCTCCTGCTGCATGCATCGGCAAGGTTGAGCTCCAACTCCCCCAGCACCGGTGAGAGAAGGCAGAGGATGGATCGAGAGAAGAAGAGAGGAAGAGGAGAAAGCTTATCTGACATGTGGGCCTCATGTTTTTTACATATATATTTTTGATTGGACTGCCATGCCACGTAGGCAAAAACCGCCTAGTCAACAATATGGGGATAAATTGAACGGTTTTAATAGTTAGAGGGTGTTGAATAGCCAGTTTTATAATTTAGGGTGAATTTTAGACAAAGACAGGAGTTTGGGGGTGTAAAATGGACTTATCCCCTTAAAAACAGAGTGGTCTGTCTACTCCTCCTAGCCTCGTGCAGAGAACGAAACACCACCCTATCGAGAAAAACCAAGCAGTACATGGCCAACAGAGTATTACACTCCCAACCCATCCTCTGTTTTATGGGTCTATGCCGTTGCAATATTTGGACAAGTTACTAGATGAAGAAAAAACACGTAACAAGTGAAGAAAACCATTGCAATATATGGCCAAGTTACTTGATGAAAAAAAAAGTGGTAAATGTGAAGGAAAAAAGATATACACGGTATAGTAGCGGCTATATTTTCCGTCTTTTGACCATTTATATGTGATATTTAAATCATGGATTTGAACATTTAAGTAACTTGAACCAATAAGTTGTCAACAACAAAATAGTTGATCAAACAGAGAGCTACAATTTTCATATAAAGTTTCTTCTAATCCGAGATTGAATGAGAAAGTTATGCTCATATCTAAAACCGGTACAAATATGGTCAGTGCCAATTGGTAGTTAGCAGCGGCACAAATAAGGTGCTTATTAGCATTGGTCCATAGCCAGACTCAGCACTGGTCACTTTGACCTAAATTTGAAAAGTTCAGACACATGCCCATAGTGATGAGTGCCTCATCAATACTTATAAACAACATTGATATAGTCATGTCCATTAGTGCCTGTTTTAGCCTTGAGCCATCAGGTGGTTGTGTGGGAAAGGACACATATGTGCCAATTCATAAAAAACCAACCCGATATGTGGAAGCAACTATAAGAAAGATTGGAAATAGTGATCCTGTACAAATTAAAGCACTTGCATTGGATAGTGAGGAGGCGTTTCATCATATAATGTATGAGCGACAGGATTTGAGACAAGAGTTGGGCTAGCGGGGATATACAACAGCTGAAATTGGGCGCAGGAGAGGCCAGTGTTGAGTGAGAGGCATGCAGTGGCCGATACCCAATAGCACCGGCAGGGCTGGTGGAATTGGACAGCTTGCGCTATTGGGGAAGGAATATGTGCGAGAGATCGTGCATGAGTGTCTACCTTTCCAACACGATCAGCGTGAGAGACATCGTTTGGAGTTGGGTTTATGGTCCTTGCGTGGAGTTGCTGAATGCCAATCTATTTCAAGGGAACCAAGGAATGCCACTATTAACGAAAAAAAGGGATTTTTCACACTACACCAGTCATAATCACAGGCAATGTGACAAGAAATTTTTAAGATTGGTCCCTAATTATCTGATTTCTTGTAATTATATAATTGTACGGAGTAATTTACTAAGTCTTGTTTTCATTGACCACACTAGAATCGAAATATACGGGAGCATCTAAGGTCAGTTGAATTGGTTCCATGTCTTACGTTGTCACGGTTTCTTAGGTGAACATATAGTTTGCCGTCACAATTTTAACATGTTACCCTTAGGGCATGTATAAAGAGAGATAGAACCCGGTGTGGGCTTTTAGTTAACATATAATACATATTGCTTATAAACTATCCTCCTATCGTAATACAGACAACAATATCTCTTAACCATTAATTAATGCACTAAAATAATTTCTTATTACTATTTTTTTTCTTGTGTCCATCCCATGCAACAAAATTTTCTATGGTAAATGATAAGAGTCGACTTTAAACCGTTGTCATGTATAACAACCATGTTTTCCTTTTCTCTCTCTCCTTTTTCACATCACCAAATTTACTTTCATGACAACGAACAGAACCTGTTATTAAATGCCGTTTTTTTTTTGTGGGTGTTATTAAATGCCGTTGTACATGCCCTGAACCTTGTGCATCACCTGTTTAAATTATTTGGCAAAACTTACCTAAGATGTAGCTAGCAAATTATTGGACACACTTGTGGCAGAGCTTGGTATATATTCAAATTAATGTGGCAATGTGTCGATCGGTACCAGCTAAACAAGCCCTCAACCTGTGGCACCACAGATATGACGCCAAGCCATTTTCAGTAAATAATTTTGCTGACGCTCACCTGGCCACGTATTTGTGGTATAGTGTCACCCTTTCTTGTTCAGTTTTTTCGCATTTCTCTCTGTTTAGGACTTTAGACTTGAGAGGCCAGCTTAGCTTACTAAGATTGGTTGTTCAGTAAGCCCCAATAACTGCAGAAATTCGATCTTTGGTCTTTGCAAGCAGACAATGATCCTTCAATCGATGTATACCAAAGCTGAACTACATTATCAGCTAATATCAAATTTCATTGTCATGCATATTTCGATAGACCAGTTGATGTGCAGTTGTGTTGGACTTATCTCTCATCCTGCTAAAAGTTTTGTTTGTGGGTAAAACGTAAAAGATATATATATATATATATATATATATATATATACACACACACACGCTAAACCGCACCCAGGATGCGCTATAACTAAAACGGTCCCCTCACGTACACCCCCACCCTCACCCACCCACCCCCCCACCCCATGCAGCCCGCACAAACACTCACCCATCAGCCCACACAAAAAGTTCTTTCGTTAAGTAAATCAGTTACTATCCGTAGTTTTAGTTCGATAAGTAAACGAGTTACTATCAAGTTCTCCACACCATCAATCCTGCAGAACTAGGCCGCACCTTTTTTTCTTTCCTCTTTTTTTTTATTTCCTCTCGCACTTTTTTTCGTGATTATCCCATCAGTAACAAGATTACTAAGTTTATCAGCCACTCAGAAAATGAGTTACTAACACTCCAATGCTCCCAAATTGATTCCTTCCCTCAGTAAATGGATTACTCCGAGGTTATTTTCGGCCCTTCTCAATTTGGTTCCTTCTCTCAGTAAATGAATCACTCTGAGAGTCTAATTTGGTTCCTCCTCTCAGTAAATGAATCACTCTCAGAGTCTCAGGTCGTTCTCAACTCTTCACTTAGTAAATAAATTACTTACGATAGTAGTATTCCTAATTGATTCATATACCTTCTCTTAGTAAATAAATTACTTAGAATTGACTTATTGGTATCGCCACGAGATTTCTCTTAGTAAATAAATTACTCTTACACCGATGGTTCTCAATATAACATATTGATCTTGCCACAAAGTTTATCATAGTAACCAAGTTACTATTACACTGATAGTTCAACAACATATTGTCTCTTAGTAGCAAAATTACTATTAAATCGATGCTTCTCAACATTCCGTTTGAAACATGCGCAAACTTTGGCTTGCTGTGCCAAGTCTCCCCAGAATCTGTGCTTTGCCTCATTATCGTCGTCACCACCGTGAAGCCATCCTCGCCGTCACTCCTCCCTAGACCTGACATGCACCAACGCAGTTAACAGGAGGACACCACTTTCTGCCTCTCCGGATGAGAAAAAAAATTCAGAGAGCCTCCTAATCATGTTATGCTTTTGCTCAAGAATAATGTGTAGTTATAAAACTGAAATATCAGGTACGCTCCTAATTCATCATGTTGTTGCTAGGAAATTGAAATCACAGAGCATGACAACACAAACAGAAAGATTAGTCTGAATGGCACATCAACAGCTAGAGGGAGCACGTAAAAGAAAGGAGTATAATTTCTCATAGTAAGTTTGTTTCCCACTTAAATATCTGAACAAAAACGGATCCAGAATTACAGGTAGAATGAAACAAAACTGAAAATTGCACTTGATTTCCTCAATAATTGCAGATGCTATGTATTAAAAATGCACAAGGATATGAACGGAAACAAAATGATTATGGAACTGGAAGCAAAACAGCCAGCAACTATATGTTTTCAACAGGCCTGACTCAACAAATTTGTGAAATTATTATGTTCAGCTCAGTCACACAATAAAAATAGGAAAAGGTGTTTCCAGATGCTAAAACATCACTGCACAGGTGCTAAAACATCACTGGGTTGAACTTTGGGTTAATTGAAGTGTATAGCTTAATTTAACCCAGTGCAAATTAAAGTGCAGCAAGGAAGATGCAACTAGCCAAACAGGAACAAATTGATCCACGATGGATCAATGGGACATGCATGTACATTATACAAACTCACGAAGGAACACAAGCAATCAACACATATCTGGCGCCGGCAAATAAGCTGCAATTAGTTGACCAAACACAGCAGCTGTGCTTCCTCCAAAAAAAGGCAGAAGCTATAGTCTATAGAGATCAATCGAGCAGACAGATCATGTAGCAAAATAAAACACCAACTAATTGCGCAATCTAACACTCGATCGAGGGCTGTGGGGGAGGGGGTGTGGGTGTGTTTTAGCTGTACTACACCCTAGGTGTAGTATAGTATCTCGCTATATATATATATATATATATATATATATATACATACTTAATCTATATCTAGAAATCAAAACATTTAATTATGAAAAAACCTCTGTGTGCATGGTGAAAAGAATGTGCGATTCACAGCAAAAGTCGCAATGCCACCCACCTTTTTACTAATAATAACCGGAAAACTATATATAGAGTGCTCAGTTAAAAAAATATACATACAATTTATAAATTTCCTAAGGTTCTCGTTACTTGCATGATATTGGCTCTCTTTATATATAAACCTCGCCACAATCACTTCAATTATCATAGTTACAAGGGATTCAATACTAGTGCCAAATTTGATCATCAACACAAAGACAAATCGATCAAAATGGAGACATCACGCAAGTTCTTCCCAACAATTGTAGTTCTCCTCCTGCTCGTTGTCACCACAGGTACAGTAGGAGTATATATATACATATCTGAGTTAGCTACATGTGGTTTACATCCTTTTCCATGTTCCAGCTTTTTGTTCATTTTCTTAGATAACGGAAATTGTTTACACCATCTGCTGCCTCTTTATGTTTGGCACATACCTAATAAGTTTTGATACTGAAGAAATATAAAGAGACGACATAATTAGTTTGGGAGAAACCACTGAACTTTGCTGAATAAACAATAGAACAACCAATAGTTCCATTCTGTCATGTCATCCTATATGTATAGCACTTTATGAAATTCAGTTTGCGAGTTATTATTCTAAATATGATCTGGTTAAGTCCGAAATCACATATATTTAGAACCAACTACCTAATTTGACCCCTTCCTTTCGATTGAAATTTTTGGTGGGACAATCCATATATTCATGTGTATAGATCATAATACCAGATTTTGTTTTCTTTCGTCTACCAAAAATTGAAAGGATTTTTGGCCTAATATTTTTTGGCTTCTAACTTTTTGCGTCAGTGTCACATACATTCCAACATCATTAAATTTCAATTTTGTGACTTCCGCTAGTGGTAGAAATACTATAACACATATTCAGTTGACATGGTGTATTATTAGGACGACTTATCTGGTCTGGTATATATGGATGAAAAACCATGATTTCATGTTTTAGCCATGTTAATATTTTGTTGTTTGAGATGGTACCAGCTGCACAGGCAAGGGAGTGCGAGACGCCAAGCAACGAGTTCAAGGGGATCTGCATGATGGTGGCCAACTGCGCCAACGTGTGCCTGACTGAGGGCTTCTCCGGAGGCAAGTGCAGCGGCTTCCGGCGCCGCTGCATGTGTACCAAGGATTGCTAGTCAAGTGGTTAATCCAAATAACTGCGCAAAATTGCAACCTATCTATCTTGCATGCTTCAATGAATAAACCTTCTCTCTAATAGAGCCAGAAGGTTTTCATTCATCTCGGCTACAATACTACCTGTAACAATTTTCTGTTTCATGTAATCTTTTCTTTCTATTTTTTGTGGTTTGAGTATTAATTGTATTGTTTTTTCTTTTGTTGAAGATAATTAACCCCAATTCGATTCCTTACTCTCTATCCATGATGCACATATCTTTCCACGACAATAATAACCTAAACCATGCATTCCAGGTTGATCAAACATGAAAGGAAGTCCGTTTTTGCTTGTTGAATCAATATCCAAATTAGCTTCCTTCAGTTCTGTTTATTCCAGTACAAATTAGGGAAGTGCTTTAATAAGCATACCATGATAACTAGTTAACCCATGAAGTTAAGCAGAAGATAGGAGGATATGGAATGGACACACTCACACATCCGGAATATATAGATGATTTACATGTATAACCCAAACCTCCCCCTTGTGATGAAATCCTCCTTTCATCCGAGGTGATTAGAAGAAGTGAGCTTCTTCATCCTTTGGAAGCAATTGGGATACATGTCTCTTGGGCAGACATGTTCACCATAGCCAGAAGATGGCTTTCCATCGATGTTAACCTCCGATTTCGCCTGCGACTCGGCTTTCTGCTGTCCATCATCTGCAGCCAACTTCCTTGCCAGAGCAGTGGAACTTGTAATCAAAAGAAGAACAACGAGTACAGTAACAAGAGCAGACTTCATACTTTGGGATCCTTTGGTATCTGCGTGCAAAACCAAATAAAAATTAGAAGAAAAATTAGATGAGCATAACAACAAGCAGTAGTAATCTGTAAACATATATAAACAGATTTGTCTAATTCATGAACTATGTAAGAATCACACACCTACGAATTTGAAGTGCATATATATCGCCAAGTCTTAATTTGTATATTACTCAGGATATTTTTATGATATTTATAGGAGGTTAACAATGCTGTATTCTAGGCAATGCCTGGAGTATGCGATGCTGTTCATGGCATTGTAATCACTACTCATTGGAAAAAAGATCATGCACGATCGACAATATCAAGTGGACAAACTGCAGAAATGACGGAAAATTAGTGGATGGAGTATTTCTCTACCTACATTTGATGGGCTAAAGAGCAAATTAGGTGATAGGGTACTGTGCATGTGCAAGATGATGAAGAAGCAACACCTCATCAAATTATTACGTTTTGCAGTATACGTTTTAGGACATTGGATTGATCAGTATGCTATCAGTTTAATTAAAAAAGTAATTGCATAAGTTGTGACTTGGGAGGTAATACTCCCTCCATTTTTAACATATTTGTCGCCGCTAAATTTTGGACATACGTTTTTATTATTTATGTTATTCAAAGGTTTTGTGCAAATATGAAAAAATATAAGTGATGCTTATAGATAGACTACCTGTAATGACAAAACAAATAATAATTATGTAAATTTTCTTTGTAAGACAAATGGCCAAACTTATGTATAAAAGTTAGCAATACCATATACTTAAAAAAGGAGGGATTATCATCTTTTTGAAAAAACTGAGAAGTAATATGGTGTACTAAATTACTCCCTCTGCGTTCCTTCTAGGTTCTATCCAGTCATTCATCAGTTCTTCATGGTTCCAATTTGAACCTTTTAAGTAAATACTACTTCGTCACAGATGATTATAAAAAGGTTATCAAAACCATCAAACCTTCTGTATCCGTTATAATAAGTGGTATCATAGAATTTGTAAGACCGTTGAACTACAACCATGTGAAGTGATTAATTTGGATGCCCAAAAATGACTAAGTGTTGGTATTTGAGATATTTTCTCAACCATTAAGTTTTGAGTATTGCAGTGATAACAAAATGGAGAATAGAAAGATTAAATCCTAACAAAAAATTGTGAATGCAGGTCATGGAAATTAAATTTGATTGACGAGATTAGGGAGTAGTAAGCTCACTGCAGGTTTTGGTTTTGGTTTTATATATATCCACATGCAGACATAAAGGCCAGATTTCTATCGTTCAATGATAAAAGGAATTAAGAAAATCCAATGTACTCTCCTAAACTATTTCATTGGATCACTTAACTCTTAAACTATTTTTTCGACTCCTTTTACCTTGTAAACTATTAAAATTGTTCTCTTTATATGAGTCGTATTTTAATCTTAAATTTTGAAGAGCCATAGTGACAGAATTATCAAAGTTCTAAAATCTTTTCAAAATTTTTCATGACTATTTGCTTAAAATTTAAAACCTTGATGTTTAAATTGATCTCAGTGCTTCCAAACAATGTAAACAACGTTTAAAAAATTCCAAAAAAATAATGAAGAGATAATTATAATGCATACACTAATCTCCCAAATTTGAAAACATGATCAATATAGAGAGAAATGAAAAGGAAAAAAATATCGTTAGGGAGTAAAGTAAACCATTTATAAAAATTCGGGTGTAAAATAAGCTGAGAAATTATTTAGGGGGTTAAGTACTCCTGTGAAAAATTTCGGAGTAAAATGGACAATTTTCTTGATAAAAATTGACCTCCCATGAAGATATGATGTCTGCTGTGATGAAGGTTGGAAGCTACCCAGGTATAGCTTTCGAGAAGAGCTGGAAATTAAAAGGCCACAACCTGTCCAGACAAGGTCAAGATGGCATTGTGCCATTTGAATAAATTTTGTTAAATTCATAAAAGAAACGAAATAGTCGGAAGAAATAATTTTATGTCCGGACCCTGAAATCAGTTTTCTGCTGGGAAAAGTTTCCGAAATTTAAAACTAAAATATTGAACCCTATCTTAGACTGCATGCTGGATGGGATGCTGCTGTTGTCCAGCACGAGGTTGAGGATGGTACATGTGTGCAAATTAAAGACAACGATCGATAACTAGTAGGGTCTTCGGATGTTATCAAGTAACGTTTAAGGGCACAAACGAACGAGATCTAAATAATATGAAGTCGAATGGATTTCTCTAGAAAATATCAATATGAATGTTTTTGGGAAAAAAACATACCGTTTATTATGTTAGAGTAAACTGTGCATAGAATAATCCATGTATCTATAATTGTAAAAGCAGAGAAATCCTTGTACCCCTCCCTAGGGGTGAAAAAGGTTGGAAACGCTAGGGATGAAAAAGGTTGGAAACGATCAGGAAACACCCTAAACCATTACCGCAACCATATTATTTTTCGGAAACGGAATCGATAACGATAACCCGGTAACGGAAACGATATCGGAAATATCAGTAAATCTAAAATAGAATTATTCAATCGGAAATATATCGGTATCGATCGGAAGTCGATAATTAACAACACATATTTAGCTAGCAATCTAGAATGGTTATAAATATTTGACGATAATTATAAATGTATCGTATTCGACGATAACTATAAATCTGACGGTAATTATTCCCCAAGTTCATAAAGATAAAGCATAATAATACGAGATACATAAACACAGGCACATAGCAAGTTCTCTTATACTCCACAGAGCAACAGCAACATTGTTGGACCGGATGCAACTCATCATGGTCATCATTTTCTTCGACAACTGTATCATCACCGGCTACAATATTTGCTGAGCCGGCCGGCAAGCTCCCGGACGGCATGCTAGAGGGCATTGCTGCCGTGAGGTGGTGGGGGCGGCCGCAATAGGAGGCGACGTCGTGAGGAAGCTTAGCCGGCTAGCGCAATCATCGCTGGGGAACGGACCAGAGCTGTCACTGTGCTGGCGCCGCCGTGCCACCGCGTAAGAGTACGACGACGCTGGTTGCGACTTAGGACAGGTTGACTGGGGGATTGGGTAGAGCAGCCAAGCAGCTCTAGGGTTAGGGATTTACGGTTTTTGTTGGGCCGAGAAAATGGGCCAAAGAAAAATAACTTGGGCCAGCCGGCCAGTGATGTTTGTAAAAACGGTAATTTACCGGAATATATAAACGGTAATTACCGGGATAATACGGTAACACTACACTGGATCAGGTCAGCACTGACGGGCTCAAACCCTCAACTTTGACGGGTTTAGCTCCCGGTCAGAGATTAGTGATCACTGATGACTTGAGTCACCTGTGACGAGTGAAGACCTATCAGAAGTAAGAGCCACCTCAAACGGCCCCCAACTAAAACCCGTCACAGGTGAGAGTCACCTCTGACTGGTCCCAACCAAAACCCGTCACAGGTGAGAGTCACTTCAAACGGCCCAACTAATTGGGACCGTCACTGGTGTGAAAAAAAGGGGGAAAAAAGAAGAGAAACACCATCCTCCTAGGTTACCATCACATTCATTTCGTCCGATTGCATTTGGCATTCACAAATCAAAAAATTCATCACAATTCTTCTTTGTTCCATCGCAGTTGTCCCAATCAAAAAACAAAATCACAAGAATCTCAATCACCATAGGACTCAGAATCATCAATCACAGTAGCAACAATTGGAACAATATAAACAACACAAGACAAAATACATGGGTGAAAGAGGACTTGCTGGCAATGGATCTGAGCTCGTACGTGGATGGAGGCGGCGCATCTGGCGTCAAGAAGGTTACGGGGGGAGGCGACCGGTGAAGGAGCTCGGACGGTGAAGGAGGCAGTGGTAGGAGCCCGGGGGTTCCAGATCCGGTGATCCCGAACCACCTGCAGACCAGATCTGGCACCCACCACCTCGAGGCGACCACCGGCAACCACCACCGATCCTCAGGGACGAAGAAGATCCGCTGGAGATCTCCCGCATCCTGCAGGGGCGGGAGGGAGGCGCGGTGGCGCGGGGGCGGCCGACGACGGGAGGGGAGGCGTCGGTGGCGTTAGTGGCCGGGAGGCGGGGGGAGGCGCCGGCGGAGTTGGAGGTGTAGGTGGCGGCCGGCTAGCGCGGGCGGAGGCAGAGGCGCGGCTGGAGGCGTCACCGGCAGAGGCGGCGGAGGTGGAGACCGCTACCGCCGTCGGCCGCCACCGCGCCACGGCTCCAGATCCGTCGTCCGCCACTGCCCCTCCCCTCGCCCTTGCCGGATCTGGTAGCCAGACCACCACCGCGCCTCCCCTCCCGCCCCTGCCGGATCTGGCGGCCGGGCCACCGCCGCTGCCCCCGCCGGCTCGGCGACGCACCTCCCCTCCCGCCCCTGCCAGATCTGCCGGCTGGGCCACCGCCGCGCCTCCCCTCCTGCCCCTGCCGGATCCGGCGGCCGGGCCGCCGCCGCCCCAGCCGGCCCGGCGCCGCCGCGCCTCCCCTCGCCACGGCACAGAGAAAGAGAGGAGAGATAGAGAAGAAGTGGAAGAGATAGAGGAGAAGTGGAGAAGAGGGAGCCGGCCGGCCTTATCTCCTCATGTGGGCCCCGCTGGGAGAGGAGACATATATATACAGTGGCAGAAGTCATCTCAAACGGGCCGGACTTAAAGCCGTTTGAGGTGAGTAAACCTCACCTCTAACGGGCTATCCGGTTGTGACCCGTCACAGGTAACTAATCACCTGTGACGGATTAGGACTTAAACCCGTTTGAGGTGAGGTAACCTTACCTGTGACGGGTTCTATTTTCAACCCGTCACAGGTGACTAGTTACCTATGACGGGTCGTAGCCGGATGCCTCACCGATGACGGCATCCCGTATGACCCGTCAGAGGTGACGGTCATCAGTGACCATTTCGTTTGCCCGTCACAGGTATCCCGTCAGAGATGTGAGGATCTGGTGTAGTGTAACCTCACAAAACGGTCCGTAAATTACCAAACCATTTCCGATATCATTTCCGTATTTTTTTACCGTTTCTGTTTCTGACATTTACTGTTTCCGGAGCGTCCGATCAGTCAAATTCGGTAGCGGTAGCCCGGTCGGCCGGTAATTACCTCTACCGTTTCCACCCTGCCCCTCCCTCACTGTTCAGTGCGGCTGCGCAAGACCGAAAAGCCGAAACACCTGATCCCCAGGACCAGACAGCCAATCATTCGACCCATTGCAAATGTGCCTATGCCCAAACTAGAGAATAGCAGCACCCTTATTGCAGGTGCAATAAGACCTGAATTTCTAGCTCTAAGAATTAAGGCACATAGATCATGGAGGAGATGGAGGTAGAGGAGAAAGGAAATGGGAGATTTAAAAAGTTGCCCCTCTTACAAGGCAACGCTCATTGAACGAGGAAAAAGTGAACCAACAGATTTTAAAGATACAAGTAAAATGAAATTATTATAGTGCCTTTGTAAATGTAGTGGAATCCTAGAACAATTGGTAACGCTCCTCTACTGGAATATTAATAGAGTCGTGATTGTATGATTCAATCAATTAGGGTTTAAATCTACTCATGAATACTACGCAAATGCAGGTGCATTTTTAACAGGGTTTTATTGAGGTTAGAGATTGCTGCTGGATTCTGTTTGTTTGAACATATATACTAAGCGCATTCACGGGTGTATGTGGTGTTGTTTGTACATATATAGTCATGTCTATGTGAATCTATTGTCTGACCAATGTTTGCAGTCCAAATATTGCAATTTTCTCACGGACGTGTAGAGATGGCAGAGACCAACATATATTGCATGCTGAAATTAATTAAACATATTAAAACTTGAAAGGATGCAAGGGTGTATGCATGGCTTTGCTGGTAACAATTTATTTCATTGTTGTAGGTTCAAGCATCCATAATATTTATTTTCATTGCAAAATTTGAATAAATAATTACGAATTTACAAAAGTTTCTGCCTGCTAATCACCCTGACAACATGGTGTCCACATAGAACATGACACCTTCAATGTAAATAATATACAGGAGGATCTCGCTGATATGAAATCCAAGCACCACGAAATTAAATATTACATCCCAAGATCATTGCTCAGATAATTAACTTGACCCCATTAATTGCTGAACACACTTAGAAATGCTTCTCGGTATAGAAAGACAGGACCTTGTTTTACATCCTTTTTTATTTAGTTATATCTTCCATCACATACATAAACATCATGATCAGGGCTGATGCATGATACCATTACGTCGATCAGTATTACGATACATATCTATATCCGGATTTTGTATAGCCAAGGCATTCTTTCATGGCGGTGCAGTATACAGCTTAGCAAGGGAGTGGGCAGGGAGTTCTTTTTCCATTATTATCAGTATTTGTTGAGTGTGCATAGTTCACCTGACCAGCTTTGGCCAGTGCCTGATCGACGGCGTCCTTCAGTTGATTCATTTCTGCACCTTTCTTCTCCTTGGACGTTGCAGCAGTGCAAGAGCTGATGATCACGAGCATGAGCATTGCACACACCACAAGCTTCATTGCTTGATATCTTGGAGATCTTTTTTTTTCAACCTACGCATTCACAGTGAGATTAATTAATTCGTGCAATCACAAAGTTTATGCGTCTTCAGAATATCGACTACTTGTGCTATATAGATCTTTCATGGACAACGGATAAGTTTAACATATATATAAAAAGGTATATCAATTATCTTTGAGGAAACACTAAGATATATGTACTAGACAAGCTATACTACTTGTGAGATAACATTGCTAAGGACTAAGGAGCAAGCATAGATACTGTAAGCAAATTCTTACCGGCACTGTAAATACTTGGAGCGAAATTTTATTGATTCATTACAAGCTTGCTATACTCGATTTATAGGGGAGTGGCAGCACCTGTAGAGTCAATATATGCTTTTTGACGCATTTCTTCTGCTGTTGGTTATAATTAGAGTTAAATCAATGTATAGTTTTCTGTAGTGGGTTGCAAACATTATCTCTCAAAACAGAAAAACAGATTAGATCGATCTTCTATTCTACCATCTTGAGGTTCTAGGTACGTAATAATGCTTGAGTTTGTTTGCTGTGCATTTTGCATGCTGATGCAGAAGGCCATGATGCAGTATTTGGTGTAGTAAACGATAGCCTTGTAGGATAAGACACATATATAGTTGCCTATCAGATAGGACGTTCTAAGTGTGAAATTAATTTCAAGGTGGTAAATTGTTGCCCAATGTGATGACTGATCCGAAACCTTGCATGATGCATGTTATTAATATACTCCCTCCATCCCATAATATAAGGGATTTTGAGTTTTTGCTTGTAAAGTTTGACTACTCGTCTTATTCAAAAATTTTTAAAATTATTATTTATTTTATTTGTGACTTACATTATTATCTACAGTACTTTAAGCACAACTTTTCGTTTTTTATATTTGCAAAAAGGATTTGAATAAGACGAATTGCAAGCAAAAACTCAAAATCTCTTATATTGTGGGACGGAGGGAGTATATGTTAGAATGGTTGCGCTGCTCTTCAAAGAAAAAACACTGCACAGATTTTAAAGAAAATGAGAGACCCAGATAAAGTGTTAGTTAAGAGCCTAACCATCATTTATAAAGGGTAATTAATTTCATCGATGAGGGAGTTAATCTCTGATCCTATCAGTCCGGATCAAACACCAAAGCACCGGCAAGTGTTGCTGCTCGTCGCCATCACAATGATGAACGCCTGGCACCTGGCCATGGCATTTGGTTCGCGCTACAAAAACATGGCCGTATTGAGCACTTCAGTTTTACAAACAAACATAAAAAAGAAAGATGCATCCAAAACTCCAATCATTCTCGCGTACAATCATCCAGTTTTTGTTGGCACTGCACCATGTGACCGAGAAGCAAGCATCAATGAGTTCATTAGCTTTTCATCCATATGGAGCAATGCATTGATGTTGCGACGGCTTATATCACTGATCTTGGCAGAAAATTTGCCCCATGGTCGCTGATAGCCTGCCACTACTATTCAAGAAACAACTGTAAAATCAAAGGTGTTTTTGATTATTATTCTGTGATAAACAATTGGCATTAGAGATTATTGGTTTTGATATTTGGAATTTATTTACGAAGTGGTTTTGGAGATAATTGGATTTCACAGGTGAATCTACAGGTAGTGCTGGATTTGGGTCCGGTCAGACCGGCGTGTATCGCGCGGTTAGACCGGCGCAGCCCGCGGTCTGACCGGCCGACTCTGTGTCGGTTTCGGTTTCGGGTTGTTTGTTTGGATATCCGTGATTGTTTCATGATTATTGCTTCTACATGGATACTATGCGTATGTAATACTGTTTTGCTAACAAGGAGTCAAGTTGGAGATAGCTTGGTCTCGGAATATGGTTTCTTTGTTTATTTCATGTCTAGGTGACTCGATGCCTCGGGAGAGTATTTGCGGTGATGGACCGGGAGTCGGCTTGGGGATAAGACGACGTCCGTGGTGGTCAGAGATCATGCGGGATACTAAGGCTAGAGTTCAATACACGTGGTTGGTGAAGATTCCATATGGCATACGATGGAGGTATTGTGTGCGTATGGGATGCGGAGTCGAATTTAGAAGGAGTCCAAATTTGGTATGAGTGGTTACGTAAAGTTTGTTTCTTGTACTAGAGGGTTTCCTAGGGTGATTAGGACTTCTAGTATGAGTTTGGTTCGTGGCTTTAGGCTGCTTTCCTCGGGTATAAATAGAGGGGGAGCGTGAGGCTTCTCGGTATCGCTTTTGAGAGGAATTGAGTTGATAGTTGAGTTAGAGTTTCGAGTTTAGTCGAAATTTTTGTAAGGAGTGATGTTGTTGCACTTTGTAAACACAGAGAGAAGCAATAAAGTTGTCATCTACTTTAAGAGTTCTTCGATTTGTGTTTCACCGGGTTTCGGCGGTCTCACCGGCGACACACCGGCAGCATTACGACGGTCAGACCGGCAGGTGACCTGCGGTCAGACCGGCGAAGTCAACAGGCGTGGCAGGCGATCTCAGGGCAGTCAGACCGATTGATCTACACCGGTAAGACCGACGGCACAGGCGCGGTCAGACCGGCAGGACAGTTTCGGTCAGACCGATCTCCGTCGAATTTAAGGGTAACTTTTATTTCCGCTAAAAGTTTTTGGTTTTTGGGTATACCAACCATTCAGCCCCCTCTAGTTGGCTTAGTTATTGTGATTCGATCCTACAACGACAACAAGGAGGCACAATTGGTGTGCTAGGCGTATAGGCCTATGTAGGCTGGACGGCATCAGAGGCGGAGAAGAACGAGGGAGAGAGGAGGATGGCCAGCGACTGAATGGATGCATATGGGCTTGGGATCCGGGGTATTTCTCTCTAGAGACAAAATTACCATCTCATCTCCTTTAAAATCCGTGCAGTTTGTTCTTTGAAGAGGACAGAAGCACAGCCCGTATTTCTTTTCTTCATATATTTTGTGAAAAATACTACTAGGTCCTAGTAGTACTTTTCACAAAAAAAAGTAAGATGAGTTACATCCCTGACATCCGTATCTATGATGCACATAGCCAAATACTACCTCTAAATAATATCTAATTGTTTTAATTAAAAATACCAAGCAAATAAAGTCATACCTAAAGTGTGATAAGGATTATTCATTACCATGCATTTGAAGTCAATTACCATCGTTTGTTACACTATTTTCAAATAAGGAATGATATATACAATGGTTTCATACTTAAAAAAAACTATGATCTTAATATTATTAAGAATATATTGGGTGAATAGCTAATATGGTCTTTGAAGTTTTACTCCGTAGTCAGTTTAGTCCTTGACAATTCAATTTGTCAAACAAATCCTTGAAATCTATAGTCCTTGGACCCACAGGAAACACCACGTGGACTTACCACATCATCCACACATGCAAGGGCAATAATTTAATAATCATTCTACCCTTACAAATATCATAATAAAGAAAAAGAAAGAAAAAACAAAATCAAATTAAAAATATCGGGCCAGCCCAACATTGTTTCTATTATGAATTTGTGCGTTGTTATATTTTAATTTTATTTTTTTTCTATTTTCTGTAACATACTATATATATATACACGCACATATATATATGGCAATTACCATCGTTTGTAGAATGAATTTGAAGATGCGACTTTGCACGTAGATGTAATACTATTGAAAGTACATGTATGAATTTTCCTAGAATTTTTTGTGATAATTTTTAGTTGGTGTACACGCGAGGGCCTGTGTGCATAAGATACGCTCCCTATATATATATATATACACACACACACATATACATACACATATACATATATATATATATATATATATATATATAACGATATAATGTTCATTTGATATATTATTTTATTTGCATGCGAGGATGATATGGCATGCCCAAATTGTGTTTTTTGGGAGGGTTAAATGGCTGCATTGAGCTAGATGATAGTTTAAGGACTTGTTTGGACAAATTGAAATGTTAGGGAGCAAAACTTCATGGATCTTATTGCTAATTTAGCAGTGCTTCACTTGTAACCATTCTGGTCTAACTTGAACTTCTAGACAAGATCTAGGTGTTTGTTGTTGCAAGAGATACAAGCCAGAGTGAAAGCACCAATCTTGGCGGCCGAAACCACTCCTTACAACAC